>NC_091462.1:105428178-105776928 GCF_027789765.1 Dendropsophus ebraccatus
CTGCAGCCACCACTAGGGGGAGCTCACTGCATATGGATAGTATGAAGCTGTATGCAGCAAATGTTTGTGCAGGAAACAGCTCCCGCTCAGATGAGATAACCCAGTGCTATGCTGTTTTCCTGGAATGGATGTTCATGTCTTTGGATGGCAATGCGCCCTCTAGTGCTGAGTACTAATATAATACTGCCCTATACGTTTCTATGCATTCCCCTATCTCATTGTTCCTTAGCCTGTGACTCTTTAGCTGATGCAAAACTACAACTCCCATCATGCCTGGACAGCCGAAGCATGATGGGAGTTGTAGTTTTGCAGCAGCTGCAGAGCCCCAGGTTGCGGAACCCTGCCCTATGTGCTCCGCTCAGACTGCGGTTATGTAACCATGAGGCGGTGGAAGTTCTGGAGGAATGTTCTCCTAGACCCGGCCAAGCTCAATGTTTACAGAGACCGAACATAAAACGGCTACAAATCATCTGTCGGGGAGGGGGGGGGATGTCTGCTCGGCTGGAAATAAAGCTTGATCATCCTCCAATGAAACGCTCTGCAGCCCTCTCATTTACAGAGCATTGTCATCCCTCACAACGTGTAACAGCTCTGCTTCCTGTCAGTGGGTGAAACCATTCTTGTGTCCTCCACCCCTCTGCCCAACACAAACAGCAACATGTCACCTACTGACGCCTTTCTATATGCAAACCGCGACGGGGGAAGAAATGGTGGAAAAAATACATGTTCACACTACTTAAGTTTAGTATTAATCACTGCTGTTGTTGCTGATTTGCCGGAGTGTATACACATAGTAAACACTCTGGCCGGAATCGCTAGTGGCCGCACAAAAAACTGACATGTCAGTTTTGTGCGGCCGCTATTCATTGAATAGCGGCCGCACAAGCCTGACAAGTCACACAATGGAGCGCGCGGCTCCGGCCGCACGCTCCATTGTCGGCTATAGTGAATTGGGATGCGTATGTTCAGTATTTATGTATGTATATATGTACTTGTATGGATGTGTGTGTGCATATATGTACGTGCAGATGTATGAATGTGTATGTACAATATATGTGTGTGTGTGTATGTATATGTGCATATATGTACTGTACGTGCAGATGTATGAATGTGTATGTACAATATATGTGTGTGTATGTATATGTGCATATATGTACTGTACGTGCAGATGTATGAACATGTATGTACAATATATGTGTGTGTATGTATATGTGCATATATGTATGTGTAGATTTATGGATGTATATATATATATATATGTGTGTGTGTGTACGGATGAGTATGTACAGTATGCATGTATATATGTACTTATGTGTGTATGGATGTGTGTATGTATATGTGCATATATGTATGTGTAGATTTATGGATATGTAATTTATATGTGTGTGTGTGTATATATATATATATATATATATATATATATATATACACACACATACGGAAGGGTATGTCCAGTATGTATGTATATATGTACTTATGTGTGTATATATGTACTTATGTGTGTATGGATGTGTGCATATATGTTTGTGTAAACGTACGGATGAGTATATTCAGTATATATGTAGTAATTTAGATATGTATGTATGTATGTATGTATTCATTTATTCATGTATATATATATATATATATATATATATTTATAGATGAGTATGTTCAGTTTTTATGTGTGTATGTGTATATGTACTTATGTGTGTATGGATGTGAGTGTCTGAATATGTGCATATATGTTTGTGTAGAAGTATAGCTGTGTAGTTATTTATATGTGTATGTATTTGTGTATGTATATGTTCATATAAATGTGTAGATATATGGATGTGGATGTATTTATGCATGTAGAGATATTATAAATACAAGTCCCAGCAGGCCTAGAAAGTCTGCTATGCTGGGACTCGTAGTTCAGGACAGGAGAAAGGGACTGCTTTTACTATACAGAACCATTATTAAATAGACAGACAAACACTCCCTAGTGATACATTACCATGAAGGAGGGAGTATCTTCCTTCTTCAGCTCCCCTGCACTCTCTCTTATGTTATGCTGCCCCCTAGCCTAATGACCACAGCGATCATGCTCTGTACTTCCTCTAGTGTAAGGACCTTCCATGATGTCATCTGAAGGTCCTTAAACTCCAGGAAGTACAGGGCCTACACTGATAATGCTGAACTGCTATTATGAATGGAGTCTCTGTCTGGAGTCCCTGCTGTGTGCTCATGTTCTGGCATACTGATGTGAGCTGCATCCTAAAGGTGATGCTGTATTCAACCTCTAATAAGCCATTTCTAGGTGAATCTATGGTTTGGCAGGGGACCACTGTAAATAAATATATATATATATATGTGTGTGTGTGTGTGTGTAGATATTGATATGTGTGTATGTATTGTGTGTGTGTGTGTGTGTATATGTAAGTTTGTGTATGCTTGTGTAATTATATATATGTGTACAGTATGTGTACTTTATGTGTGTGTATAGTATATATTTGTGAGTAAATGATGTGACTCGCAAATGTATTGTGTGTCTGTAAATTATGTATACATGTGTGTATGGATGTTTGAGGCTTTCTATATGTATATATTTTTCATACGTATATTTGTTTGTGTGTATGTTACTTGCGTCTACATCTGTGAATCCATTATGTATTTATGTGCGTGTCTTACGGATTTGTCTAAGTGTCGGGTATAAATTATATATGTATATTTTATGCATTTATGTATCTATCTATACATTATATATGTGTTTATGTATGTTTTATGAACTTTTGTACAAGTCTATATATATATATATATATATATATATATATATAGTCTAAAGACCCCTTTTATTTCAGAAACGAAAGGGAAAATGACATATCTGATCTGAATATCCAGCATGTAACGGGTGAGGGAGCGCTATCTGAGGCCATTGATGTGAGAGGTGACTATTGGCTATGACCTATAGGGGGCACCATTGCTGTATTTACATCTCACCCCACATCTCATATTGATATGAATTCTTAATGCTGAACATATATCATGCTGACCCCTCTCCCCCCAGCCGTCCCCTACACCCCCATCCCTCTAGGTCACGTCAATGCGCCGTCCGCCATTCCGTATGGATTTATGGATTTCAGGGGTAGATGTTTTCTTTTCTGTATTATCCTCCTCCAGATACTTTCCTGATTAAACAAACCTAGAAATCGGTGTATATGACTGCCCCATGGATAATGTGTGACCGCGTCATTCATCAGGATCCTGTACATTGTGTGGAGGTGACCGGCCATATCAGAATTACATTGTATTGATCGCGGTTAGTGTTGGCCCTGTGGCCGGTCATATGCAGCCATTTGTTCTAGGTCACTACCTTCCTGGCGCTTTTACCTGCAGTTCTGTCCTTAACATTGATCTGTGAGGGGAAATATGTGACAGGAGCCTGTAACCTTCACACACGGTCACAGTATCACCTCTCATACATTCACTTTAAGGGGTTGTCCAGGAATTGAATGAAAAATGGCTGCCTTCTATTATAAACAGCGCTATGTCCACTAACTGGTCGTATCTGGTTCTCTGGTGAATACAGGAGAGATTGGGAACCTCTTGTCTGGATACAAGATGAGATACAGTTGGGCACCTCTAGCCTGGATACAAAATGAGATATAGTTGGGCACCTCTGGCTTGGATACAAGATGAGATACGGTTGTACATGGAGGATACAGGTTCTCTAACTATGGCGTCCTGTAATACACTGATCACACATGGTTAGGCTCGGCCTGCAGATCCTGCACCTCGTAGGTTGTGACGCTGCTTACCATAAATGCTGGATTGGTGATAGATCTGGTGACCGGGCAGACAGGGAAGTATTATAGTTATCATAGTCACATCACCACACCAGCAGGGGGCAGTGTGTCCTCCACACATCATCACACCAGCAGGGGGCAGTGTGTCATTCCCACATAATCACACCAGCAGCCAGCAGTGTGTCCTTCACATCATCACACCAGCAGGGGGCAGTGTGTCATTCCCCCATAATCACACCAGCAGCCAGCAGTGTGTCCTTCACATCATCACACCAGCAGAGAGCAATGTGTCCTGTCCATCAACACATTAGCAGGGGGCACTGAATCCTCCACATCATCACACCAGCAGAGGGCAATGTATCCTCCCCATCATCACACTAGAAGGGGGCAATGTATCCTCCACATCATCACACCAGAAGGGGGCAGTGTGTCCTCCACATGATCACACCAGCAGGGGGCAGTGTGTCCTCTTCACATGATCACACCAGCAGGGGGAACTGTATCCTCCCCAACTCATCATATCAGCAAAGGGCAGTGTGTCCTCCCCATCATCACACCAGAAGGGAGCAGTGTATCCTCCACATCATCACACCAGCAGGGAACAGTGTGTCCTCCACATCATCACACCAGCAGGGAGTGGTGTGTCCTCCTCACATCATCACAACAGCAGGGGGCAGTGTGTCCTCTCTACATCATCACACCAGCAGGGGGAAGTGTGTCCTCCACATCATCACACCAGCAGGGGGCAGTGTGTCCTCCACATCATCACACCAGCAGGGAGCAGTGTGTCCTCCCCCCATTATCACACCAGCTGGGGGCAGCGTGTCTTCCACATCCATGTGCCCTTGTGTAACTACTACTCCTAACAGCTTGGACAAAAAGGCCTAGATGGGGGCAATTCACTGAAACCACCATCCTGCTTCTCTCAGCACAGTGATTCAGCCGCTCTCGAAGTCTGTCAGCGTGGCATTATAGAAACATGTCTGTCAGTCACCACTCTCTCACAAGATACAATACCTCAAAGTAGCCTCTGAGAGCCTTTATATAGGGCAGTGGGGAATGCAATTTTACGCCCTCTAGTGGTAAGACCCAGTGTGTGATCAGACCTCACCTGTAATCATCCTATATCTGCCATAAGTGCAGTCTCAGTTTTGCAGCAGTCCCACCCTTCTTGCTTTGAGAATGAGTGTATATCAGAAAGTTACAGAACTTTTCATTATATAACAGTTAAGCTTTATCTGCACAAAACTGGAACACCCCTTTAAATATAGCCTGAAGTCCGGGATTCTGACAGATCCTGACAGCCGTGGTGATGAGCTTACTAGATTACCAGAACACTGACGGAAGGAAGAATGGAGGCCGACGCTCCCTCATGGGATCAAACAAGGATTTTCCGGTTTCGAATGTATAGTGTGAATTTCACAGCTTGTGCGCGGCGGGATGTGCTGCGGATTGTATTATATAGACGCTGGAGCGGGGATGTATTTTATTAACATGCTTTACATATTGTCGAAATATGAACAGGAAGAGGGGGGGTAAGGCTGAGCGGAAAGTGGAACATTGCCCCAGGGCCTCATGTGTTCCTGATTCATCCCCAGTGTTATATCTCACACGGACCCGCAGCTTCAGCTCACATCTGCCAGGAGGACACTTGACTGGGGCACGAGGCAGATGGATGGATATCTTACACTGTGGACACTACATCATGGAGGACGTACAGACGAAAAGTGTAGATATAGGTAGTGTGTGAAGCATGGTGTGCAAAATTGTCGAAAATGTTTTCCAACCAATTTTTTTAATACAAAAAACACACTAGTGTAACAGCATGTAGTCGTATCCGTTACCCACTACCTGCTCAGGTTCATACTGCGTTGTGATCATCTCCCTTTTCTCTCAGCATACCTTCCTGAGACAGCTTTCTTACTTTGAGTTGATGATCTGCTGGTTTGGGCTCCCTCTAGTGGCCAGCATGCGCCAGTTCTCCTGTATTTATAGCCCAGCCCACTGGCTCTGGAGATTTCTGGCAAGTTCTCCTGAAGGTATATATAGTCTGCACCTCCATACCTCTTTGCTCAATAGTTGGTGTTGATTTTCAGCCATCTAGTCTGGGCTCCCTGGTTTCCAGCCACTTCCAAGTTATCTTCAATTATCTGGATCTCTATTCCTTTTCAGTTCCAACCCAGTTCTGTCTGAACTATCTCCTAATGTGAATGCCACACATAGAAGAGGATCTATTACCTGACTCCAGCATTCCTGTAGTTCTTCAGTCGGTGGCCACCGAGGTCCTTCTCTGTGGGTAGCGACCTGGAAGTCTCCTGCAGCGAAGTCCAACTGGCCTCGCGGCAAGCACTGGTGCTATGCTTGGAATTTCTTAGACTCTGCTCCTTGGTGTCTGCAATCCTTGGTGATCCGGGGGTTCACCTCTTCATGTTTGTCCGTTCATTACAACTAGGTTTTGTGTCAGGCTGTAGTGAGGCCAAGTAGAGGAGGGAAGTGCGGGAATGGGGAGAGGTGAGTATCTGAACATCTGGGCTGAGTTATGTTTAGGGAAGAGTGATCCATCTGGTGTCTGTAAGCATGGGGGTCTGGTCTGGGGTCAGTATTTTTTCGGGGATCTGGACTGGAGTGTATAAGCAGGAAGGTCTGTGAGAAGATGGGTTTGGTCTGAGGTATGTAAACAGGAGTGGAATCTGTATATACCGGGCTGTCTGGTCTGGGATCTGTATACACAGGAGACCCTATAAACATGGGGCCTGTAGACAGATGGATCTGATGTCGGTAAACATAGGGGTCTGGTCTGGGGCCTGTATTGTTTAGGGTTGGGGTGTGTAAGCAGGGAGGTCTGTAAGCAGATGGGTTTGGTCTGGGGCCTGTATTTTTAAAGGTGGTGGTCCGGTTATTATTTCATTACTATTTTACGGGATATAGGAGAATAGCTGTTTATGAGTCTCATATGTTATATATGTGGGGGGCATAGGGTCTGGGTAAGGCTGGTCTGGGGCCTCTATGCAGGAGTGCTCGGCACTATCTGGCACTGTGTGGCAGTATTCTGTAGCTAATGATCTGATGTATTTTATGTAGTATAGCAGTATTATTTGCCCAAAGTATTGGGCGATCCTTCGGCACTTTATATCTCTATAATTTGGCATTATGTGGCAATATTATTTGGCTACTGCATTGAATATTATTTGACATTGGATAGCTGTATTACTAGTACGGCACTAAAGCATTGTTTACCAAGGATCTATACTATTGTTTGACATTGTATGGCAGCATTATTTACCCATTGTATTGCAGTATTATTTGGCACCTCACGTTCGTCTGAAAATCCCCCACCATTTACATGTATGTGAATCTGGTTCACGAATAAAGAATTCTTTGAAGACATCAATAGGTGAGTGCCACCAGCTTTCTTTTGTACTACAGCATATTAGCTGACATTATGTAGCAGCATTATTTGGCTACTGTATTAAACCAATGTATTTAAATATTTGGTAACGTATAGCAGTATTATTAGGCCAATGCATTGAAGTATTTGGCAATGTATGGCGCTAGTTGGTCAATGTACTAAACTATTACTTGGAATTGGATAGTAGTGTTGTTTGGCTAATGTATGACAGTATTATTTGGTATTTTAATGACTGTGTTATTTTGCCATTCTATTAAAGTATTATTTACCAAGCTATTGCGGTATTATATGGCTATGGATAATAATGAAGTATTATACGACATTGCATAGTGGTATTATATAGTTACCATATTAATGTATTTTTGGTTGCAGTGTAGTTAGGCCAGTATATTGCAGTAGTATCTGGCATTGTGTGGTGGTATTATTTAGGTAATACAGTTAAATATTATGTGGTTCTGTGTGACGGTATTATCTGACTGTTAGGCAGTATTTTTTTTGGGGGGAGGGGGGGAATTGTGTAATGGTATGGCACTATAGACATTAGTGAAAAGCCCCTTTAAAAAATACATATACAAATCTATAGGGGTCCGTGACAGGGATCCCTTCTGACAACCTGTTTCACAGTCATTGATGAAAGTTTAAAAGGGTAGTTCAGCAAAAAAAAATTTCATTTAAACAAACTGGTGCCAAAAAGTGCCAGAGATTTGTAATTTACTTCTATTAAAAAGTCTTGTCTTCCAGTACTTATCAGCTGCTGTATATCCTGCGGGAAGTGGTGTATTATTTCCAGTCTGACACAGTGCTCTCTCCTGCCACCTCTTTTCATTACAGGAACTGTCCAGTAAATCCCCATGGAAAACCTCTCCTGCTCTAGACAGTTCCTGACATGGACAGAGGTGGCAGCAGAGAGCACTGTGTCAGAATACACCACTTCCTGCAGGACATACAGCAGCTGATAAATATTGAAAGACTTGAGATTTTTTTTTTATAGAGGTAAATTACAAGTCTCTGGCACCAGTTGATTTGAATTTATTTTTTTTTTTGCTGAACTACCCCTTTAAGATTAAATTTATTTTAAATTGCAGATCTGAAGAAGCGGATCCAGCTTTGTGTCATATATGCAATCCAGACCCCATGGGAGGAATGTTGTCAAGTGCAGGGATCTGACTGAGTGTGATTGGCGGCGTGACATCCCAGCACATCTGGCGATATATCAGCACCCAGAGAATACCTACATCCCCCAACGTCTGCGCCTGACATCAATCTAAGGTGACGAAAGCTCAGTGTTACTCCACATATCACTCCATAGGAAACACAATTACAGAAACATCAACGGAACCTGACAGGTGCTGGATTATCGGATAGTCTGGATTATCAGATTATCAGGACAGCAGTATTATAACACAGAATTTACCATGTTCCTTATTTCCTCAGTATATAAAAAGCTGAGTGACAACCGTTACCATTACACGCTCCAGTGAGGACTGTCACCCAGCTTTCCCAGGCTGCTGAAAGGAAAACAAGCCTGGGTATGCAGATTATCATTTAGATTGGCAGACAAGTGTTCACGTATATAGTATGTGATCCCAAATCAGAAGCATGGAATTGTGGGTATGAGGCAGGTTTTTAGTAGAGAGGAGAGACAGCACATCAAGTATGATCTGTAAATGGATTTGGCGCGGGCTGCGGCTAGGTGCGGCCATATTTGATTACACGTGTTTGTGTTCTTAATAATGATTCTCTGCCGGGCTCCGATGATTTGTAATGTTATAAAGAGCCAGGTAATTGTATTATATAAGACACAGCCAGCCAGCACGGCTGATGACAATACCACTGCCAGCCCCACTTATCAGACCCCACGTGGGCATCAGGGCACATCCCGGAATCTATAACAAGGTGGTGCAGATGAATCCTGATCTGTATAGAGAAACATGGTCCAGTCAGATGGATCCAGATCTCTATGGAGAAACATGGCCGGTCACCTAGTGGGATCTCTTACCCGGGGGCCGTTCACTGTAGTTTCCTTTCCCTTCTCCAGCTGATATAAATTATTTTTGCTTTACTCACCAGGGGGCAGCAATGAGCACAGGACAAAGTTTCTTCTAGAGGAAACAGAATATGCAATCCCCATGCATTGTGGGACAGAAAATCATAATCAAAAAACTAGAATTAGCTGAATATATTTCACAAAATTTTTTGACTGTTTAAATTAACGCCTGTTAATATTAGCTGTGACTTAGGTTGCCCTTTAAGGATGGCGCTCCCCTTTAAGGCTGACCTCTAAGACAAAATGGAATATTGAGTTATGGGATAAAAACGTTTATGTAATAAAGTCATTACTATCATTATTCTCTGATTGTCGGGAAGAGATAGTTAGCCCATAGATGTGGTTTCCCCTCCCCCCACGCTTTTATAAAAGTTCTCAATCAGCTAATTTTCGGCACTAAAAGCAGATAATTTACACCACTCAGCCTCTATTACGCAGCTTTTAGCCTTCAGACCTAGCACTGGAGGTGATGTCAGTATCCAGCGCTACTGAATATTTTACAGCATTTCAGGCCCTTTGTGTTTTCTTGATTTTCTCTTTGTCCGTCATTTGGACTAACATGGCGACATATAGTCGATGCCTTCAAGGCCTATATGTAAATAAGACTAAAAAATATCCAGCAGGTCCAGGGTAAATTTTGTACCTCTCCCATACTGTAGGTATAAGACAAGTTTCTTCTCATAACACTTCAAAATAATAGTTACATATACCATAAAACACCAGTATACCAGTATAGGAACAACTGTTATCACCATCCTGTTACTGCTTCCTGAGACCACTAATGCCAGTATATGTGGGACAAATAATACCGCCACAGCATGGCCATTACCATTGCGTGAGTAAAGCCACCATTCTATTACTGACTAAAATCCATACAAAGACTAATAGTGACCATAGAGTGGTAGATATGAGCTCTACACAGGATCGCAGAAATAATATCCAGAGATTTACAGGTGACATCTTCTCTGATCACAGTGTTTCACTTTTTCTTCTCTTCTCCATATGGCCCGGACATGAAGACTTCTTTTGGCCATGAATCATCTCTGCAGAATTTGCCAAACAAACATTTTAGGCCCCCTTCTGTGCCCCCATATAGTAGTAAGGCCCCATAAAGTAGTTAGGCCCCTCTGTGCCCTGAAATAGTAGTTAGGTTCAACTCTATGCCCCCATATAGTTGTTAGGCCGCTATTTTACGGACCCCATATAGTAGTTAGGCCCCCACACTGTTACTCATATAGTAGTTACGGCACCTCTGTGGCTACATACAGTATTAGGCCACCTCCACTGTTCTGCTATGTAGTATTTAGACCAGAGATGCTGCCTGTTCTCTGGAGCAAAAGTCCCTGGCTGCCCTCTCTGATGTGATAGGACGGGAGGCCTTGGCTTTCTGTTCTGCCGCATTATACCTTCAGTAGGTGTGACGCACACATTTGAAAACCATGCTTAGTCAAGGATCTAGGATATGTGTTCCGGATCTTCTTTAGGGCCTCCTTCCTGTAAGGGTACGATCTTGCCCCCCTGTGCCCCACTTGCCCCCCTATTTACACCAATATGTAGAACATTCATTACCACTAGTTTGATCAGCTGCTAGACATTGCACCAGTTTAGAGCAGTTGTCGGACATGACACCATTTTTGGTCAGCTGTGCGGCATGGTACCAGAACTGCTCAGTCATTGGGAATGGCATCATTCTTGGTCAATCATGAAGCATTGAATCACTTTCTGTTCAGTCATAAGCCATGCCACGACTTTTGGATAGTTCAACGACATAGCACTATTTTATCCCTGGTGAAATATTGTATTTTCGAGAACTCCATTTCGAACCATTGCTTATTTCCATTACCTGGCAAAGATTCCATCGGCTTCTATTCCGTTCCTAGTGAAAATCTAAATTGTCAGTACTAACAATTCATTGTACTTCCACAAAGCCACCTCCCATCTGCCTACGGAGGGTCCTTGAACAGCAAATGGAAAACATGACAAAGCGGACGAGTCCCTGCAGCCTTGGACATGAAATGACTTTAAAAAGCTGAATCTTCACAAGACAAAGGAAAATGTAAATAACAGGCGAGAGAAGAAGACCGCCACACACTCACAATGCCATAGACACCCACACAGCAAGGACGCCAATATGCCTGCCAACAACCTGGAACCAGAATGTTGTGCTCTATCACCATCTACATCAATGTTCACACATATTCCCTTCTATCTTGGCTAGTGATTGTGAAAATATTAAAGGGGTTATCCCAAGAATAAGTTATCCACATCCCTAGGAGATGGGATTGACTAGTAAGAGTCTGACCAATCCAAGAACGGAGGTGACTTGCCCCCTAAAAGGAGCGCAAGTCCCCTAACCAATCAATTTGTTATCCCCTATGCTGTGGATTGGGTCGTGGCATAAACCCTTTAAAGAAGTCTGGTAAAAATGTTTATTAAAGTATTGGATACACTTATTACGGAAAATGCTTATAAAGTGCTTTTTCCCCTGCACTTACTACTGCATCAAGGCTTCACTGTCACTTCCTGAATAACATGGTGATGTCACTTCCTGGATAACATGGTGATGTCACTTCCTGGATAACATGGTGATGTCACTTCCTGGATAACATGCTGATGTCACTTCCTGGATAACATGGTGATGTCACTTCCTGGAAAACATGGCGACCAGACTCCCAGAGCTGTGCGGGCTGTGGCTGCTGGAGAGGATGATGGCAGGGGGATACTGAGGGACACAGGGCACTGGAGGGACACTGAGCATCCCCCTGCCATCATCCTCTCCAGCAGCCACAGCCCGCACAGCTCTGGGAGTCTGGTCACCATGTTTTCCAGGAAGTGACATCACCATGTTATCCAGGAAGTGATATCACCATTTTACCCAGGTGAAGCCTTGATGCAGTAGTAAGTGCAGGGAAAAACTTTATGTGCATTTCCCATAATAAGTCTATATTGGTGATTTGTATAACTTTTTTTAGGGGGGGCAATAAAATACTTTAATAACAATTTTTACGGGACTTCTCCTTTAAGGAACATTTGAGCTCAAAGGTTTCATTCCTTGTAGCTAAAGTTCCAGCTCTGTGGCTGCATGTAATGACTGGAGTTGTGGATCCACTGAACTGCCACTAGTGATGGCGTAAGCTGCAGCAGGGAGCAGAGTCTAAGGGGCTGCTGGTCTTTACCAGAGCCCGCCACAAGGTGGGTTGGATTTGCTGTGTCAGGCGACCTCCAGGTCGCTACCCCTTGCTTGGCTTGTTATCGGTGGCGGGCAAGGTGCAGCTGGTGACAAGTAGGCAGTAGGCAGGACCATAGCAGGACTGGAACCAAGAGCAGCAGGCACGGTGCAGGAATCACAGGCAAAGCTGAGACCACACACTAAGGGGGAATGCAGAGGTTCCAAAATGGAAGCCTGGTCAGATGGTGATATTTATAGTGATCCACTGATTGCATTTGCCCCTTCATATTTCCCTGTGCCGGTGTGTGCGCCAGCTAGGATGCGGGGACCTGTGCGCTGGCAACTGTGAGCGAGGGCAGGAGCTTGGCTTAGTAAGGCGCTCTCCTGGGCCGAAGAGGGGGCAGCGCCAGGCTCTAGTACAAGGGCTTTGGCCAAGAACAGTGACTGGGAGGAGCGGGAGCGGCGGCAGCGGCCCAGAGCATGGGTCGCAGCAGCAGCATTACATGGTACCGATTAAAATCAATGGGGATGCATTAGTATTTGAATGCCATTCAGGCTGATGAAAAGGCATCCTGGCACCACTAAGGAGAATTTATGTAGTACATACTGCTATAAAGGTAACCTGAGGAAAGCAAAAAACTTTTTTTTCCTCTTTTCTGCTACATTTTCTACATTTCAGTTTATCTCACAGATGAATCTATAAAAAGATGGAGGACGTGATGATTATCTCTGCAGCGACCTGGGGTGACTTGACGTCCTTGAGCCGGCTCCACCACCACCACCACCGACTAACCTGCCAATATAAACTTGTGAGGCTGGAGAACTGAGCTTCGGAAGACTTTATGTATATTTCCAAAGGTAAAAATAGACGTATTTAGAATGAGCGCCGCTCCAGCCGTCCTAGGAACATCCCATGTAATTACCAGCCGCTCTACAAGAGGAAATGTTCCATAGGAAATCATCTATTTTAAGGGAACTTTTGCAAGTTTAGATTCGATTGAATGGATTTAAAAGGTTTTGTCACCTCAGAGAGGCGTCTGCTGGTTCTGGATATCAGGACAGAGTAAGAGGAGAAGTTAGCTACTTTCTTTCTACCTGATGCAACTGGTTCAACCTATCATGACTAGTGATGAGTGAACTTGCTGACAGTTCGGGTTCTGCAATGTTTGTCTTGGCATTTGACTCCCAGTGTCTGGAGAAGTTGGATGTCACCCTAGGGCTGCCAGGAGGACATGAGTATACCCTAGGGCTGTATCCATGTTTTCCAGGACTCCCTAGGACGGCATCCAACTACTCCAGCCACTGGGAGACAAATGCAAAGACAAACGTTGCCGAACCCAAACTTTTGGCAAGTTCTCTTGTGGTAGGTCGGTCTATGTGTCAGCTTAGCCAATGATGGTGAGCAGTGGTGAGTGTATAGGTGCGACTAGAAGATGACAGAGTCCTGTGCATTAATACAAAAATATAACAACTTTACTGTAAGGCTTTGCAGTTTCACAGTACACAATTCCCAGGCAGTAATCTTGGTACAGACTTTAGTGCTCGAGGGAGGTGCTTGAGAAGAGTAGAAGAAGAAGAAGTTGTAGTAGTGCTTGTAGAGTAGAGAAGAGGAGTTTGCCAGAGGAGACCCAACCCAGTGTAGCTTTGTACTCTGCCGGAACCTTTTGTAGATATCTTAGTTCTGAAGTGTTACTCGTACTCACTTTTAGACAATGTCTTACCCCCTTCTGTTATTGTATAACCCGTCCCAGTAGGGTAGTACGAGCCCCCGCTGTGGTTATCTAGGTTTAGCTAGGCGTCCGAATCTTCCCAGTTAACTGCACTACGTAGTAGGATACGTAGACCTTTGTATACTGGTTGCTTTGTCCTACTCAGGTCAGTTCCTATTATTTCAGGATACTGCCCTGCACTTTCTAGACGTGTTCCTGGTGTGGGTCAGGGAGTTCCTTGGTGACGACCCTCCCTTGTTAGTGTTTAGCACTGCATAGTGAATATAGTAATTTGTATAGAAGAAGCGTTGGTCTCTATATGCATCTGCTCATTTTGGTGGCTAGACTCAACTCCCTCTGTGTCCCTGACAAGGGTCCTGGCATAAGCCAGGCCCTGGCTTAGGTTATGCAAGAGTGGTTTGTTTTGTGTCCTCTCTCACTGAGAATCTGAGTAGAACTGAACAGCACTTCCTCATTCAGTAACTCCTCCTACAGGGGACTCCTACAGCTTTGCATAGAAATAAGTACATAAGAAGTACTGACACCTAGTGGGGAAGCTTAATACCTCATCCACCACTTTGTTTAACCTGAGAAAAAAGCTTTTTGACAGGTGCATAGGAGAAAACACTAGCAGTGGCACACCACACTCTCATCACTAGTCATGACCTATCGGGGACACCAAGGTCTGGAATTTAGAAGCACCTATCAAGTTTGCTAATGGCTGCTAGGAGGAGCTGACAAAGGGTTAGAGGAGGACTCTGTAAGTGAGTAAGTAAGTGAAAAATAAACTTAATCAGCGGTAATATGGCCGACAGGAAGTAACTGTCAATGACTTCCTGTTGCAGAAACTGAAAAGAAAACTAGTGTGTAGCAGCCAGAGTCATAATTCTGCAGATTGGACCCTCTTAAAGGGAATGTCTAGAGAAATAAATGCACACACACTTGCCTGGTTCCCTTCCAAAGATGCCCAGGTCCTCACTGCTTACCGCTTCCTAGTGAAAGGATTGTGTAGATTTTTAAGGTATCTTAGGCCTTTATTTTTGTTATTTCCATTAATTACTTCCCCTCAGGGGTGTAGCTAAAAGCTCATGGGTCCTGGTGCAAAATTTTACCAGTCAGAGGCCGAATAACCGGTTCTAAACAGTGACTCACAGGTGATGTCTTCTCTGATGGAAGTCGTTCTGAAACCTGGAGAGCCACAGGCTGCAAAACTACAACTCCTATCATGAACTATCAGCAGGGCATGATGGGGGTTGTAGTTTTAGGGATAATCTCACATCTCCGGGTTACTGCTCTCCTCTGCGGCTCTGGCCTCCTTTGCCCAGGTCTCGCTGTTGTGTTTGGGGGAGGTGCTAATGGCTGCTCCTGATTACACAGAACAAAAGTGCTGAGGGGCAGGAGAGGGAGCATTTGGGCTCCCTGTTTTCTGCCAGAAATCAGCTATTTGGTTTTATCAGCAATTGCTAATCCAACTGAATATGAGAGTATGGCAGCCTGCAGGCCTGCTCAGTGCACTTCTCTGGTCATTATCGTAGCTGGTTGAGGAGAATTGGAAAATGAAAATGAGGTAGTGAGGGGGCCCGACGGGCCCTCCTAGCGTGCTGGCCAGGTCGCAGCCGTGACCTCTATGACCCCTATAGCTATGCCACTGATCCCCCTTTAAGGTAGACATATACATATATATATACTGGAATATTTGACTCTTTATTGATGTTTCATTAATGCAAAATGTAGATTTCACCAGCCAGCCATTAGTAAGTTCCAGCTGATGCCCATTAAAGATGACACAAGACTCCACGGTTCTTGGGACTGTTTGCAGACCAGTTTTGCTGCGTATCAAATATGGAATAATACAGATGATATAACCATGAATTGTGTCAAATGACATCCTCCCCATCGAGGACCACAACCTCTCCGACGGAGACGACCATATAGATAATTCTTCATCTACAGTCACTTATAAAGGCACTCCGATGATGAAGAAGAGGAGTGATGGTCGTTTTCAGTTCATATAACCATCCGCTCGACATCGCTGTGTGCATGTGGGCGAGTGCAAACCACACAGGAGTCACTGAAAGCAGCTGTCATCTCCAATGTTTTCCCACACTGTCAAATATAAACAAGTGAACAATATAAAGTGAAGGCAACTACCGGCTCCAGAATTATCAGAAGAGGTTCAGTAAATAGAGATGATACAAGATGTATGAGCTCAAACACACATTGTAGCAGCGAGACCAAATGAGTCCTGATTAGCCCAATGCACTAGGGGGCAGTATTATAGTAGTTATATTCTTGTATATAGGAGCAGTATTATACTAGTTATGCGGTTCAGGGAAGAAACAGAGTGCTGCACCTCACACCTATGGCTGATACTAGTGCCGCTAGGCTAAATAAAAAACACATCAGAATTTAGTGTATGAATTGATCAAGCCACACTGCCCCATGTACCTCGTGCCGGTATCTGATACACATGGGTCCCTACACTAAGTCCACACCGTGCCAGTCAGTGGCCACCAACCCCGCAGGCGTGCACAGTCAGGGAACGGGGGCCATGGGACGGCCCTGCGACCCCCATGCCGCAGGACCAGACCCAAAAACACCACACCAGAACCCGGCCAGCACCGCCGGCGGAGAAGGTCGCCCCCAAGCAGCACAAGTCTGGATAAGGAATTACACTCACCATAGCTGCTGCAGACAGAATGGGAAAAGACAGGAGGGATTAAAACCATGTGCACTCAGGTGTCTCCTGCTAATTGCGGTCATGTGGGTCTCACCAGGAGGAGTGCAATACACAGAGAAAAGAGAGAAACAAAATGCGGTTCCTGCGGGGTTCGGGGGGCCCTTTAGGGTCTGTCCTGTGACAATGGGGTTGCAGGGCCATTCCGTGGCCCCCCTTCTCTGCTTGCGCTTGTTTTGCGGGGATTGTGGTCGCTGACCGGCACAGTGATGTTTTTTGGTTAGGGACTCATGTGTATCAGAAGACCTGCACGTGGTACATGAGGCAATATGGTTTGGCCAAATTATATACTAACTTCTGATGTTGGTTTTAAATGTAGCTGAATAAGCTTTCGTGTCAGCCATGGGTGCGATGTGCAGCCATTTCTGTCTTTTTGGCTTGTGCATATTCTTGCATATAGGAGCAGTATTATAGTAGTTATATACTTGTATATAGGGAGCAGTATTATAGTAGTTATTTATATTATGCAGGAAGATGAATGAATCCAGCACTCACCGTGATTCTGATGACAGGTGGACTTCTTTATTTCTTATCAGTTCATGTGCAGGGAGAGGACGGGTGCGTGGCTTGCTCGGCTTGACGACAGGCCCTAGTGGCCAGAAACGGCCAACGCTCTTGAGACACGCCACGCACCCCTCCTCTCCCTGCACATGAACTGATAAGAAATAAAGAAGTCCACCTGTCATCAGAATCACGGTGAGTGCTGGATTCATTCATCTTCCTGCATAATATACATAGACTGTACTCCGACCCGAGCACCACCGGACACAGGTTTTCTTTATCAGGAGCCAATCCTACACAGCTGTCATCACTGCTCCACGAGCACAGCGGTCCGGCTTATACTGCCTGACAGTGCTGAGTTCTACGTTCTTCTGCTGAATTATAGTAGTTATATTCCTGTATATAGGAGCAGTATTATAGTAGTTATATTCCTGTATATAGGAGCAGTATTATAGTAGGTATGGTTCAGGGAAGAAACAGAGTGCTGCACCTCACACCTATGGCTGATACTAGTGCCGCTAGGCTAAATAAAAAACACATCAGAATTTAGTGTATGAATTGATCAAGCCATACTGCCCCATGTACCTCGTGCCGGTATCTGATACACATGGGTCCCTACACTAAGTCCACACCGTGCCAGTCAGTGGCCACCAACCCCGCAGGCGTGCACAGTCAGGGAACGGGGGCCATGGGACGGCCCTGCGACCCCCATGCCACAGGACCAGACCCAAAAACACCACACCAGAACCCGGCCAGCACCGCCGGCGGAGAAGGTCGCCCCCAAGCAGCACAAGTCTGGATAAGGAATTACACTCACCATAGCTGCAGCAAACAGAATGGGAAAAAACAGGAGGGATTAAAACCATGTGCACTCAGGTGTCTCCTGCTAATTGCGGTCATGTGGGTCTCACCAGGAGGAGTGCAATACACGGAGAAAAGAGAGAAACAAAATGCGGTTCAGGGAAGAAACAGAGTGCTGCACCTCACACCTATGGCTGATACTAGTGCCGCTAGGCTAAATAAAAAACACATCAGAATTTAGTGTATGAATTGATCAAGCCATACTGCCCCATGTACCTCGTGCCGGTATCTGATACACATGGGTCCCTACACTAAGTTTTGGGACTGGTCCTGTGGCATGGGGGTTACAGGGCCGTTCCATGGCCTCCCTTCCCTGACTGTGCACGCCTGCGGGGGTGGTGGTCACTGACCGGCACAGTGTGGACTTAGTGTAGGGACCCATGTGTATCAGATACCTGCACGAGGTACATGGGGCAGTGTGGCTTGATCAATTCACATACAGAATTCTGATGTTTTTTATGCAGCCGAGAGGTACTAGTATTAGCCATAGGTGTGAGGTGCAGCACTCTTTTTCTTCCCTGAACCGTATTTTGTTTCTCTCTTTTCTCCGTGTTTTGCACTCCTCCTGGTGAGACCCACATGACCGCAATTAGCAGGAGACACCTGAGTGCTCATGGTTTTAATCCCTCCTGTCTGTCCCATTCTATCTTTGATAGCTATGGTGAGTGCAATACCTTATCCAGACTTGTGCTGTTTGGGGGCAGCTTCCTCCGCCGGTGGTGCTGGCTGGGTTTTGGTGTGGCATTTTTGGGACTGGTCCTGTGGCATGGGGGTTACAGGGCCGTTCCATGGCCTCCCTTCCCTGACTGTGCACGCCTGCGGGGGTGGTGGTCACTGACCGGCACAGTGTGGACTTAGTGTAGGGACCCATGTGTATCAGATACCTGCACGAGGTACATGGGGCAGTGTGGCTTGATCAATTCACATACAGAATTCTGATGTTTTTTATGCAGCTGAGAGGTACTAGTATCAGCCATAGGTGTGAGGTGTAGCACTCTTTTTCTTCCCTGAACCGTATTTTGTTTCTCTCTTTTCTCCGTGTTTTGCACTCCTCCTGGTGAGACCCACATGACCGCAATTAGCAGGAGACACCTGAGTGCTCATGGTTTTAATCCCTCCTGTCTGTCCCATTCTATCTTTGATAGCTATGGTGAGTGCAATACCTTATCCAGACTTGTGCTGTTTGGGGGCAGCTTCCTCCGCCGGTGGTGCTGGCTGGGTTTTGGTGTGGCATTTTTGGGACTGGTCCTGTGGCATGGGGGTTACAGGGCCGTTCCATGGCCTCCCTTCCCTGACTGTGCACGCCTGCGGGGGTGGTGGTCACTGACCGGCACAGTGTGGACTTAGTGTAGGGACCCATGTGTATCAGATACCTGCACGAGGTACATGGGGCAGTGTGGCTTGATCAATTCACATACAGAATTCTGATGTTTTTTATGCAGCCGAGAGGTACTAGTATCAGCCATAGGTGTGAGGTGCAGCACTCTTTTTCTTCCCTGAACCGTATTATAGTAGGTATATTCTTGTATATAGGGTGCAGTATTATAGCAGTTATATTCTTGTATATAGGAGCAGTATTATAGTAGTTATATTCCTGTATATAGGAGCAGTATTATAGTAGTTATATTCTTGTATATAGTAGCAGTATTATAGTAGTTATATTCTTGTATATAAGGGGCAGTATTATAGTAGTTATATTACTGTATATAGGAGCAGTATTATAGTAGTTATATTCTTGTATATAGGAAGCAGTATTATAGTAGTTATATTCTTGTATATAGGAGCAGTATTATAGTAGTTATATCCCTGTATATAGGAGCAGTATTATAGTAGTTATATTCCTGTATATAGGAGCAGTATTATAGTGGTTATATTCTGGTACATTGGAGCAGTATTATAGTAGTTATATTCTTGTATATAGGGAGCAGTATTATAGTGGTTATATTCTGGTACATTGGAGCAGTATTATAGTGGTTATATTCTGGTACATTGGAGCAGTAGTATAGCAGTTATTTTCCTGTTCGTACACAGTGAGGCACATATACCTGTTTTTTCCTTTCTCCGCACTTTCAGCACTATAAAGTCAGATAGGAAAGTCTACATCTTGTAATGAAAGAGACAGAGAAAATCCAGAATCCACGTTAAACAGCAGGTGATGGCAATTCTGAGGTGACAGGAACTCAGCCAAAATAATATTCCATCTCATCCCTTTATTCCCATCACAGGGGTGACAGGCTGACTCTACAGCAGGTGTTGTGAATATCAGGTTCAGTAGTGGAACAGAAAAATCCAAAACATATTTTCTGTAAAGACCCGAAGTCAGCAATATTTGCAAAGAGCTGAGCGTGCCTAATGACATCTCCTCGGCTCCTCCAGGTGGAAGTATTAAGCCGGGAAACTTGGAGATAGGGAGAATCCGAATATAAAGGTTACATCCATTACATTTGCTGATTATACTCCGAGTGTAATTCAGTTTTCGGCAGACGCGGGTCTCACTGCATGGCAGGAATTCCTTTCTTTGAGGTTGCACAGCTTCGGCTTGTTTGTTATATATATATATATATATTTCATTGTGTTGCAAATGCGAATGTCTAATTCATACATTACAGTGATGGGAACAGATGGTCGGATGACTGCAACATGATAAACCTTCTACAAACCAGACACTGGCACTGTGTTGTCTCCAGAGCAATGTAGGAATGGAAACGATGCGCCCTGCAGATGACCTGAGGGTACAGAAAGCCTCTTGATGGTCACCAAAACCCAGACAAGAATTATAGAGTAAGATCTAGAACTATCCAACGAGGAGAAGATTTGGATCTCACCATACTTGGTCCAAGTTGGAAGGTTAGGGTGCAAAATCTGTCAATGAAAGCCATCATCTGGTAGGAAGTTGGCAGCCAAGAGTTGGAAGTCTTGAAGTTGATGACCGTTTGATGACTTAAAGGAGACCTGTCACCCCCCCCCCCCCGTGCCAGGGTCACAGGCTCCCCATCCCCAGCTAGATCCCCTTATACTTACCTCATGTCCAGCATCCATAGAGAATGAATGGAGCCATGCGCGCTGCAGAGATGAGTCCGGCTCCATTCATTCTCTATGGGCGCCGGACCTATCTCCACAGCACGCGTGCCGGCTTCTGATCGGGATATCTCCGTCCTGGGACCAGCTCCGGGAGTGGGACTGGGAGTGGGCCAGATGAGGTAAGTATAAGGGGATCTAGCTGGTGGTCCGGAGCCTGTCACCCCGGCACGGGGGGTGACAGGTTCTCTTTAAGTTTCTATAGAATGATGGTTGATCAGCCAGAAAACACCAAAGACACCATCACGTGTTTCTCAACGTCAGTGAATCTAGGAACGTTGCCCCCGGGCCAAAATGTTGAGAAACACATGATGGTGTCTTCGCTGTATTTTTGTTGATTTCCTTGAGGTCAACCATCATTCTCTTGAATGTACTTACTAGGCTTTGCTCCCACTAGCCAGAACCCTTCTCCACACTGATGAGGGGAAAATACCCTGAAACAGCTGTCTGTGGATGGATACCTAGCTTGGTTGGTTTCCTTGACTGGAGATCTTCCTTGGCTTGGTTGTTCCTTCCTGGTAGAAGGTCTGGCTAGCTCACTGACGCTGAGAAACATGTAATGGGGTCTCTGCAGTATTTTTGCATAGTTTGGCCAAGCATACATGTGTTCTCTATATGAAGAAGCATCCGGCGGCAAATTTCCCCGAGAAGAACCAGAGGATCAGATGTTAAAATTCATCAGGCACCCAAAAACATAAGATAGTTGGCCAGACCCTTTAAAATAACAGATTTTTATTTTCCTGACAAGACATACAGGTGGACTGGCAAATTAGTCGATAGAGGTAAATATTGAGCATGCCCTTGACCACCACAGGCTTAATAGGCCATAGGCCATCTTCTACATACAGTCCAATCGTTGATCCATGTCTGATCACTCCACAAATGGCCCTTTCCATATTACAGTAGTACCTTGGCTTAAGAGTAACTTGGATTAAGAGCATTTTGGTTAAAGAGCATTGCTTTTGTTTAAGAGCTCCCTGTACTGGGTGGGAGGGGGGGAGGGGCATGGTCTGCATAGCGGGGTCTACAGCCCTGTACTCTGACCCAGGAAGTCTCCCTCACCTTCCAAATCATAGCAGATCCACTTCAGGCTGGGGCTTACATCAGGGGAGCGGACTGTCTCTTTTGGAACCTCATCATTTCTATAGGGAGAACATAGTAGAGTCCTACATAGTCCGAAAACTCAGACACATTCAGTCAAAACATATTGATGAATTGACTCGCAGCCTTGTCATCCATTAGTAGATTAGAAACAATTCATTGAACGTTGAATACGTTATCTCTGACCGCCAAATTTATCGACCTGCACTCAAGCTTGACCCCCACCCTCGCCAGTGAGTCCTATTCTAGATGTGCGGCATCAAATAGATAATTGATTAAATATTCTTTGGATGAAATCTATTGGACAGAACATTGTAATAGACGGGCTTTCATAAAACATGGCACGATGTGGTCCAAAAAGACGGGGCCTCATAGCGAATATCAACAATGGGCCGCAACATTATGGTGTAGAGTTTTGCCATCCATGACAAAAGGTTTGCTTAGTTCCTCTCAGGTGCAATGATATGAGCAGACACATCACCACCACTTTACTTTCTGTGGGATCTGAGGGTGTATGTATAGTGTATGTATAGGAGCAGAGACACCTTTCAAAAATAGGAGTCCTTGCTCCTGCACAATAAGCACACTGCTAAGGGTCCTATTACATGAAACAATTATCGACCGTATTTTACGCGGATTATGCGGCTGTTCTGGACGATAATCTTTTTGTAGAATAGCTCATGTTGAAACGATCATGCACAATGTCGGCTGATCATTGTCTTACAGCATTTTCTAAATACACAATGACTATAACCAAGTAATATCCAGGTTTGGCGATGTTCTCCTAACCCAAACGCTTGGCATTTGACTCCCGACATCTGAAGAAGTTGGATGCCTCCCTAGGGAGTCCTGGAGCCAATGACAACGATCATCAGCTGATTGTGCCTTTAGGTCCAGACCTAAAGTCAGTGGACGCGGACCGGGCCTTGCTACATGCCAGTGATTGGCAGAGCGGCCTATCAGCTCAGAAATGGCTTTGAAGCTACAGCCGTGGCGCCAGGAAGCAAGCAGAGGGCAGGAGAAGATAGGAAGCATGGACAGTTTAGGGCAAGGGCTGCACGGACATCGCTAACAATGTCCGCTCAGCCCTTACTAAACCATCATCGAGCCGTGTAATAGGCTCAGTAAATGAGCACTGATCTAGCAGATCGGCGCTCATTTACTTTATTGATCGGGCTGCCATCAGCTTGTCTTATAGGACCCTTAGGGTCCTATTACATGGAGCGATTTTTCACAATTAACAACTAACGATAAACCATCGTAAACTAGATTGTTTTATCGTTAATCTGAAATCGTTCACCATATTACTCAGAACGATGGTCGTTATTTACGATCGTTACTACGATTAATATTGCGATCGTTACTACGATTAATATTGCGATCGTTACTATGATTGTTTACTCCATCTGATCCCAGCAAAACAATGAACAATGAGCAATTACACTGAACGATTAGTGAACAAATGCGGAACTTGAGCGAACGCATGTGAAATTACAGCGAACGATTAGCGAATGATTAACGTTAATTTTAGGTTCATATCTAAATCAACGATCAACAACATACAACAATTTTTCGATCGTTGCCTGAAATTACACACAATTATCGTTAAAATTTGAATGCAATAGCGACGTCAAGACGACCTCAAGAACGTTCATAAGTAACGATCATCGCTCTGTGTAATTGGGTGAACGATTTCAGGTCGTTCGCAATAGCGGTCATTTGAGATTGTTTATCGTTAACAATTTTTGTCCCGTGTAATAGGGCCCTATTCCATGGGACGGTTATCGTCCGCGTAATCGTTAACGATAAACGATCTCAAACAACCGCTATTGCGAACGACCTGAAATCGTTCACTCAATTACTCAGAACGATGATCGTTACTTGTGATCGTTCTTGCAGTCGTCTTTTAATCGCTATTGCATTCGTCGCTACTGCGAACGTCCGAACAAGGTCTTATTCCATGTGAGCGATTTACAAACGAGCAACGATAAAATAGGTTCAGGGGTCTCATTAAGTGATCAACGATTTCTCGTTCGAACGATTATTGCTTCGTTCTGAACTATTTAACGATTATCCGAACGATAATCGTCCCGTGGAATAGGCCCTTAGGCTGCATGCATGTTTTCCTGGCAGCCCTAGAACAGCATCCAACTTCTCCAGACCTTGGGAGTCAAAGGCAAAGCGTTGTTTAACCCTAATAGTTTGGCAAGTTCCCTCAACCCCACTTGTAGCATATACTGAAGAAAAGAGGTGCCAGCAAGCTACTCTGTCTTGACCATAGTATGGAGGTTAGGGAAAGCCTTACTATTACAGACAGTATATTACTGGTACAAGGTGATGCTGTGATAAATTGTAAGGATATTTGAGGTGACTGAGGATTTCTGGATCGGCAGAGCGGCGTCCTCTTATCCCGCCGCAGCCTCTAATATCCTGATAATCTACAGTAAGGAGAATATTAGTCTTTTTCATACACACTTTTCCCCGCTGCTCCCACAATCTGATTATTATTTACTCCCTAGAAGAACAGATGTGCTCTGTAATTTCTTAATTTTAGCTCCACAGGAAGGTCTTTATAACTAAACGTAAAATAATCATGATCTACAAAACTATAAGCGACTGAATGAGATATGGGTTGGCGGGGGAAATTGTCACGCTGAGTTAGGTCTATGGAAAGATACCTGAACGGTGGAAATATTTTAACAACTTCTGACTGAGGCGGGGAGAGAAGTGAAGGTAAAAGGATCCATAAAGTTTCCAAGGTATAAATAACTTTTTCAATTTGCTTGGACCTTAGAGGGCGCTATGGCACTCACTTATTAGCCTCCTCAAGTGGCCATCATGGAGCTAGAAATAGTTTGTCCCATACACTGCACCTCTATATGAGGTTTATGAATTAAGAGGGACTTAAGATGGTCACGGCATATTTAATTGCAGCCCTGGCTCCTCGGGGGAGGAGCTTACTTCTTCAAGGCTCATGATTGGTATTGCAGTGTACTTAGAGGAGTAAGAAATTCTGACATGGTGTTACATGATTCCTATAAATATACTTTGTCTTTAAATGGGACCTCAACACCCTGTTGCTCCAAAGTTGCTACTGGCCATGCCTTTGGTGTCACAAGCCGGATGATGTCTGCTAGAATGGTGTTGATTGACCATGGGGATCACACAATTTACTCCTACAGGAATCCTTAGTGAAGTTGCTAGAAATAAAGAATAAAGTTAAGCAATTTTATGACAGCGAACCAGGCATATGGTGGGGTTCACTAGGCTTGGGGGATACCATGCTGATCTGGGTAAATATTCTGGAGCCTTGTTATGAACGTCACTAATATAGTGAAATCTCTAGTGTTGTAGCTGGTTTGGCACTGAATATGGACTCCCTGTTCTTTACCATCAACCCCCTCACAGACTTTCCCAGGTAGGTCCCAAGTTGAGGCCTTGTTATAGAAATCACTAATATATTGGAACCTCTGGTGCCGCCACTGGTTTGTCAGTGACTACGCCCCCCCCCCCCCCTATTCTTCACTGTTTAACCTGGATTGACCATCCAGGGATCTGGAAATAATACTTATATATACGGCAATACAGTCAATACCAAGGAGGCAAAGTCTACTCATGCAATTACTGTAGTGATGTCATCAGGCCATGCTGGTGATGTCATCAGCTCATACTACTGTGTTTCCCGAAAATAAGGCAGCGCCTTATATTAATTTTTTATCCCAACGAGGCACCATATTTACCAGCAGCGGGGCCAGGAGAGTGTGGCTGCACGTGCATCAGGTCGTGGGGGCCATGGACAAGTATGCCTGCAATGCCGCATGTGAGGGTCCATGAGGGGATTTCCGTAGTTTCCGGCGTATAAGACGACCCCAGACTTTTAAGAAGATTGTCAGGGGTTTGCCTTGTACACCGGAAAATATTAACCCCTGCCTGACTGCAGCCCTGCTGCAGTCAGGCAGGGGTTAACTGCAGCTAAAGAAAAAAACTCACCTGTGACCCCTTCCCAGAAGCCACGCGTCTCCTGTCCCATTCCCAGGGCAGGCAGTGTACGTCACACGTCGGGGAGATCCCCGAAGCTCTCCCGGGCAGCCAACCTTCTCCGATGAAACGCTCGGCTGCCTGGGAAAGCTTCGGTGATCTCCGGCGCAGGCCGTGTTCGTCACATGGCCTGCGCCAGTAACGGGATAGGAGACGCGCGGCTGCCGGGAACGGGTTACAGGTGAGTTAACTGGTTTTTATACGGTGGGGATGCAGCCACTTTTGAGCTCCCGCAACGTATGGGGTGACCATACCCGGCATATTCGACGACCCCCGACTTCTAAGAAGATTTTTCGGTGTTGAAAAGTCGTCTTATACGCCAAAAAATACGGTAGGCGAGTCCCAGTGGGTAGTGAGTGGCCTTACTTTTGGGGGGCACCTTACTTTCGGCGGGTTCCATAGTTTAGGGAGGTGGTGCCTTATATTTGGGGGATGTCTTACTTTCGGCTAGTTGGGGTGTCTTATTTTAGGAGGATGTCTTATTTTCAGGGAAACACGGTAGGGTGCAAGAGAATCAGACAAGGCTAGAAGAGCACAGACACCAATATAGGCCAAGAGGACCAACTATGACGGGTAGACTAAGAGATACATATATGCCTGGTGCCGTCTGTGACACAAAGCAGTGTTGTTGGACTATATGTCGGTTCATTTCTCAGTCTATGTATAGTAACACTGCCCATTAGTGAACATGAAAGAATAATGACGTGATTTCATCTATATTTACAGTAGAGACAAGGCGTATCTCTAACCTGATGGTCCCCGCTGGAGGTTCTTTATAGACGGACTATGAGTCTTGATCGGCCTCTGGACGTCTATACAGGAACATTAGCGTATTTCAGAAACCATGCCTTCAACGAGTTTCCACATCCCATCAACTATCTGCGGAGCCGGATGATAGCACCGACCCATAAAGAATAGTACATTGAGTGTGAAACGCGTCGGCTAGAGCTGCATAATGACTCCCGGTGATCTGAGAACCTTATAATAATACAGTGGTGAATATAGAGTGGCTTTAGAATATATTTGGGTCCCACTTTAATAAAGGGGCCAGACTTTCTCTGTATCATTACAATATACATGGTCATGGAAAACCTTTTTTATCCCTAAACTTTTTAAAGGGGAGCTCCACCGGGAACGGGAATGAATACTAACCGTGTTATTTATTGGACTTTTTAATAGTCATCTTAGGGTTAACCAATATTATGAGCCGCATTGAGGTCTATAACTCCACATTGATTGATGTGTTATCCAGCATCATCCATCTTTACGTATTCATTCAGTTCTTGTTTACGCTGTATAGTGAAGAAAAATATTTTTGACACGGAAACAGTCAGCATGTTGCTGTTGGACACTATGGTCATATGTTAAAGTCTGTACTATAAGAACTATCCCTGGCCATATGCATGGCCGTATTAACAGCAGCTGCTGCCCTAGGCACTAAATCTGAAGACGGCCCTTAGGGAGCATGGGGGACAGTGGTTTTGGCCACATGCATTTCTCTATGTGTAGAAAAATTGTCTGAATTGTGTTTTTGATTTATTTTAACTGCTTAAAACATAAAAAAATTTATTGTCACAGTTAACACCGCCACACCAGACCTGAACAATACTGCCATACTGTGGCTGAATAAGATTGCCATACCAGGCCAGAACAATTCCCCCTACCCCCCACCCCTCAAAAAGACACCAGATTTACTGGCAGGTCTGAACAGGAGGTGGGAGAAAAAAAAAAAGTATTTTTCCTTTGCTCCCTGGTGCTGCCCTGCTGCAAGGTGCTGTCTACGGGTGCGTAGTGGTAAATACGGCCCTGACCATATGCCCCATCTATGAGCCCCTATTGGCTATGTACTACAGCTAGCTATATAAGCTATTGGATGGGGGGGGGGCTCAGGAGCTGGACATACTGCCTACTTGCTGATGGTTTCCAGTATAAGGCCATATTCACACAATGTAAGACACTGGTCACTCTGTGACCCGGCTGCGTCACAGAACGGCCGGTGTCAGTTAAGATCATCCCGGGATGATCTTAGCTGACACCGGCCATTCTGTGACTCGACCAGGTCACAGAACTGTGGCACAACCGCACGCTCCATTGTGTGAACTGACATGTCTGTGCGGTCCCTATTCACCTGTGTGCGCCCACATCCAAATTCAACAGAAATGAAGATCATCTGGCCGGTACTGCAGTACCGGCTGGGATGATCCTAATTGACTCCAGCCGTTCTGTGACACGGCCGCAGAGCCGCACGCTCCATTGTGTTAACTGACATGTCTGTGTGGCCGCTATTCAATGAATAGCAGCTGCACAAAACTGACATGAGTGTATACTATGTGTATACTATGTGTATACTCTTTGGCCGGGATTCCCTCAGCCTGCGGTGCACGTAAGTTTTGGATTAATCACGGCCGTTGTTGCAAATCAGCAACAGCGGCCGCGATTAATTAAAAACTTACGTTGTGTGAACATGGCCTAATACTTAAAAATTAATAGTATAATACTTAAAAATGAAAAGATAGCCCAAAATGGTAGCTGTTCAGTTTTGCTAAACTACAACTCCCTTCCTGCTCAGAGAACAACTGGTCAAGTTAAGAAACATGGATATAGCCCATGAGTGTCCGACCTGTGGCCCTCCAGCTGTTGCAAAACTAATATTCCCATCATGCCTCGACAGCCAAAGCTAAGGCATGATGGGAATCGTAGTTTTGCAACAGCTGTAGGGCCGCAGGTTAGACACTCATGCTATAGTCAATCATAACTGAAGATAGAGTTCCCCTTTAAGCCTTTGTCAGCTGATATAGACTATCTCCATAGACAGTATAAGCAAGCATGTTGGTGTAATACAAAAGTCTCTGTAAATTCTCTTTCCCAATGAATATTTTTCACGCCCCCCTTCCCCCCTTTCCCGTCCTCCGGCCAATCATCGAGGGTTAATGTGAATTTGACTCTACATGAGGGCGACATGAATAATTCCATAAGGGGAGGTCTGTGCCGAACATAACGCCGCGCGGCCCCTCTCTACCTTATAGAAAGATCAAAATGCAAATGTGGGATTTACAGTGTAACTATGCAAATGGGATCTCATGGGCGAGGTGCCGCCTTGTTGAAATAATTTTACATAAATACATAAAATTGTAAGGATCGTTTATTGTGAGAGGCAGCAGGGCGGAATAAATAGGAGAGAAATACATCGCCGGCGGGACGGGGGGAAATTCTCGTCCACGTCGCATGGAATATGTCCTGGTGAGTTTAGTTAAAAGGGAAAGAGATTAACCCTGTCAGCGCTGTAACTGGAAAGTTCCGGCCCCCCTGGTAAACTTTTGAATGGGCCCCATGAGTGTTAGGGTGAGCGCAGATCAGACCATTACATTAAAGGGGTATTCCAGCAGGTGTATAAAAATTAATATGTTGCTTAGACCCGTAAAAAATAGAAAAGAAAGCCATTCTTACCTACCTCTGTTCCCGTACAGCTCCCCTCGATCTGCTGTTTTATTGCTACTTCTAAGTGGAGCACATGGTACAGGACCAGCCAATCACTGGCCAGGACAGGTCACCACTGAAACCAGTGATTGGCTGAGTGGGCGAGTCCTGCTCTGAGTTCTCATCATGGAAGCAGAAAGGCAGAAGATGGGGGGACCAAATGGGTCAAAATGAGAGATACTGGATCCGTGGGTAGGTAAGTCTGGCAATTCTTTTTACAGGCCCCAGCAGCATATTCATTTATACTTAAGTGCTGGAGTATCCCTTTAATTCAAACACCAAAATTAATTCTGACACCAGACCAGACCCCTTAAAGAGTTCTACCTTGGTTGTTGCGGTGTTGGCTCATCCAGGGCTGCAGGGGGCAGTAAGGGTCCTGTTCAGATGTTCCCCAAATTTGTTGTACACAATACCCTTTTACATCAGGAACCTGCCCAGAAGGTTCACCAGCATATAGTGTGATAGTCGGGGCTCCTAGGAGCTGACACATGCACATAACGCTGTGTGTGCTTCAGAGCTGGCAGGATTCCTGGCACTGGCGGAAAGAAGTCACCCCAGCCCCACAACGCCTTGCATAATTCACAGGTTGTATTAGGGGATCTGTCACAATGTATTTACACGTTTTGACCAGACGCTTTGGAAATACAATTTCATGCATTCTGCACCACCTGAGCACTTCACATTATAAGTCACTGTGATATCCATGAGACTGGACCCAATCCCAAAGACGCATATTCTCCTCAGCAGGGAGGCAGACTGGGAAGCACCAAGGTGTAGCTTGAGTTAGGATTAGTAGAGGGTTAGAAGGGTTAAAGGGGTATTTCACGCATGCATAACTTTTGATATGTTGTTGCCCATGGTGAGACCAAAAATTCATTCCATACATGTTATTATCTATTCTGTCTCCTTCCCCCAGTTCTCAGCTGCTACTTTCTGCTGAAAACACAAAAATCTGTGTGAGAGCTTTTCTCTCTGTCTCCCTCTCCTCCCCCCTCCCTTCTGAGACAGCTAATGTAAACAAGTCCCTGGCAGGCTTTATCTGCAACATTTTAGCTTCTTTGTAATGCTGGGAGGGTTATTCTGAGGTCAAGTTGCTGATGAAGATCAGCAAATGTGATTTTCCCCTCCAGGCATTACAAAGAAGCTACAATATTGCAGATAAAGCTGGGCAGGGACTTGTTTACATCATCTGTCTCAGAAGGGAGGGGGGATGAGGGGGAGACAGAGAGAAAAGCTTATACACAGATTTTTGTCTCTTTAGCAGAAAGCAGTAACTCAGAACTGGGGGAAGGAGACTGAATAGATAATAACAAGTATGGAAGGAATTGTTAGTCTCACCATGGGCAGCAACATATAAAAAGTTATGCTTGCGTGGAATACAGCTTTAAGTTAAGTGGAGTTAAGGTTAGTAACATTAGGGTTGATAGGGTTAGGGTTAGTAGAGAATAGTTAGCAGGATTGGTAGAGTTAGTAACATGTTCGTAGAGTTAAGGTCAGTAGATAAAGTTTAGCAAGGTTAGTGCTAGTAACATTAGGGTTAGTAGTTTAAGGTAAGCAGGGTTAGGGTTTAAAGGATTAGGGTTAGTAGGGATAAGGTTATTAGAGCAGGGTTAGTATTAGTAGGTATAGGGTTAGTAGAGCAGGGTTAGTAGGGATAAGGTTATTAGAGCAGGGTTACTGTTAGTAGGGATAGGGTTAGTAGAGCAGGGTTAGGGTTAGTTGGGATAAGGTTAGTAGAGCAGGGTTAGTAGGGATAAGGTTAGTAGAGCATGGTTAAGGTTAGTAGGGGTAAGGTTAGTAGAGCAAGGTTAGTAGGGGTAAGGTTAGTAGAGCAGGGTTAGTAGGGATAAGGTTGGTAGAGCAGGGTTAGGGTTAGTAGGGATAAGGTTATTAGAGCAGGGTTAGGGTTATTAGGGATAAGGTTAGTAGAGCAGGGTTAGGGTTAGTAGGGATAAGGTTATTAGAGCAGGGTTAGTAGGGATAAGTTAGTAGAGCAGGTTTAGGGTTAGTAGGGATAAGTTAGTAGAGCAGGTTTAGGGTTAGTAGGGATAAGGTTATTAGAGCAGGGTTAGGGTTAGTAGGGATAAGTTAGTAGAGCAGGTTTAGGATTAGGTTATTAGAGCAGGGTTAGGGTTAGTAGGGATAAGTTAGTAGAGCAGGGTTAGGTTTAGTGGCGCTCCCGCCTGGAATAGCGGCATAGAGATGTCCGGCACAGCTCTCTTCATCTTCTCGGTAGCCGCTGCTGCAGTTCATGCTCCCTTCATCTCACATTGATCCATTATAAAATATCATCATCCAGTCCCTGGGAGACGAGGCCAAGGAAGACTTCATCTGGCAGGAGCGGCTCTCCCGCCTGCACAGGGTTATTGTGGAGGATCCATCTCCGTATTCATCCCAGTGATTCCTTACTTCTTCATGACTATGCAGACCTCACATCTTCATGACTATGCAGACCTCACATCTGGGCCCCAGACCCCGACTGGGATGACGACTCCTATTATGTACCCCACCTGCAGAGGAAGCTTTGTGTATATGTGAAATCTTTTACCTTTCTCTAATAATTCCTAAGCTGTGTATATCTGTCTTTGGTAAAGCTGGGTGATCTGGCTAACTAATCGGCTAACTTATGCACTGACACATCCCTGGTTTTCATACTGGTGCATCAGTACTCTAGGAAAGCTGAGTAGCGACCAATATATCCATCATAGTAATAAGAAACTCGGGAAGCATCAGTGCACTCAGGATTCTGGGAAAGCTGGGTGACCACCATTGTGGATGCTGCAATAGAGTTTTTTCCGGAAATAGAACTGATCAGACCTCCGGACGGAATACTAAAAGGCTGGGAGCAGGAGGACGGCTCAAGGACTTATTGTTCATTTGCAAGTGATTTTGGGAGTTTTAGGGGAGAATGAGAGGACGACAGTGATTAATCAACGTAATGAGAGCGAAGAAGCCGCAAAATGAAATATGGCCGTCTCTAATGTGTATTCCCTGCCCAGCTCTGCTATGCGGCACAGTCTGGTGCTGGACACTAGATGCCCTCTATAGAATGAGGACTGTGCCCAGGAAGGAAGGGCACAAGTCTCCCGTAGACGCAGCCGCCAGCCAGGATTGTGTTCCATTACGTGGATGGCGGAGCGCAGTCTAAGTGGCTATTTGTCATCATTGTGCCGCTCTCGGCTTATCAGCCTGATGGGGACTCTGGGAAGTGTCTTATCTGCCATCCCCTGTAATATAGTTCCTGGAACACGAAGACGTTGCAGGCAGCCAAGAAGTCTCATTGTGAACGGGGGGATCAGTAAAAGGTCACGGATAACAGACAGCAACAAACAGCTCAGAAACTACAGATGATGGAGGGTAGGGGGGGCCCTGGGGGGCCACACGCTACATAGTGGGCCTCGAGAATGCCAAAGACTTTCATGACCCATCATAGGAGCAGAACATGTGGCTGCTATGGGGTCCTTGGAGGGGCCCAGTCTTAGTTGTTCCCTTTGCTATTGGGTAGCAAGAGCCAAGATGGGCTGAAGAACTGGTCGATCTGTCATGGTAAAAGTCTGGTAAATGGCAAGGTGAGAAACACCAGACCCTACTGTCCTGGGCGGCACAATCTGGCACCATCATGTCCAGTTTGATCTTTAGGACCCCCTTCCCCATTCAGGTCGATATGTACGAAACTGCCCATGGATAGCTGTATGTGAGGTAAAATCTCCCAATATCCCCTGCTTGTTCAGTGTCTCTACACCCCTTGCTCTGGTGCCCCTTGTATTCTAAAAAAGGTTTATTTACCATCTGAGGAAAGAATACTCGTTCATCTACATACTTGTTGACTGTTTCCAGAAGCAACCAGCAGAATTATGAAGGCACCAGTCCACCTCCCATTATGAGTTGACGTTTTCCTCCTTCTCTCATATTGGGACAAAACGTTTGGCAGAAAGTGTTTGATGTTGCCCTATCACCCCCCAAAAGAGCCAAATTCACTGTGAAAGCCCCCCCCCCCCTCCAATTGGTTTATATAAAGTGTGCCTAAAGTTAACACCTGCATGGCTTTATTAGAGTAACCCTTCGGAGTGGTGAGTAGGCGGTATTTAAGGGGAGTGGGTGCTACTGATGCACTGGGTTTTTAAACTGCTGTGTGAGTACAAAGGAAAGAAACAGCAGCAGCATGGCGAAGAAGGAATTACACTTAACTGCTGCTACTGATAATAATGATGATGACAAGCCTGCAGCCTAGAGAGAGGGTGAGATTACATTCAGGAGGCAGCATGGTGTAGTATATTAAGGGTCCTATTAGACAAAGCGATTTTTAACGATAAACGATCGCAAACAAGATTGTTTATAGTGAACCTGATATCTTTCACCGTATTACACAGAACGATTGTTTTTAGTTACTACGATCGTTTACTCCATCTGATCCAAGCCAAAAACAGGAACGATTTGGAATTACGCTGAATGAATGTGGAATTACAGAGAGATTTTAGGGTCAGATCTAAATCAACGATCAACGACACAAACGAACAATTTTTCGATCGTTGACTGCAATTACACAGGACGATTATCATTTAGATTTGAACGATATAACTATTTCCCCCACGATAATCGTATAATCGTCCCTTGTAATAGGGCCCTTAGAATACAAGTATTTATACAAGGGACACTGCCCTAGTCACCGACTGGCTAAACAGGCAATGGATCATCTGGGCAGTGACGTTGCAGCTGGGAGAGCCAGGTACATGAAGCACTCGGTTTCCAGCTGAAAATTACATCCAACGGCCATCAGCAGGACCCAGCAGAGTTACCTAGGCACGAGGACGGGTACGTTTACTTTATTATTTTCCCGCACCCCCCTGCAAGCCCTTCTATTTTGAATTTCATGGCACTTCTCCTTTAAGAATATTGTAGATTACCAATTGATATGGGGCATTTTGGTGCTCTGTGGTCTGAATCTTAGGGTACTATTACACGGAATAATAATTGGCCGAATGGGCCCAATCCGGCCGATTATCACTCCGTGTAATAAATACAATGACCAGCCGATGACAATGATCATCGGCTGATCGTTAATATAGGTTAGAACCTATAATTGTCTGGCACCGACCGCGCATCGCTACGTGTAATAGCGGTGCACGGCTGGCGACTGACGATATACTGTACCTATCCAGGCTCCAGGGCTGCTCCTGCGGTCCGCTTCTCCCTGAGTCCCGCGCGCTCCAGCTTCAGAGCGGCCTGTCTCAGCTGCGGGACCGCCGCGGCAGTGATTGGCTGAGCGGCCTGTCAGCTTAGATAGGCCGCTCTGAAGCTGGAGCGCACGGGACCCAGGGAGAAGCGGACCGCAGGAGCAGCCCTGGAGCCTGGATAGGTAAAGTATATAGTTTAAGCAAGGGCTGCAAGGACATCGGTATCGGGCCCTGTAATAGACCCAGTAAACGAGCCCCGATTTAGCAGATTGGCGCTTGTTTACAGTTGTTATCGGGCCCCTATCGGCCCGTCTAATACTACCCTTACTCTGTGGGCCTCTTCATTGGCGCACGGTCCTGGTACCATTGGGATCATCACTGTTTATCCCTCACTTATAAATAGTTCTAGAACATCAATCTCATTCTGCAATACTGACCCATCGGCCAGTACGAACCTTCTATGACCCAAACGGCCATTAGACCAGAGTTAGACTAGGTTCTACATGACTTCCCCTATGTGAATACATTCCAGTCCTTCCCCAAATTTCAGCACTTATTATAATCTCGCTGCAGGCTCACATCTTCTTATTACCGAATTCGGGGGAGGAGTGCGAGATAATTTTTGAGACTTACATTCCGAGACTGTGAGACGGAGCGGGATATGGAGAGATTCTGAGGGAACATTATGTGAATGGTTCTCATTTTAATCCACAAGTGTAGAGATACATTTTATTTTATGTATTTATTGTTTGCTATAATTGCGCGATGTGTCATGCGGCTTCGCGCTCCGGCGCCATTACTGTGACGCAAACGATCCATAAAACAAAGCATTAACGGTTTAGCACCTAAGAAAACATCTTAAGGAAGCCATAAAGTCTTAAAGATAAAGGAAAGATAGTTAACTAGTTTACCCCTGCTTGAGACTGAGCCCTGGGGAACATGGTATATGCCATAGGGATCTGGGGTAACCTGTTCTATGTTCAGGGTTCAATGTGGATTCATGTTCACATGGATTTGTACTGAGAGACACCCCACGTAGTTGTCATAGGGTCTACGAGAATAGCAAGAGAATTGGTCAGAGGGTCACGAATCCCAAGAGTTGTAGCTTCCACAAAATGAAGGGTTGGACATCAAAAGGAGATTTGTCTTCTGGAGCGCTAGCGTTGGACAGCTACCATTGTCAGCCATATTGACACTCATGGAGATCTCGTCTTTGTCATCCTAAGCTCTTATAGTGACCCCTAATCCCCCCCTATGGTCCAGATAGCTGCCTTTTTAAGATTATGTAGACTAAAGATGTCCATAAACATCGGAGATATGTTGGCCAGTTGCATGGAATCCCTTCAACTTTGCTTAGAATGGCTATGTTGGATTTCAACTTCCTGATCCTTTTTTTTTTCTTGCAGCCAGAGCTGTATAGTGTACACATGTATGCTTGTCTGATGTGTACGGAAGGTCTGAGGGATTAGGAGAGATAGTCATCTCCAGCATCAACCATGGTAAATGACTGGAGTGTCAGAACACACATGTGACCATTACTCCACTCTAACTTGAGACTGGAGACCCAGTTCTTGAGATCATGGGGGGTCATAAGTGGTTACATTGTATAACAGCAGATCAAATATCCAATATATTGGTATTGCACAGCCATGGGGCAAAGAAAAAAAGAGAGTAGCGGCTACAAATTAGATAGAAGAGAAGGTAAAGAAGGGAGACAGTGCTACTGTGTGTATTTCTATGTTTTGTCTGCCTCTCTGTGCCTGCCTCTATGTTTGTGTGCCTGCCTGTCTATGTGTATGTGCCTACCTGCCTGTTTCTGTGTGTGAAAAACAGGGGCGGTCTTGGCATTTCTGGGGCCCCAAGCGAAGTTATGTCTGGGGCCCCCCCCTTGACACGCGTTCCAAAACAAAAGACCGCTGTGTGTTGCCCCCAGTAGTATATACCCCTTGTGTGCTACCGCCAGTAATATATACTCCTTGTGTGCTGCCCCCAATAGTATATACTCCTTGTGTGCTGCCCCCAATAGTATATACCCCTTGTTTGCTTCCCCCAGTAGTATATAGACCCCTGTGTGTTTCCCAGTTATATATAGCCCCCCGTGTGCTCCCCCAGAAGTATATAGACCTCCTGTGTGCTGCCCCAGTTGTATATAGACCCCCTGTGTGCTGCCCCCAGTTGTATATACCCCCTGTGTGCTCCCCCACAAGTATATAGGCCCCCTGTGTGCTCCCTCAGGGGTATTTAGCCCCCCTGTGTGCTTCACCACTTGGATATAGACCTCCTGTGTGCTCCCCCACTTGGATATAGACCCCTGTGTGCTCCTCCAGTAGTATATAAACCCCCTGTGTGGTTCCCCCAGTAGTATATAGACCCCCTGTGTGCCCCACCAGTATTATATAGACCCCTTGTGTGCTGCCCCAGTAGTATACAGACCCCTGTGTGCTCCCCCAGTTATATATAGACCACCTGTGTGCCTCACAAGTAGTATATAGACCCCCTGTATGTTCCCACAGTAGTATATAGACCCCCTGTGTGCCCCACCAGTAGTATATAGACCCCTGTGTGCTCCCCCAGTAGTATATAGCCCCCCTGTGTGCTCCCCCACTTGGATATAGACATCCTGTGTGCTCTCCAAGTTGTATATAGACCCCATTCTGCTGCCCCAAGTAGTATATAGACCCAGTGTGTGCTGCCCCCAGTAGTATAGAGACCCCTCTGTGAAGCACCAGTAGTCTATAGCCCCCTTGTGTGCTCCCCCTGTGTGCTCCCCCCATTTAAATAGACCCCCGATGTGCGCTCCCCCAGTTAAACAGACCCCTGTGTGCTCCCCCTCCCATATAGTATATGTAGCACCCCCTAATGGAGCTTCCAGTGTAAGGGGGGGGGTTTTGGTTTGTTTCACCTTCTCACTCAGCGCAGTGCCTCCACCTGAGTCTTGACAAGAGCTTGCTTGGTATGCAGGAGGTTGTCACTCTTCTGCCAGGGGTTGACTCAGGAAACCCCCACCTAGCTCGGTACACACTCAATACACTATAAGTGATATACTCACAGAGAGAAGTAACATGGAAACAGGAACCAATTTAATGCTTGGTAAAATCAATACTGGGCTTGACAATGGGGTATGAATAAACAGGGAATGGATATGATATAAAAATAAATGTGGCAACACAGAACTCTCCCCCTGAAAGTGAAACACTTCAGCAGCAGGAAGGGGGGTTGTTTGGTAAACAGGGTGACTAGTGTGAGCACTCTGACAATTTAGACTCTAGGAGGTGACTCTCATCACACACAGTCACTGCACACCAAGCCGGCACATACATCCACACGGACTATATGTAATAAGTGAGGCTGCAGCCATATAGTAAGATAAATGTCTATACGCTGGGGCCCAGTTGCCGCGGACGTTGGCGCGCTTTAGAAGTTGTTGGTGCACTTAATAACAAAGGAGTTGCAGCTTGAACAATCCACCAGGTCACAGCTCTTGTGAACAGAACAGATTCCAACAAGGTCTAAGCTGTGATTCTTTAATTGTCACTGTCCAGCCACAGCTTCACCAGCCAGGATACAAAGGGTTACTCACTCTTTTGCTGCTGATCTACACACCAGGCTCAGTCCAGGTTTCCAACATGGAGCAGCAGCATTTAGGAAGGATCTCACAGAGGGAGTGGGTGGCAGGATCCTCCTCACTGGACACACAGGAGCTGGGGGGTCCTGTCTGGGCTCAGTCCTTCCTCTCTCAGCTGTCAGGTCTCTCTCTGTTACCCCTGACACAGCCAGCACAGGAGGTGGTCTCCTCTCCTCAGACCATGCTGCCCACCATGCACTGTCTCCCTCTCTCCTTCTTCCTCCTCCTCCCAGCGCAGCATCACTTCCTGCTCCCCTCAGCTCACTGTCCCAGGGAGAGATGGGAAATGTAGTTTGTGTGCCTCTCTTATAAGCTGCACCTGCTGTTCTCCCTAAATCCTCTCCAGGGGTTACATCTATAACACAATAAAACAAACACTTATACTCACCTGGGTCCGGGCGTCTCCTCTTCTCTTGGCTCTTGTGGCCGCAGGAAGGGTTTTACCCTGCGATCACAAGAGGCCGCACTCCCCTTGTCCTGGCGCCGATGCTCCAGTGATGTCACTGGAGCGCCGCCACCACAAGGACAAAGCTGCCACTTGTGACCACAGGGAAAACCCTTCCTGCGGCCACACGAGTGACTGACAGGAAGGGAGCCAATGTCTCCCGCCCTGTCAGTGCTGCTGCATGTAACTATGAGCGCTCATTACGAGTGCTCATAGTTACAGTTCAGATGGCAGCAGCGAGCAGGGCAGCGGCCCTGTCCAGCGGTCTTGAGCACAAGAGCGGGGCGTGGGGGCCCCCCTGGATGTTGGGGGCCCCAAGTGATCGCTTGGGGTGCTTGGTGCCAAAGACCGCCACTGGTGAAAACTGCCAGGTGAGTAGAGGGTTAGGTTATGGAAACAGGAAAGTTTTACTGTGGTGCTGGTTATGCAGGTGGAGCAGTATTTATTGGTGCAGTGTGAGTTAAGTTATACAGGTGGAGCAGTATGTGTTGGTGCAGTGTGATATTGGCTTATACAGGTAAAGCAGTATTTATTGGTGGAGCATGGAGTAGGAGCAGTATGTGTTGATGAAGTGTTGTGTTATGTTATACAGGAGGAGCAGTAAATATGGTGCAGTGTGGTGTTGGGCTATACAGGTGGAGCAATATGTATTTATGCAGTGAGTGTGGTGTTTAGTTATACAGGTGGAGCGGTGCAGTGTGGTGTTGGATTATACAGGTGGAGCAGTATGTATTTGTGCAATGTGGTGTTGGATTATACAGATGGAGAAGTATTTATTTCTGCACTATGGTGCTGATTTGGCACTGCTCTGGTATATTATGTGCACTACATTGTGGTATCTGTTGCTACGTAGTAGTATATGTTTGTTAGTGAGGCCCCAGCATCAACATGGATCACCTGGTAAGACACGAGAACAAAAAGTTTGAGCAGCCCTGGTCTATAGAATGCCCAGTCCACATAGGAATACATTCCAGTAAAGAAAGCTCAAGATCTAGGATTACCAGTGCCATACACCCTAGAGGCAGGAAGTAGCTAACTCCTTCTCCCTTCAGGGTTCAATGTCTTCTCTATGTTGTAGAACCTAAAGATTTTTTATTGTAACCTATGGGAACACATTTTAGCATCTATTGAAATCTCTGGCTTCCTCTGAGCAGGCGGCAAACGTCACAATCTCTTTGACATATTGAGAAATCCGGAATAGAGTACTGCAAATATGACAATTAGAATCCAGGTAGGAACTTTGCCGGCACGAATCCTTGTCTTACTCTGTCACCACTATTGGTCCAGACCCTAAGTGACTCCATATCACTATACACAGAAAAGTCGCGGTCTCATCATTGCTCGGATTGGAATGCACTATGTGGCCGATGAATATAAATCTAATATTCAGGCTTCCATACTCACTAATGTGCCTTTTAACCTGCGACCTCCCCCTGGCTGAGGTTAGCCATAGAGGGGAAGATCATTTTATTTCTGAGATTGCTCTGCAATTTGAAATTCATGAACCTTGCGGTGATTGAAGCAGAAGGAAAAGCAGAGGAGTCGGCTCAGGTCGCCGAAATGGGATTGGGAACGTTTTAATCTAATCGATAAAAGGAGATGCAATGTTTAAAAGCTTCTGTACAGTTCTGGGGGAGGGGAGTAGTGATCTGGATCCACATTCTGTATATAATCAGACCTTCTGCTTCAAAGTCATGAAAACAATCCCATAGTGGACATGGAGGTGAGCATTTATATAGAATACAACAATCACTGTTTCCTTTGTAAGTTTACTTTACCACTAGGGGGCAGTCTCAACCACATATAAAAAGGCACAATATAAAGGTCAATACTCATATTGTGTCCTGCGGCAAGTATGTGCAGCCCAGGATGCATTGCTTTGGGCTGAAGGTTATAAAGCAATATCACTTGCTAAGATGAAATGAAAGTCATTACATAAAGGTTATCAACAAAAAGCTGTAATAGATCACTTTTAGCTGTTCCACATGATGAACACGCCATCTATGTAGTGTAGCCGACATGTTCCTGGAATAATAAGGACAGGCAGTCATCATTCTCAAGACAGGCAGTCATCATTCTTGTGGTGTCCCACTAGGGGTGTTACTGTTGTATACACCTTTCGCAAAAGTCTGTACTTTTTGTGGTCTTATTATGGTAAAAGTAGTATTAAGAGTTGACCACTAGATGCCTCTGTATTATGTATTGGTATGTGGAAGCTGCCCAGCTGAAGGATCACAAAGGGTTATTGTGTTTTGTGTACCAGAATCGGTAGACCAGTAGGATTTCTGCTTTCTTCTTTCCTATTACCTCCCCTCTCTATTCTTATATTGCACTCTTTTTACCCACACCATCACAGCGCACCCTACATGCTGTAGAGGAAGTTAGTCCCTTGGGTGGGGGAGGAGCCAGAGCTTTTAGTTCAGGACGATGTGGAGAAAGGACGCAAGCTAGATAGCTCACCTCTGTGGTCCTGTCTGGGCCCTGGCCCTCTGCCAGGTCCCCGTAGTTCAGTCTTAGCCAGTACCTCGCATTGGTAGGACACAAGACAGCACACTGTTACCAACCTTCCTACAAGTACCCACAAAAAGCACTATGTAGTGTTAAACCTCTAAGGAGAGGACCAGCCAACAGATAACCTCAACCCACGCCGTGGACAAGGAGAAGTCACAGTGCAGGACAGTATCCATTTTAGAGCCAAAGAGCTAGGAGCTGATCCGGGTGGAGCAAAGTTACAGTAAACCTATGAACTCCATCTCAGGTGTCAGCAGGGAACCCTCAGCATTCCGCTCAACCCAGATAACAAGGTTTGGGACCTGTGTCACCCATTAGTACGGTTCGGCCTACGCTAGTAGGCATAAGGTGGTGTGAAGACATAAACAGAAGTCAATACACAGGCAGATGTGTTCTTCTTCTACAATTACTTCTTCTTCTACAATCAGCTTTGAAAGACATCAGACTGCAGCTGCCAGTCTGATGGCTTCTTGTCCCCACTGCTCCTCTAGTTCCCTTCTTCCTGTGATGCGTCATCGGCATGTTACTGTGAACAAGGTCAAGGCTGTGGCCATTGATTGGGCAGTTCTTGCAGGGATGACATGTAGGAAGCAGCGGGGAGCAAGAGCCGGCAGAATGGCAGCTGTGGAGGATCAGGACAGGTGAGTATGGTTTGTTTGTTATTCAAAAAGCTCTCTTACACCTGTAAATTAAAATAAAAATTTCCAACCCCTTTTACCTTTGAATAGATGAATATATTTTTAAGTGCTGGATTTGTTGATGTTTTAACTGGATCATATAGATGAAATTGTATATGTTCTGTCAAAATGTAACCCCCCCCCCCCCCCCCCCATATTCTTATGACAAAGAGAGGAATTGTTATATTTCCTCCATTATAATCCACCTCCCTTTAATTAACACCTTGCACGGGATATATAGGCAGGATGTGTGATCCTGCTAATGAACCTAGCAATGAATTTTCTTTTTATTAATGTATGTATATATATAAATGATATAGTGTAGCGTCATTTATCTGTACCGGTATACGATGCCTTTTAGAATGCAAGATCACCCGATGGACTCACAAACAATGGCTAGATTTCTAGGTGTGTCTTCATTCTGTCTTCAGAGCAGCATTCCCCCGCTTTGGCGGTCAGGACATCCTAGTTTTGCCACAACTAGAAGGCAACAGGTTGAGAAACGTACTCTGTTACACGGAGCGATTTATAACGATATTAACGATATAACGATTTTTCACACGATAATCGGCCCGTGTAAAAGGGCCCTAGGAGGTCCACACCACCCGGAGGTCCCACCACCACATTCCAGTTATGTTATAGTCAATGACCCTCAAGATACATTAGGTCGTACACACCACATTTCCACATTTGTTCTCAAGAAGCCAAGACCATAGATGGCACAAGTCCATATCTTCATATCTTTTCCTTCTTACGGGGAAAACCTACTGTATTTAAGGTCGGCCATAACTCAGAGCCTTGGGGCAAGACACCTTGTAGGCTGTTGTTGTGGGACCTGTGCAGAAGACTTTTTTTTCTTACCACTACTATTAAATGGGTACTCCAGTAGGGGGGGCACTTTTTTACTGGGACTGGAAAAAGACGTCCCCTCACCTCCCCGGTTCCAGCGGCGGGTCCCGCATCATGGCGCTCCGGTGCCCGTCCGCTTCCGGGTGTCTGATGCCCGATACGTGACGTCAGATCCCGCCTCCTTCACTGAGTGGCTGAGCGGACTTGAAACGGATCCCGCCTCCGTCACTGAGTGGCTGAGCGGACCTGAGACGTCACGTCTCGGGCCCGCGTCAGACACCCGGAAGCAGCCGGGAACCGGGCACCGGAGCGCTGCCATGCCGGACCCATCGCTGGAACCGGGGAGGTGAGTGGACAACATCTTTTTCCTCGGCCACCTCCTCCCTGGTCCCAGGAAAAAAGTGCCCCCCCCCCACTGGAGTACCCCTTTAAGTGAACTTGCTGAACTGTGTGGGTTCGCCAACGTTCTCCCAACCCAAATGCTCAACATTTGACTCCTGTCTGCTGAAGAAGTTGGATACCACGCTAGGGAGTTCTACAAAGCATGGATACAGCTTATGACCTATGGCTGTATCCATGTCTTTCAAGGTGGAGCGTTGAGTACACTTGCTGAACTGTTTTAGTTAGGCAACGTTCTCCAAACCCGGACGCTCAACATTTGACTCCTGTGGGTTGGAGAAGTTATCTACCACCCTAAACAGCCCTAAAAAACATGGATATAGCCTATGGCCTATGGCTGTGTCCATGTTTTTCAAGGACTTTCTCGAGCAGTATCCAACTTCTCCAGCAACCGGGAGTCAAATGCAGAGCGGTTGGGTTCGGAGAACGTTGCCGAACCCAAATAGTATGGCAAGTTTGCTCTACACTACCCCCCCTTAAAATAAGGGAAGAGAACATCAAGGACCCCATAGATTTTGCCTCAATTGTTACAGATGCCAGGAACTAGCATTGTTTGCTATATGCCACCTAACAACAAGAGCTTTCTGTGCCAGAAGATACACAGCGTCATTGGGAAAGTTCAGCTGTCTCTTCCGCCGCCTCTAATCCGCGCTGACACTTCCATTTAGATATTTAAAGTGACACATTATCATATTCCGTCATATACTTTTCATTATGATCTCGCTGCCGCTGAGTGTTTGTGCATGAATAAAAACCCAATAGAACAAAGGACAGATGGGATCATAATATTTTCTAGGTGAGTAATGCAAGTCCTTGATGTCGCTGTTAACCCTTGGAGTCCGTGGTGGCAGCTCGCATGCAGGATTACAGCAATGGAATAGCTGTCAGGGGTGCAGGGCTGTATTATAAATTATAGAGGGGCAAAAGGGGCAGATGGCCTGGGCCTCCACCATCTATTATAACCGGGGGGACCTCATGAGATGGAGGCTTAGTGTGACATCCATCTGGCTGGGATGATGGGGCAATAGTCCCCTGGCACTGTCTGGTTTTGGTGTTCACAGTGACTGGAGTGTTTTTCATCAGACCCAGGCTAGAAGGGTGACCAGGGGAGGGGGGGTTGCACATAAGAATGATGGTGGTAGTAGTTTCCTGGGGCAATCCATGTGCAGTGTCTCAAGGGGTACTCCGGAGAATCGCCTGGCGTCAAAAACTTATACAGATTTGTAAATTACTTCTGTTTAAAAAAAAAAAAAAAAGCATTCCAGGACTTATCAGCTGCTGTATGTCCTGCAGAAATTGGTGTATTCTTTCCATTGTAACACAATGCTCTCTGCTGCCACCTCTGTCCATGTCAGGAACTGTCCAGAGCAGGAGAGGTTTTCTATGGGGATTTGATACTGCTCTTGCTGTTCCTGACATAGACAGAGGTGGCAGCAGAGAGCACTGTGTCAGACTGGAAAGAATACACTACTTCCTGCAGGACATACAGCAGCTGATAAGTAACACTATAGTTGGAAAACGGTTGTAGAGAACTTCTAAACAAGATGGAGGCACTTTTAGAACACAATCCCAACCTTTGGCCCTGTAAGCTGGAGCCAAAGTTTTCTCTTTTGAGTAGTCAGATTCTCCAGGAACAAAGCAAGTAAAAGCTCAAATAATGACTCCTCTCCCAATGGTTTCCCAAGGTGCAATTCACCTTCTTCTTATGCTAAAACATCCAACATCCTGAACCTTCTCCACTCCTAGTGGCCTTAAAGGGACACTACATAACTAGCTCAGTTACTTCTGCACAGTGTATAGTGGTGTTATTAGGGCATTATATAGGGGTAGCATCCGGGCACATGGCAGTATTATTTCAACACTGTGCTGTGACATTATTTAGGTGTTGTTTTTTGGTGGCATTACTTATACGCTGCCAGACACTGTTATTTATATTACATATAGCAGTGTTATGTGAGTGCTACATGGAGCTATTATTTGGACACTGTACCTCTGCGTTATTTGAGTACAGTACTTCACCAGCAGTGAATGCAGTTGGATGCTTTGTTAAGGCATAACAGCAGGGCTACAAACAAGCGTACAGACAGCAAGCAACGGCCATTTCACGACACATCGCTTCTTCCGGAGCCTTTTGATAATTTGTCTGTGGAGTGGATTATGCACAATTTCAGGTCCATTACTGTAATAAGGAGTCAAAGAGGAGTTGTGCCCCAGCGTTTGTATTGCACGCTGGCACACCTCACCACTCCTTCCTCCTCCCTCTTCATGAATAATCAATGCTGCCCGGCCTCGCTCAGCTGTTAGCCAGTATCTGCCAACAGAGGACTCATCTGCAATCAGGTATAGTTGAATCTCCTAAGGGTCCGTTTACACAGAAAGATTATCTGACAGATTATCTGCCAAAGATTTGAAGCCAAAGCCAGGAATGGATTTGAAAAGAGGAGAAATCTCAGGCTTTCCTTTATGACCTGATCTCTGTTTATAGTCCATTCCTGGCTTTGGCTTTAAATCTTTTGCAGATAATCTGTCGGATAATCTTTTTGTGTAAATGGACCCTAACTTGTGTTGAAGCTGTTGTTTAGGGGTAAATCACCTGTGTAGAGTAGCACTGATTGGTTTTCTTTGGTTCATATCTCCTGATGGAAATTAAATATAGTTATTTATTTTTCTTTTTTCTCATTATTGTATCATTTTTCAAAGTGCAATCAGGGCCAAATTAGTTTAGTTTTTTTAATACAATGATGTGAAAAATAAAAAAATAAAAATATATATTTTGTTTCCATCAGGGGATTCCAACCAATGAAAGCAAACTGTTGCTGGTCTTGTGACAGGTGACTTACCCCTAGGTCACAGCTCCAACATTGGATGAAAGCTTCAGCTATATCTGATTGCACAATCTTGTGTCTCCTACTGTAATGAAGAGTCAAAGAAAAGTTGTGCCTTAGCATTTGTGCCGCACTCTGGCACACTTCACCACTACTTCCTCTTCTTCATGAATAATCAATGCTGCCTGGCCTTCTGCTCGCTCAGCTGTCCGCCAGTATCTACCAACAGAGGACTGATTTGCAATCAGATATAGTTGAAGCTTTCATCTGATGTTGGAGCTGTGGTCTAGGGGTAACTAGAGTAGTCTAGAGACCAGCAACAATTTGCTTCCTTTGGTTTTGATCCCCTGATGGAAACAAAATATTTTTTTCCCCGCATCATTGTATTTAAAAAAAACTAAACTAATTTGGCCCCCATTGGGAATTCTTTGCACTTTTAAAAATGATACAATAATAAGAAAAAAAAGAAAAATAAATAACTATATTTTATTTCCATCAGGGGATTTGAACCAAAGAAAACAAACTTGTGCTACCCTAGACAGGTGATTTACCCCTAGACCACAGCTTCAACATAAGTTAGGAGATTCAACTATTTCCGACTGCAGATCAGTCCTCTGTGGGCAGATACTGACCGACAGCTGAGCGAGCAGGAGGCCGGGCAGCAGAGAATATTCATGAAGGAGAAGGAAGGAGTGGTTAGTGTGCCAGAGTGCGGCACAAACATTGAGCCACAACTCTTCTTTGACTCTTCATTACAGTAAGGGACCTGACATTGTGCATAATGCACTCCATGGACAAATTACCAAAAGGCACCATGCTCACAAGAGGACTGCCTGCTACAGCACACTGCCAGCACCTCAGAAAGGGCCAGCATGCTGACAGATTCCCTTTAAGAATTCTTAAGGCAACTATTGAATACAACATGGCGGTATTGTAAGACTCTCTTACTTTTGGACAATATATGGTGATATTATTTGATGACTTTAAGGTATTACTATTTGGGGACTGTTTGGTTATCGTATATATAGACACTGGTATTTTGCACTGTATGGCGGTATTTGAAGAATATTATGGGGCTTTTAAGGTCATGCCTTTACAGGAGAGTATAAGAACTGATATCAGTTCCTATGTGAAGCCTATGGAGCTCTATGGGCATATACAATTCTATATTTCACAGCGTTCTCTTACTCCACTATGTACAGTGATGTAACATGTACAGGATGGTATATTGAGCTTATAATATTATATCAGACCTAGTTGAGAACACTGAATACAGATCCAATACAATATACAATACGAATAGCCTGTCCAATTATATTGTTCTCGGCCACCGTCACAGTCCTTCCGGGCTCCGCAGTTCTTAATGTCATATCAGTTGCAAAAGTCATCCGGCGACTCTACCTGATATTATTAGCCCGTGTAATAAAAGGAAAGGGCACTCGAAGGAGACGCAACATTTTACATATAAAATATCTACCTGTAAAAACAAGACAAAAGGTCAATGAGGCGCCCAGACAGGGAAAGCCATAGATGAATAAATCAGTCTGACGGATACGGCACTAAAAAAATTGCGGCTGTCAGTCAACTGAGATTGACTCTTCTTCTGTGCCTCTCTGATGCTCATCCTGCGCCTCCTGTTTCACCAAGTTACACCAGACATACAGAACTGCTCAGAGCCATAGGTGTAAAACTCAGGCCCTCCAGCTTTTGCAAAACTACAATTCCCATCATGCCTGGACAGCCAAAGTTAAAGCTTTGGCTGTCCAGACATGATGGTAATTGTAGTTTTGCAACAGCTGGAGGGCCGGAGTTTGGCACCCCTGGTAGACCATTGTGCACATATGCTGTAAGAACAGGACATAGTCAGCACGGATTTGGATCTATACACTGACAGCAAGCAAAGTTATCTGCTGGAATCTAGAGAGTAATGTATAGCACTAATAGTCAAATGGTGATATGAGAGATAGAGTGGATTTTTTTTTCTTTCAAATCAACTGGTGCCAGAAAATGCCAGAGATTTGTAGTTTAATAAAAAAAAAAAAAATATCCCAGTACTTATCAGCTGCTGTATGTCCTGCAGGAAGTGGTGTATTCTCTCCAGTCTGACACAGTGCTCTCTGCTGCCACCTCTGTCCATGTCAGGAACTGTCCAGAGCAGGAGAGGTTTTCTATGAAGATTTACTACTGCTCTGGACAGTTCCTGACATGGACAGAGGTGGCAGCAGAGAGCACTGTGTCAGACTGGAAAGAATACACTACTTCCTGCAGGACATACAGTAGCTGATAAGTACATGAAGATGGATTTTTTTTAATAGAAGTCAATTACACATCTCTGGCACTTTCTGGCAGTTGATTTGAAAGAAAAAAAAATTTGATGAACAACCCCTTTAAGCCAAAATGCCCCATGGGACTGTCCTATCTGTAGTTAACACTCTTAGTTTCCCTGCATCTATACACGGTCACTTACATTATATCACCACCTCTGTTGCCCCCATCTACATCAGGCTGGCTGTCCCCCATTCTCTATTTACTAAAGGCCTCCTCTGTGGGATCATTTATCCTGTCCCTCCGCCGCCGCTCCACGCCGCAGTTACTCATTCATCACAACAGGTACATGACAAGTTTAATTGAGGCCAACGAAGATTAATGCCGGATCAAAGCTGAGGACTCAACATGTGGCCAATGAGACCTAATAAGAGGGAAATATCAAATTAATGTCACATGAGATATTTAGTGAGAACGATCACTGTATCCGCACTAGCCGCCAAGCCGCTTATCTCCATGGAAAATTACCATTAAAGGGCATTAGGTGTTTCTAGAAGGAAACAATTAACATCCAGAAATTATTACACAATATACCGGGAAAATGTAAGGAAAATAGGGACTGATGATCCTGGAGCTGCGCAATGTAACCAGCCTGCTAATAGTCACTTCACATGTGTCTTATATCTGCTCATGGGAAAGATGGGTGACAACCAATATGACTGAGCGACCACAGAAACCGGGAATGTAAGAAAACTCAAGAATCTATCATTGTATTTCCACCAATTAACACCAGGCTTGTATATACATTATATTGCTGATCCTGAGTTACATCCTGTATTATACCCCAGAGCTGCACTCACTCTTCTGCTGGTGGGGTCACTGTGTACATACATTACATTACTGATCCTGAGTTACATCCTGTATTATACTGCAGAGCTGCACTCACTATTCTGCTGGTGGGGTCACTGTGTACATACATTACATTACTGATCCTGAGTTACATCCTGTATTATACTCCAGAGCTGCACTCACTATTCTGCTGGTGGGGTCACTGTGTACATACATTATATTGCTGATCCTGAGTTACATCCTGTATTATACTCCAGAGCTGCACTCACTATTCTGCTGGTGGGGTCACTGGGTACATACATTACATTACTGATCCTGAGTTACATCCTGTATTATAACCCAGAGCTGTAATCACTATTCTGCTGGTGGGGTCACTGGGTACATACATTACAATACTGATCCTGAGTTACATCCTGTATTATACCCCAGAGCACAAAATATGGAATGAATCCCGGCACTCGCTGGTGTAGATTGCTACAATAGATGTTTATTACTCGTGGAGGTGGTCATCTGAATTGCTGGGTGCCCGTGTTATAATGTATAACGGAAAGTTCAAACAACCGGCACTCCGTTAACTTCTGCGGCGCGGTGCTCGTGGCAAAGAAGTCACAAAATATGGAATGAATCCCGGCACTCGCTGGTGTAGATTGCTACAATAGATGTTTATTACTCGTGGAGGTGGTCATCTGAATTGCTGGGTGCCCGTGTTATAATGTATAACGGAAAGTTCAAACAACCGGCACTCCGTTAACTTCTGCGGCGCGGTGCTCGTGGCAAAGAAGTCACAAAATATGGAATGAATCCCGGCACTCGCTGGTGTAGATTGCTACAATAGATGTTTATTACTCGTGGAGGTGGTCATCTGAATTGCTGGGTGCCCGTGTTATAATGTATAACGGAAAGTTCAAACAACCGGCACTCCGTTAACTTCTGCGGCGCGGTGCTCGTGGCAAAGAAGTCACAAAATATGGAATGAATCCCGGCACTCGCTGGTGTAGATTGCTACAATAGATGTTTATTACTCGTGGAGGTGGTCATCTGAATTGCTGGGTGCCCGTGTTATAATGTATAACGGAAAGTTCAAACAACCGGCACTCCGTTAACTTCTGCGGCGCGGTGCTCGTGGCAAAGAAGTCACAAAATATGGAATGAATCCCGGCACTCGCTGGTGTAGATTGCTACAATAGATGTTTATTACTCGTGGAGGTGGTCATCTGAATTGCTGGGTGCTGGGTGACTTCTTTGCCACGAGCACCGCGCCGCAGAAGTTAACGGAGTGCCGGTTGTTTGAACTTTCCGTTATACCCCAGAGCTGCACTCACTATTCTGCTGCTGGGGTCACTGTGTACATACATTACATTACTGATCCTGAGTTACATCCTGTATTATACCGCAGAGCTGCACTCACTATTCTGCTGGTGGGGTCACTGTGTACATACATTACTGATCCTGTACTGATCCTGAGTTACATCCTGTATTATACTCCAGAGCTGCACTCACTATTCTGCTGCTGGGATCACTGTGTACATACATTATATTACTTATCCTGTACCGATGGTCTTATTGGTTGTTCCGAAGTTTTTCCGGCAATGACATTATCTCAGTCCTCTGAAGGAATCCCTGGTAGTGTACAGGATGTTAGAATGTAATGTGGAGAAGGATGTTTTTCCGCCACTGGCAGAACTGGGGGAATAGAATAAGAGACACGTGTGAGGAGCAGATAAGGAACAAAGAAAGAGCAAAATTATAGCAGGAAGAAAGCGTCTGTACGGAGAGAGCAAAGAGGAAGAAAGGAGAGAAGAAGGAGATAAATATGAGGGGAGCTTGAAAAGAATGTCAGCGCGGAGCGGCCGCTCATCCTGTCATAGAGACATGTAATTAGCCGGGGAGGAAAAGAATCACCAGCTTTATCAGCACATTAATACAGGACGCCAGGGCCACATGCTTCCTAACCAAGCAAAATATCCCATCAACCTCCTGGAGACTCCATAAACAACATAAGGGGCATTATATATACACAAAGGATTACGTACAGGAGGATGCACAGATGAGATCTACTGGGGGACACTGAGCCACCTAACTACTCTATGGGGTCTAACCTTTATTTGGATGCACAGAGGGGGCCTAACTACTATATGGGGGCATAGAAGGGGCCTTTATTGTACGAGTGCACAGAGAAGACCTACTGGGGAACACAGTGCCACCTAACTACTCTATGGGACATAGCGAGGTCTAACTGTTATATGGATGCACAGAGGAGGCCTAACTACTATATGGGGGCATAGAGGGGGCCTTTATTGTACGAGTGCACAGAGAAGACCTACTGGGGAACACAGTGCCACCTAACTACTCTATGGGACATAGCGAGGTCTAACTGTTATATGGATGCACAGAGGAGGCCTAACTACTATATGGGGGCATAGAGGGGGCCTTTATTGTACGAATGCACAGAGAAGACCTACTGGAGAACACAGTGCCACCTAACTACTCTATGGGACATAGCGAGGTCTAACTGTTATATGGATGCACAGAGGAGGCCTAACTACTATATGGGGGCATAGAGGGGGCCTTTATTGTACGAATGCACAGAGAAGACCTGTGCTATATGGAAGCATAGAGGGGGCATAATACTATATGGAAGCACAGAGGGGGTTAGTCTACTATTTGGAGGTACATATTGAGCATAACTGCTTACATGAGGGCACAGAGGGGCACTGATACAGTGTGAAGCAATACACAGAGTTTGTATATAAATGAGGATAATGCTGGAGCAAGGAACCTAAAATGTTTATCTAGCAGATCCTGTGGAAAAGAGTTGGAGAATTTTTTATGACGGAGAAGAAAAGGAAAAGTGAAGACCTTCGATAAGCAAAAAATGTCACCAGCAAAGAAGATATCCCCTGTGAGTCACTGGATGTAACTGCACTATAATCACTTATAAACTCTGCAGAATCTGTATTCAGCTGCATCTATCTCTATAGGGTCACTGCTAACGGAGAATATTGGCAGTGGCAGTGGGAGGTTGGCGGTTATGCCGGTTTGGAGTGGCGTGGCGTGGCGTGGCTTGGTCGGGGTGGGGATTGAGCAAGGTAACCTCTTGCACCAGGGCCCATGAGATGATAGCTACGTCCCTGTCTCAGGGCTCCAGATGGCGACCAAAATGGTCGCCAATGCGACCGACATTTTGCAAATGGCGCCCAGATTTATTAATCTGGGCGCCATTTGCGACTGGCCCCGGCGGCGGCGCGCTGTCTCTTTAAGATGCGCGGCTGATGCGCGGCTGCCGGGGGTGTCCCGTCCTATCCCCGGCAGCGCGGCGCATCAGTGAGCTGCCTGGGGCCCTGACTTCCGGCACAGGAAGCGCGCGTCAGAGACGCTTCCTGTGTCAGAAGTCACAGCCCCGGCGTACAGGAGCTCACTGACGCGCCGCGCTGCCGGGGATAGGATGGGACACCCTCGGCAGCTGCGCATCAGCCGGGAACAGCGTCCGAAGAAGAAGAGGATCGCCGGGGGAGCGGGTTGTCAGGTGAGTTTGTGTGTTTGTTTTTTTTTAAATATTGCTTAGCATAGAGGAAAGGGGGGGGGCATCTATAATGGGGGGAGAGGGGGCCATCTATAAGGGGGGGAGAGGGGGCCATCTTCAAGGGGGGGAGAGGGGGCCATCTTCAAGGGAAGGGGGGGAGAAGAGGGGGCATCTATAATGGGGGGGGAAAGGGGGCATCTATAAGGGGAGGGGGTATCTATAAGGGGGGGAGAAGAGGGGGCATCTATAATGGGGGGGGGGAGAGGGGGCATCTATAATGGGGGGGGGGAGGAGGGGGCATCTATAATGGGGGTAGAGGGGGTCATCTATAAGGGGAGGGGGCCATCTATAATGGGGGGGAGAAGAGGGGGTATCTATAATGGGGGGGAGGAGGGGGTATCTATAATGGTGGTAGAGGGGGTCATCTATAAGGGGAGGGGGCCATCTATAAGTGTAGGGCAAACTGGCTGCAGACACTGGGAGATAGATATATGCACAATTATTATTATCAGGGCCCCTCAGGTGTCTGTATTGTAGGGGGTCACTTGCATTAGTCACTAGGTGAGAGATATATCTATCTATATACACATCTTGTGTGGGGTCACTATGGCTGCAGTCATAAGTCTAGCTCAGTATGTATAGACTGTTGCAAGCTTTTAAAGGGAACCTGTCACCCCCGGTGACGGGGTGACAGGCTCCCAACCCCCCGTTAGAACCCCCTTTACTCACTTAATCCCGCCTGGTCCCGCTTCTGAAGATGGTCGGGTCACGGAGATCTCAGCCGCTGCAGCCCGACGCGCACACTGAGAGATGAGTCCAACGCTCATAGAGAATGACAGAGCGCTGGACTCTCCTGTCATTCTCTATGAGCGTTGGACTCATCTCTCAGCGCACGCCGGGCTGCAGCGGCTGAGATCTCCGGGACCCGACCATCTTCAGAAGCGGGACCCGGCGCGATTAAGTGAGTAAAGGGGGTTCTAACGGGGGGTTGGGAGCCTGTCACCCCGGCACGGGGGTCGACAGGTTCCCTTTAAGTTCAAGTTCAGAAGAGTAAGCCTCATTAAAAGGCTAGCCAAGTGCAGCTGAAGTACTGAGTCAGACTGTATATGGTTGTCAGACTGTATATGGTTGTCAGACTGTATATGGTTGTCAGACTGGATATGGTTGTCAAGTTGCAAGTTTCCATGTTGAACGTTTTCAAACTAAGAAAAGAGAGAATCTAAAGGAGGAGGAGGCTGCTGCGGCCTCTGCACACAGTAAAGGAGGAGGAGGCTGCCGTGGCCTCTGCACACAGTAAGTCCCATAACATTAATTTTACATGGTTTCAAATGTTGGCGACCAAATATTCTATTTGGCGCCTAAATTTTTCAGGTTAGGAGCCAATGGCTCCTAGGTAAATTTTTTAGTCTGGAGCCCTGTGTCTGGAGTAGAATACAGGATGTAACTCAGGATCAGTACAGGATAAGTAATGTAATGTATGTACACAGTGACCCCACCAGCAGAATAGTGAGTGCAGCTCTGGAGTATAATACAGGATGTAACTCAGGATCAGTACAGGATCAGTAATGTAATGTATGTACGCAGTGACCCCCACCAGCAGAATAGTGAGTGCAGCTCTGGAGTATAATACAGGATGTAACTCAGGATCAGTACAGGATCAGTAATGTAATGTATGTACACGGGGACCCCCACCAGCAGAATAGTGAGCGCAGCTTTTCCCTAATGATCCTAATGACTGGGCAGCAAGTCTATGAATCGATCAGAGCGAAAATTGAGCAAAAGTGCAGTTACATTCACTCCTCTATCTCCTCTGTGCCTACTTTTCTACATAAGTTCTAGGAGAAAAGAGGAAGCTGAACAATCAGTGTTCAGCTTCCTGTTACAGTCAGAAGCCTAAAGATGGGGGTAACCCATTGGATCACAGATATGCAGCAGCATAATAATAATAATAATAATAATAATAGTAATAATAATAATAATAATAATTACATTAACCCTTTCACTGCCATGGATCTCAGAAAATGATGCCAGTAACAATATAACTGCCCCAGACCACCAGGGATGCCATAACGTTTACTATGTTTGCTTTGGATGCTTTTAATACTATATGTCTGAATGCTGAATGCCCCCATGAAAACACCTGCATGTTCCCTGGAGCTGGGCTTGCATGTGTATGGGGGGATTGGGAGAGATAGCTGTGGGTTACAGGAGTGTTTGGCTGTGTATTTGTACGGCCAGCTTAACCACCCACTCCCCAGCTACAAAGGCTTAGGAGGGAACATTGCTTAGGACTGTAGCATATTTCGGGATATACTTTGTTTCTAATCTCTAAGTCTCCATCGCTCGTCATGAATCGCACAATTTCCATTATGTGAGCAAAAACGGTATGTGAACGTTTGATGAGGAGAATTCCTGCAAAACGCAGACGCCAACTTCTCCAGGCGAAGGTTTCACCCAGGGCAGATTATGGGGAATTCTGACTATGTGGAATTAATTGAAGGAATTAAACTTGCTGAAGAAATAAGAGAAAGCAATCATCCAGAAATAAGACCTGATTAGAGCGAGCGATAGAGACCGGCGCAGGATCGGCACTCTGCACTCCCTCCAGACGCAGCACAGCCGGAATATTCTGCATAGTGTTCTGCTAAAGGCACCAATGTGTCATATACTCCACAATGGGATCACACATCACTGCAGTTACCATGTACCACCCCGGGCTATAGGTAATTGCATAGAATGTAAGTGAGTGACCTTATGGCGGACCTGTCACTGGATTTTAGTCAGTTAAACTAAGTCCGTGGTTATATAGGGCTTCTTAGTCTGATTTCATGCATACCTTGCTTTTACAAATGGTGCCCTTCAGCACTGAGATAGCTTTCATTTTATTATTATGGAAATTAACTGTTAAAGCTAGGGGGGTGTTCCCCCTGGATGCTAAAGCCCAGCAATTGGCTGCAACACCCATGTTCTCACTTATATCAGCCTCCAGCTCCATGACTGACATCCACTAAGCTTTACTTTCAACTAATCTGCTGAGATGAAATCCTGCGTGTGTTGTCTCCTGAGCATACTCAGCATATACAAGTTTCTCATGGCTTCTCTAGGGCTTATCTGAGATGTCTAGCATTTATATTATTGTATATATAGAAAGCAGTATAATAGTAGTTACATTCCTGTATATAGGAGGCAGTATTATAGTAGTTACATTTCTGTATATAGGAGGCAGTATTATAGTAGTTATATTCTTGTATATAGGAGCAGTATTATAGTAGTTATATTCTTGTATATAGGAGCAGTATTATAGTAGTTATATTCCTGTATGTAGGAGCAGTATTATAGTAGTTATATTCTTGTATATAGGAGCAGTATTATAGTAGTTATATTCTTGTATATAGGGAGCAGTATTATAGTAGTTATATTCTTGTATATAGGAGCAGTATTATAGTAGTTATATTCCTGTATATAGGAGGCAGTATTATAGTAGTTATATTCTTGTATATAGGAGCAGTATTATAGTAGTTATATTCTTGTATATAGGAGCAGTATTATAGTAGTTATAGTACGTGCAGAGTGAGAGACCTCAGCACAGCCGGTGAGTAAAGTACACACCCAGTGGATATGGAGCACGGAATATAGGCAGTAGGAGTAACCCCTTGAAAATAAAGGCAGCTTGAGCGGCGGTGCACGGATACTGACAATAGTGCAATGCAGTCCAACGAAGAAAAAATGTATTCAGCACTCACCGGTTACTGTAAATCAGGCTTGTATCTTTATTTCACATAAAATGTGCAGGCGGGGAGGAGGAGGGTGCGTGGCGTATCTCAAATGGCAAAAAAAAAAGCCATTTGAGATACGCCACGCACCCTCCTCCTCCCCGCCTGCACATTTTATGTGAAATAAAGATACAAGCCTGATTTACAGTAACCGGTGAGTGCTGAATACATTTTTTCTTCGTTGGACTGCATTATAGTAGTTATATTCTTGTATATAGGAGCAGTATTATAGTAGTTATATTCCTGTATATAGGAGCAGTATTATAGTAGTTATATACTTGTATATAGGAGCAGTATTATAGTAGTTACATTCTTGTATATAGGAGCAGTATTATAGTAGTTATATCCTTGTATATAGGAGCAGTATTATAGTAGTTATATTCCTGTATATAGGAGGCAGTATTATAGTAGTTATATCCTTGTATATAGGAGCAGTATTATAGTAGTTATATTCCTGTATATAGGAGCAGTATTATAGTAGTTATATTCCTGTATATAGGAGCAGTATTATAGTAGTTATATGCTTGTATATAGGAGCAGTATAATAGTAGTTATATTCTTGTATATAGGAGGCAGTATTATACTAGTAATATTCTTGTATATAGGAGCAGTATTATAGTAGTAATATTCCTGTATATAGGAGGCAGTAATATAGTAGTTATATTCTTGTATATAGGAGCAGTATTATAGTAGTAATATTCCTGTATATAGGAGGCAGTAATATAGTAGTTATATTCTTGTATATAGGAGCAGTATTATAGTAGTTATTATAGTGTGGAGAGGATGACGACCGGCACTAGCTGATATTGGGAACACTTGATCAGGACGAACAGGACAGGAGATAGCAGCTGTAAGCGATAGTGTCCTTACCACTGAGTTGCGGTGCGGAGGCCAGGCAAAGGAGAGCAAATGTCAATGTAAAGAAATAGAGTCTCGCACTCACCAACTTCACAGATGCAGGTGGTTTATTGTAGACACATCGGAGCTGGTGCGATGGGGAGAGGGAAGGTGGAAAGGCAGGTGCGTTCACAGGAGAGCAACAATGTTTCACGCCTGCTACGGCGCTTTGTCGGGCTCGGAACAGCGTGTACGTGAGGGGGAGGTGCATATATACAAGTGAACAATAAAGTTACATAGGTATCAATAAAGTTACAAAAAGTTACGATACAAGTAAACATGTGGCAAAACATCAAAGGAGGGTATTAAGGTCGTTCCTCTCATTGAGGCCACAAGGTCCTGTAGCGTCTAGGCGCATAATCCATAAAGTCTCGCGTTTGAGAAGGAGTTTAAGCCTGTCCGCGCCTGTGGTAGGGGGGTTAACCCTTTCAAGGCCGATAAAGCGGAGCAGCTTAGTGTCACCTGAATGTGCAGACCGTACGTGTTCTATTAGCCGTGGGACACCCCTACCCGTGCGCACAGAGTACAAGTGCTCTTTAAACCTTGTCCAGAGGGGACGTTTGGTTTTTCCTACATAGTACCTGTGGCACGGGCAAAGGATGGCATAAATCACGTGGGTGGTCCTGCATGTAATAAAATCGCGAATGAAGCAATCCTTGCCCCCTAGATTCATGAAGGCGACACCCAGCATTTGGGGACAGTATTGGCAAGTGCCACACCGCTTATTACCTTCCGGTAGACAGCGGTCGAGCCAGTTCCCTGGTTTAGTGGCCTGACCTTCTGTTAGGGCATCTGCTATAGTCTTGCTTTTCCTGAAAGTAACCAGTGGCTTACGATCTGCCACCGCTTTCAGGTCACTATCCTGCTGCAATAGAAACCAGTGGTTATTAATGATCTTCATCACTGTATCATTGAGATTACTATTCTGTAATGCAAATGTAAATCTTTTGGTATCTGCACTGAAAGTTTTTGGGGGGGGGCTACTGGGTCTGGAACGGGTAAGGGAAGATCTATGGCGGGCATTAGCTTTGGTGAGGGCTTCCTCCACTAAAGGTCTGGGGTAGCCCCTGTCTAGTAGACGTGATTTTAATGCGGCGGCTTGGTGCAGAAAGCCCTTCTCGGTGTTATTAATGCGTTTTAAACGCAACATCTGACTGAAAGGTATGGAGTTTTTCACCTGAGGTGGATGGGAACTACTGAAATGAAGGAGCGAATTAGCGGCTGTTTTTTTACGGAACACTGAAGTGTGGAGGCCCTGTGCTGAGGCTTCTACCATAACGTCTAAAAACTCGAGAGTAGCACCACCAAAACATGAAGTGAAAAACATATTGCACGTATTGTTCTCATTCAAAAAGGTAACGAACTCAGTAAATTTGGCTGCAGTGTTTTTCCAAATCACAAAAATATCGTCAACATAACGATGAAACGAAACGATATCTGTGATAAAAGGATTACAAGGTGCAAAAATGAAATCCAACTCAAATTATGCCAGGAAGAGATTGGCATACGTGCAGGAGACCGGCGTGCCCATAGCAGTGCCGGTCTCCTGCCGGTACCAATCTCCCTTGTAGGTAAAACAATTATTGCCAAGTACAAATAATAAAGAATCCCGAACAAAATGTCTGAAAACAGGCGGCTTACCCAGACGACCGAGGATACGATCGACAGCCTCCACACCCGCATCATGAGGGATGCGGGTGTAGAGGCTCTCGACGTCCACGGAGGCCAGGGAATAACCGGGGAGCCAATGGGTGTTATCCAGAACCTGCAAAAAATCATTAGTTTCCTTAAGATATGACACAAAACATGATAGAATAGGGCGCAAGGCCCAATCCAGATATTGGGACAGACCCTCTGTCACTGAACCGACCGCCGAGACGATGGGACGGCCCGGCGGCCGGCTCAGGGATTTGTGGATTTTGGGGAGCAGATACCATTTAGGTATCCGGGGGGACTCGGGGATGAGTCGCTCAGCCGTCTTAGAGTCAATGGCACCAGTACGCACATGCGTGTGCAGAAGTGACCGTAGTTGCTCCTTAATCCTAGAGGTTGGGTCTTTGTCTAATCTAGTGTACGTAGTGGTATCTTGCAGCTGGCACATGGCCTCTGAATGGTAGCAATCTTGTGTCAAGATTACTGCAGCGCCACCCTTGTCTGCTCGGCGTATCAATAAGTCAGGTCTGGATTTGAGCCAAGACATCGCCCGACGTTCCCGGTCAGTGAGATTAGACACAGGAGATGGATAGGCAAGAGCCTTCACATCACGTAGGACTGCTTTGTGGAATAAATCCAAAGGACTGCCCGGAGTCACCTGGGGAGCAAACGTGGAAGGGTTCCCACCCATGAAGGGACCTTCAGTGGATACTGTGGCGTGGAGAGTCGGATCTACGGTGTCCTCTGTCAGAGTCGCCAGGTCCAGCAGGCAATTCTGTTCCTCGGTGTTAAAAGACGTTGGGGGAAAAAAACCCAGAGGCCCGATATGATAGTGGACTTCCGATGAGATGTTGATATCGGTCGCTTTCTTCTGAGTGGAGAAGAATTTATGAAGATTAATCTTCCGTACAGCCTTATAGAGATCGCTCTCGAAACAGGTCAGTGAGAATTTCTCGTGTCCCACGGCTAATAGAACACGTACGGTCTGCACATTCAGGTGACACTAAGCTGCTCCGCTTTATCGGCCTTGAAAGGGTTAACCCCCCCTACCACAGGCGCAGATAGGCTTAAACTCCTTCTCAAACGCGAGACTTTATGGATTATGCGCCTAGACGCTACAGGACCTTGTGGCCTCAATGAGAGGAACGACCTTAATACCCTCCTTTGATGTTTTGCCACATGTTTACTTGTATCGTAACTTTTTGTAACTTTATTGATACCTATGTAACTTTATTGTTCACTTGTATATATGCACCTCCCCCTCACGTACACGCTGTTCCGAGCCCGACGAAGCGCCGTAGCAGGCGTGAAACATTGTTGCTCTCCTGTGAACGCACCTGCCTTTCCACCTTCCCTCTCCCCGTCGCACCAGCTCCGATGTGTCTACAATAAACCACCTGCATCTGTGAAGTTGGTGAGTGCGAGACTCTATTTCTTTACATTGACATTATAGTAGTTATATTCTTGTATATAGGGAGCAGTTTTATAGTAGTTATATTCTTGTATATAGGAGCAGTATTATAGTAGTTATATTCTTGTATATAGGGGCAGTATTATAGTAGTTATATTCCTGTATATAGGGGCAGTATTATAGTAGTTATATTCTTGTATATAGGAGCAGTATTACAGCGCTTATATTCCTGTATATAGGAGCAGTATTATAGTAGTTATATTCTTGTATATAGGGGGCACTATTATAGTAGTTATATTCCTGTATATAGGAGCAGTATTATAGTAGTTATATTATTGTATATAGGAGCAGTATTATAGGAGTTGTATTCTAGTATAAAGAGGGCAGTATTACAGTAGTTATATTCTTGTATATAGGAGCTGTATTATAGTAGTTATCATCTTGTATATAGGAGCAGTATTATAGTAGTTATATTCTTGTACATAGGAGCAGTATTATAGTAGTTATATTCTTGTATATAGGAGCAGTATTATAGTAGTTATATTCTTGTACATAGGAGCAGGGCCGGTTTTAGACTAGATGTGGCCCTGGGCAAAGTTGAAGGTGGGGCCCCAAATGCTGAAATATTTTAGCAACAATTTAAGGTCCCTATACATTTGACTCTTTTGTTGGTGGTACCTGTTGCTCCTGGTGGGTTTGGCCATCAGCGTAAGGTGTATGGGGCTCTCTGGACAGTCCTCTGACAGATGATATCAGTGGACATAGGGGGTCGAGCTTGATGGAAAATCAACGCCCAAACTCTTTGTTCTCAGAGAGATAAGCCGCCATCAGATCTGTATGGCTATGGCTTTCCCCTCTCATAGAGAACACAGAAACACTCAGATGTGCCAAATTTCTGTGTATGGGGAGGACGGGACCGGATGGGAGAGATAATTGTCAGCTGAAGGATTGTTCAGCCAGCAGTTATTGGAAGTGTACGGCCACTTTTAAGGCCGTATTACACGGCCTGATATTCCGCAGAAGCGAGCGCCAATCTGGTAGAATGGAGCTCGCTTAGAGAGCCTACTACATGGATCTTTTATGATGCAGCAAAAGCTATGGAGAAGATTTATCAAACTGGTGTAAAGAAGAATTGGCTCAGTTGCCCCTAGCAACCAATCAGATTCCACCTACTTAGAATGTGAGTAATGAAAGGTGGAATCTGATTGGTTGCTAGGGGCAACTGAGCCAGTTTCACTTTACACCATGTTTGATAAATCTCCCCCTATGTGTATATATACAGTATATCATTAGTGATGTGTGTGCAATCCTTGCTGTATATAGTAAACAATATAGTAAACAATAAAGATATATATACTACCTGATCATGTTCCCCGGTGTCCTCTCAGAGCGATAGCGTCCTGATTCGGACAATTTTCGCTCCATGTATTAGGGCCCTTACTCAGTTCAGAAGGTTACATGCCGGGACTGCCGCTATATGCCAGGACTGCCACTACATGTCAGGACTGCAGCTACATTATGGGTCTGCCACTACATGTCAGGACTGCCCCTACATGCCAGGACTGCCGCTACATGTCAGGACTGCCGCTACATGTCAGGACTGCCGCTACATTCTGGGACTGCCCCTACATGTCAGGACTGCAGCTACATTCTGGGACTGCCGCTACATTATGGGACTGCCCCTACATGCCAGGACTGCCGCTACATTCTGGGACTGCCGCTACATTATGGGACTGCCCCTACATGCCAGGGCTGCCGCTACATTCTGGGACTGCCGCTACATTATGGGACTGCCACTACATGCCAGGACTGCCGCTAGTGGTGTAAACACAAGAACTATTTATATGAATTGCATTAAAAAAATAAAATAAAAAAATCACTATAATCAGGACCAAATATTACCTCCATACCGTTATTGAAGAAAACACACAATATATAGGCCAATATTACCACCATAAAGTGACCGCCCCATAATGACTCTATATACACTATATACAGACCAATATTACTGCCATAGAGTGACCACCGCATGACTCTATATACACTATATACAGACCAATATTACCGCTATAGACTGACCACTGTATAATGAATGACTCTATATACACTGTATACAGACCAATATTATGTGTCTGTAACTCTATGGCTGTACTTTTGGTCTGTATATAGTTTATATATAGAGTCATTATGTGGTGGTCACTGTATGGCGGCAATTTGGCAATATCATTATGTGGTGGTCAATCTATGGCAGTAATGACTATATATACACTATATACCGACCAATATTAATGCCAAAGAGTGACCACTGCATAATGACACTTTATACAGACCAATATTATTGCCAAAGAGTGACCACCGCATAATGGCTCTATATACAGACCAATATTACCGCCATAGACTGACCACCACATAATAACTCTATATACAGACCAATATTACTGCCATACAGTGACCACCACATAACTCTATATACACACTATATACAGACCAATATTACCGCCATAGAGTGACCGCCACATAACTCTATATACACACTATATACAGACCAATATTACCGCCATAGATTGACCACTGCATAATGACTCTGTATCCAGACCAATATTATGTGGCGATCACTCTATGGCTGTACTATTGGTCTGTATATAGTGTATATAGTCATTATGTGGTGGTCACTGTATGGCGGTAATATTGGTCTGTATATAGTGTCATTATGTGGTAGTCAATCTATGGCAGTAATGACTATATATACACTATATACAGAGCAATATTAATGCTAAAGAGTGACCACCGCATAATGGCTCTATATACAGACCAATATTACCGCCATACAGTGACCACCACATAAGGACTAAATACCACCTTATTTTTTTTCTCACTGTATTGCCTTATATACATAGGAGCTGCAGCCAATCAGCGGCCTCAGTGGTCACCTGCAGCAATTACATAGGACGGATGAGGCCAGAGAATGGCTGCAGCTCCTATATACAGTACATTCACCTCAACACTTGGAGTCAGCAGTGCTAATACACACACACCATTATATATATATATATATATATATATATATACACACACACACACCATTATATATATATATATATATATATATATATATATATATATAGTATATACACACACACCATTATATATATATATATATATATATATATACACACACACACACCATTATATATATATATATATATATATATATATATATATATATAGTATATACACACACACCATTATATATATATATATATATATATATATATATATATATATACACACACACACACACCATTATATATATATATACACACACACATCCATGAAAACGCATTATACAGATTCAAACCATCCAGTCCATACACTATACACAGGACATGTAACACACACTTACATTCATACACATTACACACTACATGTACAGAATACTTACCCCCTCTAGCATGCTGGGTGTAGTGGTGAATCTCCCTCATGTACCTTGCAGCAGCAGCAGGCTGTCATCCTCTCCTCCATCGTCCCGACAGCTCCACACCAGAGGAGGAAGTCACGTGCAGAGAGGAGCTGGAGGGAGGGGGAGGGGGAGCTACACACAAGGAGCAGACACCGAGCCCAAGGTCCTGCAGCCTCTGCGTGACCCCTGATGGCAGCAGCCGGGGATCACTACCAGAAGCTGCAAGATGCTGTCTGCTCTCCTCTCCTACTGGAACTGCGGTAGGGGGCCCCTGGGGGATGGGGGCCCTGGGCATTTGCCTTGCTTGCCCCCCCCTAACGCCGGCCCTGCATAGGAGCAGTATTATAGTAGTTATATTATTGTATATAGGAGCAGTATTATAGTAGTTATATTCCTGTATATAGGAGCAGTATTATAGTAGTTATATTCTTGTACATAGGAGCAGTATTATAGGAGTTGTATTCTAGTATAAAGAGGGCAGTATTACAGTAGTTATATTCTTGTATATAGGAGCTGTATTATAGTAGTTATCATCTTGTATATAGGAGCAGTATTATAGTAGTTATATTCTTGTATATAGGAGCAGTATTATAGTAGTTATATTCTAGTATAAAGAGGGCAGTATTATAGTAGTTATCTTCTTGTATATATTCTTTGTATTTTATATTACCACAAATCTGCTTCTTATGATTTTTATATCATTTATCAATTTCATGAACCAGTATGAATAGTGGAATGATTTTATACAATTAATCCTCTGTATTATTGAGGCCTTTTGTAATAAGACTTCTGGCTGGGTTCCCGAGGAGCTGGAGGAGACGACGTCCTGGACTTTACATTTTGATTTCAAATGTCACTTTGTTCATTAATTACTTTTATCTAGTTGTCGCCTACAGGGATTCTCTGCAGCCGGATGGACTGTAGAACCTGTGCAGAAATAGTTAATATGGCAAACACAACCGCTCATCATCCCTTCTGGCAGCAGGTGGGTTAATTATTAACATCTTGGTTTTAGGCGGCTATGTATCTGCCCATCTGGTGATGCCACCTCCTGTAATGATATGCTAATAAATGTATGGTGTAACATGTAAGTTATCAGACGGGTCCCTACCACAGTCCTTTCTTGGACCTCCGATGACCCCATGTTGTGACCAGTAGATAAAATAGTTAATAGGCCACAGGAAAACCTTGTTAACAGGAGGTCTCCCGATATTCCTCTGCATGTAATATAATAGAAATATAACCTGAAAAGACAGTTGCATAGCAACCATAACTGTGTTCCCATTGATGGTACCTGACCTGATTTCCCAGAAGGCTGAGGGAAGACACCGTGGTCTAGAAGGCCTCGACTACACCGATCAGTCCTGATACCGCAGACGAGAACTAAAGGGACTACAATGATACGGCCTGAGATATAGATCTATATACAGTATCTATTATCTATCTATCTATCATCTATCTATCTATCTATCTATCTCCTATCTATCTTTCTATCTATCTATCTATCTCCTATCTATTTATCTCTTATCTATCTATCTATCTATCTATCTATCTATCTATCTATCTCCTATCTATCTATCTATCTATCTCCTATCTATCTATCTATCTATCTATCTATCTATCTATCTATCTATCTATCTATCTATCTCCTATATGGATTGAAACTAATTGTAACTAATCTGTTAAAAGTACAGCTGTCTCTCTAACCTTTTTTAGGCCATGTTCACACAACGTATAACACAGATGTTACTGAAGATCATCATTTCTTCATTTCTGATTAATTGGGATGCGTGTGCATCAGTGTGTGCCCGCATCCCAATTCGCCTCTGAGCACAATGGAGCATGCGGCCGGAGCCGTACTCTCCATTGTGTGAACTGACAGGTTCTCTGCAGCCGCTATTCATTGAATAGCAGCCGTAAAAAACTGACATGTCACTTTTTTGCGGTGCCGCAAGCGATCCCGACCGGAGTGTACACTATGGGGGAGATTTATCAAACATGGTGCAAAGTGAACTGGCTCAGTTGCCCCTAGCAACCAATCAGATTCCACCTTTCATTCCTCACAGATCCTTTGAAAAATCTGATTGGTTGCTAGGGGCAACAGAGCCAGCTCTACTTTACACCATTTTGATAAATCTCCCCCTATGTGTGTACACTCCGGACGGGTTTCCATTCATTCTCATACAACGTGTGTGTTGTTTAAATCACGGCCATTGTTGCCAATTGCAACAAAGGCTGTGATTTCTACAACACATAAGTTGTGTGAACATGTCCTTAAAGTGTAACTGTCATTAGAACAAACTTCTGACCTTTTATAGCTAGCCAATTTCCTATTGACTTAATGAAGTACATTATTGGGCTATGTTCACACACCATCTGGATGACGGTCGTTTTTATTCGACCGCCGTCAGTTAAGGACAAATTAAATCAGCCCTTAAATGATGGCTGTCCAATAAAAATAGCCATCATTTTAATGGTGTGTGAGCATAGCCTTGTATTAAGAATACAGTTGTATTTCTACCACACAATTACGTCTGTAGATGCAAGTCTGAGGCGGGACCCCGCTACGCCCTCTGACTGGCATAGCAGGCCTGACACTTCAAAACCTGGGTCCCGCTCAGACTGGGAAGTGGCCCGGGGACCAGGAACCGGAGTCAATAGGAAATTGGCTGTCAGTGCACACTCCATATAGAATAAGGGAAATAGAGATCTGTTGTTTACATGAGATAGAAAAGGAAAATGTTGCATCACAGCATGGAATCACACATCATCAGTGAAACACGTTGGGGGCAGCATCATGGTTGGGGTCTGTTCTGCTGCATGTGGGTCAGGTTGGCTCGTCATGTTTGGTGAAACAATGAATTCTGAAATGTACCAGCAAGTTCTGAAAAAAAGTGTCAGGACATGAGCTGAATCTCAAGAGAATGTGACTCATGTAGAAAGATGAAAACCCTGAGCACACAAGTCGCTCTACCAGAAAAAAAAAGTTTGGAAAGTACTAATCCAAATCCAATAGAAAAGTGGTGGAAGGACCTGAAGTGAGGAACTCGGCAACATAACAGAGATCTATCTATCTATCTATCTATCTATCTATCTATCTATCTATCTATCTATCTATCTATCTATCTCCTATCTATCTATCTATCTATCTATCTATCTATCTATCTATCTATCTATCTATCTATTATCTATCTATTTATTATCTATCTATCTATCTATCTATCTATCTATTATCTATCTATTTATTATCTATCTATCTATCTATCTATCTATCTATCTATCTATCTATCTATCTATCTATCTATCATCTATTATTTATCTATGCCTTATCTATCTATCTATCTATCTATCTATCTATCTATCTATCTATCTATCTCTTATCTATCTATCTATCTATCTATCTATCTATCTATCATCCATTATCTATCTGTCCCTTATCTATCTATCTATCTATCTATCTATCTATCTATCTATCTATCATCTATCTATCTATCTATCTATCTATCTATCTATCATCTATCTATCTATCTATCTATCTATCTATCTATCTATCTATTATCTATCTCCTATCTATCTATCTATCTATCTATCTATCTATCTATCTATCTATCTATCTATCTATCTATCTATCTATCTATCCATCCACTGCTATAAACCCTCTTTCGGCTGGTGTAGCCTCACACACTATTCTTTGTCCTTCATTATTCTGTTAGACACTTAATCTGTCAAAAACAAAAATTTAGACTTTGCCCCCCCCCCCCCCTTCGAAATTGCGCAAAATAAAACAGGAACAAAGAAAACTCATCCCCCATAAGACGCAGAGCACAGACCCATAAACGGCGGGCGCTTAGCATATCATCTTTATGGTTTTATGTTAGAGTCTCATGTTCTTATAATCTCTGCCAATAAAAGGCCTCGAAACGCGTGGAGATTAGTCAGTAATATTTTACTTACATATGCAGCACACTATACTAACTCTCACAGTTTTTATTATTATGGTGACCACCCCTCCCCCGGCTTCTTGTGTATTTCACGCTTACGACTTCTTTCTCCACGGTTTTTCCTATTACTGTATGGGGTTCAGCGGTTTCGGCGCGCACCGTCTCTGCCGGTGGATACAAAAAACGAGATACTTGTGGGAGGTCAGATCAAGGCTGACTCTCAGCTTATTAAATCTATAAATAAAACAAGATCCAGGTCGCCTAAAATGGCCGCTGTTACTGACTTGTCAGAAAAAAGGGAAGGTGAAAATGAAATAATGATATTGGGAGTCGTACTGTGGCGGGATTATTACATTTTCCATGACACACTGTAGCCTCTTAGATGGAGATTGGGTTTCAGAATATTGCCGCGCTGCCGGTGGAGACAAAACAAAGTTTCTTCTATTATTTACTGTTATGTCATTGTCGTTGGGTCATTGGGAAATCTGAATTTACCCTGAAAAATGGGGTATAAATTGAAGGAGGAGCAAAGGGGGAAAATGCCCATGGGCCTCCGACGCATTTCTCTCCAGTTCTTCTGTAATTTACTGTATCATGTAATCATGTATAATCCTCAGGGGTGGAATATTGGGGGGGGGGGGGGGCACACATACCCAAGGGCCTTCACCACTCAATTGTCTTTCACTAGTTTATTGTTATAATGTTTGGGTTATGATTAGTGTTGAGCAAATGTGTCAAAAGTTTGGGTTCGGCAACGTTCGTTGGAACCTGATCGGTCAGCATTTGACTCCCGACATATGGAGAAGTTGGATGCCACCCTAAGGGGTCCTGGAAAATGTGGATGCAGCCAGAGGTGGCAGGAGTCAAATTTCAAGCATTTGGGTTCGGACGAGAGTATCTTAACCCAATTTTCGACAAGTTCACAAAATGCTTGTTATGATGAAATCTCGATTCACCAAAAAAAAAAAAAAAAAAAAGGTATATTCCTCAGGGGTGGAATATAGAGGGGGAGTGGAAGGGGAAGATGCCAAAGGGCCTTTACCACCCAATTGTCTTTCGGTAGTTTATTATAACTGTTTGGTTTTGATGACATTTGGGTTTACCTAAAAAATTCTGGTAAAATCCCCAGGGACGTGGTATGAAGGTCAGAAGGGGAAAAGGAACCAATGCCTAAATTCCTCCACCATATCATTGGTTTAATGTTATAATGGTTGGATTGTGGTGGAGTTTGAATTTAAAATGAAAATGAATGAAAATGTTGGTATAATCCTCATGGCCAGTTATAGGAAGTAAAAGGGGCAAATCTCACTTAAAGTGGACCTGTCGTTATAACTTCTCTTAATCCTCTTAATTAACAGTAGATGTGATATAAAGCAAATTTGAGTTTACATTTACTATTAGTTTTAGTTATCCTGAAAAACACGGCACTTCCTGTGATTTCTTTTTTTTTTTTTTCAAAGTCAGAAAACAGGAAGTCCAGTCACCTACGCTCACAGAGAAGGCAGTCATGTGATTAATGGACACATTAAGCCGTGACTCTGTACTGGCTGGAATTCCTGTGTTTAGTCTGTTCTTTCAGTCAGCACAAGACTAAAAATCTGCCTTCAGGGGACTGGACCTGGATTTCTGGTAAGTATAGCTTTGTTTTACAGCATGATAACAACAACAAAAAAATAATGAATGTAAACTGCGAACTTGCAAACTTTTTTTTACATCTACTGTTGATTCAGACTTTAAAAGTTATAATGACAGTGACACTTTTGGGGGGATTTACAAAGACCGGAGTAGAAGTACACTGGTCTTATATTAGGCCCCGCCCCTTTTCTCTGGCAGGATTCACTAAGAGGCGTACGCCTCTTAGTTAATCCAGCCGGCCAGGCTCACAAATCTGTGCCCGGCGTACCAAGTCTACACCTGCTTCCAGCAGGTGTAGATTTGCCTCATGATTTGCGCCTGCAAGCAGGCGTAAATCATGATAAATGAGGCACGGGAGGAGGCCACGCCTCCTCTCCGACTTATCACCCCCCCCCCCCCCAAGCTCCGCCATCCTGCCCATCGGGCGAGCCAGGCGTACAGGAGGCGTACGCCAGGGAGAAAGGGCGAATATGCACCTTCTCCCTGGCGTACGCCTCTGGCATAAGCTTCGCAAATCCCCCCCCCCCCCTTAAGTTCTTTCGGCTCATAATCAAAATTGAATTGACCCTAAAAAATGTGATATAATCTTTGGGAGGGCAAAATTTTCAAGTGCCCAGAACTCTATAAAACCCAGTCCTATCTCTCTATGGGGAAGGGTAAAATGCAGCCAAACAGCTCTGGCACTGACATATACCTCCAAGAACAAAAGAGTCAGGAGGCAGAGATCCAGCATGCCTGACCCATCATCTAGGCCGAGAGCCCCCAAAACTTAACATTTAGTATATATTATTGTTAAGTATTTACATTGGTCTTTAATGTTATTCATGTGATAAGGAATTAAAAAACAGACCTGATAACTCAGTCATTATCCTATTACAAATAACAGAGGACTATGGCTGCTAGATACGGATACAACTAAGCATAACCAATCACCCTCTTGGCTGGACAGTCTAACAAAAAAACATCTTTTCCTTTGTAGTAACCACTCTCTGCCCACAGCTAAAGTCTACTTATTAGCTCTGATGTATATTAAAAAAATACAGACAAACAGCTTCTCCGACATGTTTCACTCCTCAGAGCATCACCAGGGGCAAAGGGCTAATGGCTATTATGACTGTTCGAGACCGACCTAAAGTGGTGATTACTAGGTGTTATTATTTATGTTAGCCCATTTCTCTCAGTTATTAAATCCCAGCCCCGAGGAACACCTATTTATCTAAACTCCGCCCCTAGACAAAGGAGGTAAGTTTAACCTAATAAATGGGAGTAACAAATAAATATGTTTTCACCACTATGTGAGGATGAAGGTGTTTTTGGTGGGATAGAAGACCCAAAATGCCAAAGTGCGTGTGGTCCCTGGGGGTGCAGTTATCTATGAAGGAAACATGAAGAAGCCAAAGGATGAGAAAGCAGGCGAGGGAATACATCCAGTGTGTCGCTGAGCATTCCTGTCTTCTGGGGGCGGTGTTCCTAATGTTAATGTCCGGGGGGGCCTCTATAATTGAGCTGTTGGTATTTGCAGTCTGTTTCCTTCGTTTTTCTTCCCCTTTTGGAACATTTTAGTTTTTATTTTTTCTCTGCGGTTGAAAAAGAGCAGAAAAAAAAATTCACAAGTCTCCTCGGTTTGTTTTGCTCGCAGGAGGTGGTGACATTTTGCATTAAGAGGGGATATTTATCAAGCTTACCGCAGCACAGTGCCGACACGGCCGCCGAGAATGTCACCAAATACAAGAATCAAAAAGTCATTTGGCCTTCTGCAAAATTGGATCTTAAGTATTAAACAGCCCAGAAGTGGTTGTGTGTGTGTGTGTGTGTGTGAGTGTGTGTGTGTGTGTGTGTGTGTGTGTGTGTGCGGACAGCGAGCAGCATCCACCCCAACCATCAGCCATTGTAGTCATGTACAGGGGCAGCAGAGCCCGGTTTGTCATCAGATTGTATTGCGCATTCTGTCCTGACCTAATCCTTACACAGCTGATGGGCTTGTTACAGTGTAGGGCTATGTTCACACAAGATAAGTTTAGTATTAATCACAGCCGCTGTTGCCGATTTGTATACACATAGGGGGAGATTTATCAAACATGGAGTAAAGTAGAATTGTCTCAGTTGCCCCTAGCAACCAATCAGATTCCACCTTTCATGTTCCAAATAATCTGTGAGGAATGAAAGGTGGAATCTGATTGGTTGCTAGGGGCAACTCAGCCAGTTTCACTTTACACCAGTTTGATAAATCTCCCCCATAGTATACACCCCAGCTGGAATCACTAGCGGCCGCAAAAAAACTGACAAGTCACACAATGGAGAGTGTGGCTTCAGCCGCACGGTCCATTGTGTTCTGTGGTGAACTGAGATGCGGGCGCACCCGTTTGCACCCAATTTAGCAGAAAGGAAGATCATCCGCCCGGTACTACTGTATCAGCCAGGATGATCTTCACAAACTCTGGCCGTTTTGTTATCCGGCAGGGTCACAGAACGGCCGGTGTTTTACGTTGTGTGAACCCAGCCTATCAGTGTAGGCAATCCCTCCTGAGCTAAGCATAACCGTTCTTCATGTCATGGACTCTAGACTAATACATCTTACCTACACTGATAGGCGGGGTATTTTTGCTCAGTATTTAGTTCCTCATATTGCAACCAAAACCTAGAGTGAACTGAAAACACAGATAGGCTCTGTTCACACACTGTTGAAATTAAGTGCATGGCCGTCATTTAATGACAATTAATGGCCGTTATTTCATAACAACAGCCGATGTTTTAAAATAATGCCAATTATTTGCCATTAACCCTTAGGGGACACAGCCAGTTTTAATTTTTGCGCTTTCGTTTTTTCCTCCTCGTTTATATAAGGCCATAGCGTTTTTCCACCTAGAGACCCAAATGAGCCCTTATTTTTTTGCGCAACTAATTGTACTTTGCTATGGCAGATGTAATTTTTGCCTAAAATGTGCCGGGAAACCAGAAAAAAATTATATATGTGGTGAAATTGAAAAAAAAAAAGATTTTTTTTTAATTGGGGGGGGGGGGGGGGGGGGGTTGTTTTTACTCCGTTCACCCTAGGGTAAAACTGACTTGTTATATATGTTCCTTAAGTTGTTACGATTACAACGATATGTAACATGTATAACTTTTATTTGATTTGATGGCTTGTAAAAAATGTAAGCCTTTTAAAGAAAATATATGTTCCTTAAAATGGCTCCATTCCCAGGCTTATAGCGCTGTTATCCTTTGGTCTATGGGGCTGTGTGAGTTGTCATTTTTTGCGCCATGATGTGTTCTTTCTATCAGTACCTTGATTGCGCATATACGACTTTTTGATCGCTTTTTATAACTATTATTCTGGATTTGATGCGACCAAAAATGCGTAATTTTGCACTTTGGAATTTTTTTACGCTGACGCCGTTTATCGTGTGAGATCAGGAATGTGATTAATTAATAGTTCGGGCGATAACGCACGCGGCGATACCAAACATGTTTGTTTATTTATTTATTTTTATTTATAAAATGGGGAAAGGGGGGTGATTCACACTTTTATTAGGGGAGGGGGCTTTGTGTTATTTACACATATATTAGAAGCCCCCCTGGGGTTAGGGTTATTCCCCCTGGGGTTAGGGTTATTCCCCCTGGGGTTGGGGTTATTCCCCCTGGGGTTAGGGTTATTCCCCCTGGGGTTAGGGTTATTCCCCCTGGGGTTGGGGTTATTCCCCCTGGGGTTGGGGTTATTCCCCCTGGGGTTAGGGTTATTCCCCCTGGGGTTGCGGTTATTCCCCCTGGGGTTAGGGTTATTCCCCCTGGGGGACTTCTAGTATATGCACTCTGATCTCTCATAGAGATCCATGCAGTCTAGTTATACTGCATGAATCCATGAGATCAGTGTTCTATTGCTTTCGGCCAGTGTTCTATTGCTTTAGCCAAAAGCAATAGAATGCCGAGCTAGGATCAGCGCCATTACGGTGCAGACCCCGGCCCGGGATGGATGCGGGGATCGCCCAACCCCCCCCCCCCCCCCCCCCGCAATCGCGTCACGGGGGGGGGGGGGGCGATCCCCCCACTGGACCACCAGGTATGGAGATGAGCAAGTATTTAGAAGCAGCTGTCAACTTTGACAGCTGCTTCTGAGGACTTAATTAGCGGGCACAGCGATCGGACCGTGCCCGCTAATAGCAGTTCAGAGGGGATTCACCGTGCAACCCCCCTATAAACTCCTATAGCGGCACCAGGACGTTCAGTAACGATTCAATGAAGTGAGCAGAGATTTGATGAAATAAGCATATATCTGGCGGAGTAAGCAGAGATACAGGGAAATAAGCAGAGGCTGGTGAAGTAAGCAGAGATCCAGAGGAGAAAGTGGAGATCTGGCAGAGTAAGCAGCGATTCAGTGAAGTAAGCAGAGATCTGGTGGGGTAGGCAGTGATCCGGCAGAGTAAGCAGAGATCTAGTGAAGTAAGCAGAGATCAAGAGGAGAAAGTGGAGATCTGGAAGAGTAAGCAGCGATTCAGTGAAGTAAGCAGAGATCTGGTGTAGTGAGCAGAGATCTGGTGGGGTAAGCAGAGATCTTACCTCAGAGATCTGGTGAAGTAAGCAGAGATCAAGAGGAGAAAGTGGAGATCCGGAAGAGTAAGCAGCAATTCAGTGAAGTAAGCAGAGATCTGGTGGGGTAAGCAGAGACCCGGCAGAGTAAGCAGAGATCCACCTCAGAGATCTGGTGAAGTAAGCAGAGAATATGTGGCGTAAGCAGAGATCTGGTGAAATAGGCAGAGAGCTGGCGAATTAAGCAGAGATACGGTAAAGCAGGCAGAGATCCGGTAAAGCAGGCAGCGATCCGGTGAAGAATTGAAACACAAAGTAATCTAGAAACTTCCCAAACTTTTAATTCTCTTATTCTAAGGAGGTGATCTAGTTAATGATATCCGCTGAATGCTCTCCTTGCCCTTCCCCTTACTCACTTCACATCTCCCCTCGAAGGATATTGCAAATTGCCAGTGATGTAAGTGCAGGTAGCTGTGGTATCGATCGCCATTGTGCCAGTCTGAGAGGCTTTGTGCAGATTACCTAATGCCCACCGGTCCCTCGCATCCTAAATCTCACTTTATGGCTCGTATCTACATGATGGAAGAGGGGGCAGCGTAATTGTGGCCGCACAGCTGGTTCCCGTACTATAACCACCATCGGAATCTTTCTGGTTGCCGGTGAGATAGCAGCGATCAATATCATACATTACTGTCGGCCAGTCCCGGCTTTCTTCTTCTCCCCTGGAGACTCATTGAGCTTCATCTCTATCCAGAAGGTTTCCAGCCATTTACTGTCAGATTTGAATATTGTCCGCTATGATTTCCTGCGATAAATCACCGGAGCATTATCATCATGTAGAGTCCGCAACGCCGACCCCGATAGACCCCACCTGCACTCATGGCTTTCATGATGGCCGATCGATCCGGGCTTCTAGTAAAATCTTCCTAGTTAGATCAGTGATCTGGACTTAAAGGGAATCAGAAAGAAACAGTGTAGACCAGTATATAGATAGCACAGACAGGAGTACAGTGACAGCGGACACCAGTATATAGATAACACAGGCCAGAGTACAGTGACAGGCAGTGGCGTCGCTAGGCAGTTTTATTCGGGGCTCATGCCCCGAATAAAATGCCTGCTGCCCCGGATCTCTTCTGCCCCGCTCTTGCGAGCCAGATGTGGCTCTTTTGGTGGCCGCATCCGGCTCGCAGATTGCCGCTGCTGCTCTCCTCCTCCTCACCTACTGGCCGCCCGCAGCACCCGGACACGCTCCTCCATCCAATCAGCGGAGACCGGGAGTGTGGGGCCGCTGTGGTGGGCCGTGGTGCACGTATCCAATCAACGCGTGCACCACGGCCCACTGCAGCGGCCCCACGCTCCCGCTCTGAGTTGATTGAGTTGTAGGAGCACCTCCGGGCGCTACGATAGGTGAGGCGGACAGCAGCAGCCGCGATCTAGAAGGAGGTGAGCAGGCACGGGGGGAGAGAAAGGGGCGAGAAGCACAGGGGGAAAGAAGCAAGGGGGGAGAGAGACATGGGGGAGAGAAAGAGGGGAGAAAAGCATGGGGGAGAGAAAGAGGGGAGAAAGTAACAGAGGAGAGTAACAGGGGAGAAAGCATGGGGGAGAGAAACAGGGGAGAAAGTAACAGAGGAGAGTAACAGGGGAGAAAGCATGGGGGAGAGAAACAGGGGAGAAAGCATGGGGGAGAGAAACGGGAGAAAGCATGGGGGAGAGAAACAGGGGAGAAAAGTATGGGGGGGAGAAACGGGAGAAAGCATGGAGGAGAGAAATAGGGGAGAAAGTAACAGAGGAGAGAAATGGAGGAGAGAAACAGAGGAGAGAAAGAGGGGAGAAAAGCATGGGGGAGAGAAAGAGGGGAGAAAAGCATGGGGGAGAGAAAGAGGGGAGAAAAGCATGGGGGAGAGAAAGGGGAGAAAAGCATGGGGGAGAGAAATGGGGGAGAGAAACTCAGAGGGCCCGGGCCCCGGATGTTTTAGGACCCTAGCAACGCCCCTGGTGACAGGTGACACCAGTATATAGATAACTCAGGAGTACAGCGACAGGTGACACCAGTATATAGATAAACCAGACAGCAGTATAGTGACAGGTGATATTAGTATATAGATAACACAGAAAGGAGTAAAGTGACAGGTGACACCAGTATATAGATAAAAAAAGAAAGGAGTACGGTGACAGGTAACACCAGTATATAGATAATAAAGAAAAAACTACCGTGACAGGTGACACCAGTATATAGATAATACAGACAGAAGGACAGTGACAGGTAACACCAGTATATAGATAACAGACAGGAGTATAGTGATAGGTGACACCAGTATACACATAATACAGACAGAAGCACAGTGATAGGCGACACCAGTATATAGAAGACACAGACAGGAGTACAGTGACCGGTGACACCAGTATATAGATAACACAGACAGGAGTACAGTAACAAGTGACACCAGTATATAGATAACACAGGCAGGAGTACAGTGACAGCCAACACCAGCACATAGAATACAACTATATATGAGAATATAAGTACAGTGGTGCCTTGGATTACAAGCATAATTTGTTCCGGGACCGTGCTTGTAATCCAAATCCACTCTTATACCAAAGCAAATTTTCCCATAAGAAATCATTGAAATGATTGGGATGTGGGATGCGAGTGTAGAGGCTTTCCACGTCAATCGAGGCCAGGGCACACTCCTCAGTCCATGTAATGTCGCTAAGGACTTTAAGAAAATCGCTAGAGTCCTTTAAGTAGGTTGGGGTACTCTTGAGGATAGGGTTAAGGAGCCAATCTAAAAACTGAGATAAACTCTCAGTTACAGAATTAATGGCTGAGACTATAGGTCGCCCAGGTGGCACCTCCAGTGACTTGTGCACCTTGGGTAGGAAGTACCACCTGGGCGGTCTGGGAGCATCAGGGAGGAGTTTCTCGGCTAATTTTATGTCCACTGCACCTTCTCTCGTGTGCTTACTCAGTAACTTCCTAAGCCCCTCTTGTATGCCTGTCATAGGGTCCTTGTTTAAAACAATGTATGTGTTTCTATCCCCTAATTGGCGTTGGGCTTCGGTGTGGTAGTATGATTTGGACATTTTAACAGCGGCCCCCCCCCTTGTCGGCTCTACGTACTATCAGGTCCTGCCGTGACTTCAACCAGCGAATAGCCCTATTTTCCCTCTCTGTGACATTCATGGATGCAGGTGGATATTTAAGTGCTCTAACATCCCTCAGTACGGATTTGTGGAATAGGTCAAGTGGCCCTCCGGGTGTCACCTGTGGGGTCAACGTGGACTTCTTCCCTCCAGTAAACCTGGAATCTACGGTGGTGGGAGGGGTGTCAGAGGGAGAGGGAATGTCCGCTAAAAACCGCAGGCACTCGATCTCCTCGGCATTGAAACCCATAGGTGCTTGGAACCCTAAAGGTCCTATGGAGCATCTAGACACTGTGTTCTGCTGTTGAGATGTGAATTTATTGGTAGCGAAATACTTAACTAAATTGACTTTTCTGATGGCTTTAAACAAGTCAATTTCAAACCCCACAGGGTCAAAACTCTCACATAGACCAAAAGTCCCTTGGATAAGACTTGAAGGCAGTCCGGGGGGATATCCGTTCCTGAAATGTTGATCACATTATTCGGTATGGTTAGTGTCTCCACGACACGTTTTTCCTCTTCCTGTCTCCTTTTCCTCGTTGCCCTCCACTTCTTGCCCCCCCTTCTGGTTTTCCTCCTAAAGGGGCAGCTCGGGACGAGTTTGAGGAGGGTGCGGGGTTCATCTCCATGTTGCTGGTATACTCATCCGACCCGCTGGATTCAGATTCCGTGGTGTATATATCACTCATGTATTTACGTTTGGGAGGACCTCTTCTGTGTTTTTGACTCCAATCAAACACATGTTGGGTCTCATAATCAAGTTTGTCTCTCATAAACTTGTCTTTCTTTCTCTCTTTTGTCTCGTTTTGGAGTGTAATCAACTTGGTTTCGAGTCTCGCAAAGAAGGTATTAGCTTGCTCTTCTGAGACTCTGTTGCGTAGCTCATGCTTAGCCTTGCATAGGTCTGTGGTGATCAGTTCATACTCCTTGCAGTGTCGCTGGAGTGTAATAGACATAAGGTGCATGGCGTGTTTCTGATGGGCTATCTGCCAGGCGTGGATGAATTCTGGGTCATCTTGATATAAGGATGGTGCCTTATATGTCCGCAGGCCTCTCGGGACTCTGTTGTTTTCCTCGTAAGCTCTTAGGGAGTTAATGGTCCAGAACAGTCTGGTCTCCCGATCCGCTAGATGTGAAATGCGGTATTCAAGTGCCTTTGTGCTGATAACTTGCACAGACTCCTTTGCGTTACATGACGCAAAAAACGCGTCCACTCCCTCCCTCCCTGCTTGTAGAGCCTGCATCGGTGGAGTAGACTCTGCCGTTTGGATCTCCATGCTGGTTGGGTGGCGTGCTGAGTGGAGAGACAGGTATGCAATTGCGAGGGGAAGAAACAGCTGACCCGCACCACCAGACAATGTTCCAGTATCAATGGGTCCACGGCCGTGAGTATGCAGGATACACCGCGGTATATACGGCTGGGCACCGGGGGTGCAAGACAGTAGGAGAGAAATACGCTGTGTGTAGGGTAGACGAAGACAGCACTCACCCGGTATAAGACAGCTCACTTTATTCCATGAATCGCGGGTAGCGGGGAGGGAGAGGTGAGGACGCGCACTGGGACGGCCGTTTCGGGGACACGCCCCCTTTGTCGACCAGGTAATGACGTCATGTGATGGGAGGTGTGCTATATATACAGGTAACGTGCACGTGATCAACAAGAAAAAAGTGTGTGTTAACAAGTAAACAATATCTTACACAAATACACTTAAATCATTTCGCTCATTAAGGCCAAGCGGGCCCGTAGCGTTGAGTCGGGAGATCCAGAGAGACTCTTTTCTCAAGAGCATCTGATGCTTGTCAGCTCCCTCTGGTACTGAGTTAACTCTTTCTAGTCCGAGAAACTTCAAGTCCCTTGTGTCGCCTTGATGGACAGTCCGTACATGTTCTATAAGGCGTGGGACGCCTTTTCCCGTCCTTACAGAATAGGCATGTTCTTTAAACCTTACCCATAAAGGTCTTTTAGTTTTCCCCACGTAAAACGCCCCACAGGTGCAGACTATCGCATAAACTACAAAAGAGGATTTACACGTAATGAAATCCCTGATCATACACTCATGCCCTCCTAGGCAAATGAAAGATACACTTAGCAATTGGGTGCAATACTTGCATTGACCACATTTTCTGTTGCCTTGGGGCAGTGTCCGAGACAACCAGTCAGTGTTCTTAACCTGTGAGCTGGGGGTGTTTAAATGATCGGCTATAGTTTTGTTTTTCCTGTAGGAGACACATGGTTTCCTCTCCGCAATTTCCCTAAGGTCGGGGTCTGACTCCAACAGATGCCAATGTTTTTTTATGGCCTCTTGTATGGCTAAATTATTGGGGGAGTTCTGGAAAATAAAATTAAACCTCCTGTCTAGGGATTTGTGTTTGGTAGAAAATGACAGAAGTTTGTTACTATTCTGTATACTGGCCCTGTGACGTGCTTCTTTAACTAGAGTATCGGGGTATCCTCTTTCAGCAAATCTCCTCTCCATCTCGGCAGCCTGTTTATAGGAGCAGTATTATAGTAGTTATATTCCTGTATATAGAGAGCAGTATTATAGTAGTTATATTCCTGTTTATAGGAGCAGTATTATAGTAGTTATATTCTTGTATATAGGGAGCAGTATTATAGTAGTTATATTCTTGTATATAGGGAGCAGTATTATACTAGTTATATTCTTGTACATAGGAGCAGTATTATAAGAGTTATATTCCTGTATATAGGAGCAGTATTATAGTAGTTATATTCTTGTATATAGGAGCAGTAGTATAGTAGTTATATTCTTGTATATAGGGAGCAGTATTATAGTAGTTATATTCCTGTATATAGGGGCAGTATTATAGTAGTTATATTCTTGTATATAGGAGCAGTATTATAGTAGTTATATTCCTGTATATAGGAGCAGTATTATAGTAGTTATATTTTTGTATATAGGAGCAGTATTATAGTAGTTATATTCCTGTATATAGGGGCAGTATTATAGTAGTTATATTCTTGTATATAGGAGCAGTATTATAGTAGTTATATTCCTGTATATAGGAGCAGTATTATAGTAGTTATATTTTTGTATATAGGAGCAGTATTATAGTAGTTATATTCCTGTATATAGGAGCAGTATTATAGTAGTTATATTCTTGTATATAGGGGCAGTATTATAGTAGTTATATTCTTGTATATAGGGGCAGTATTATAGTAGTTATATTCTTGTATATAGGAGCAGTATTATAGTAGTTATGGTTCAGGGAAGAAAAAGAGTGCTGCACCTCACACCTATGGCTGATACTAGTACCTCTCGGCTGTATATAAAACATCAGAATTCTGTATGTGAATTGATCAAGCCACACTGCCCCATGTACCGCGTGCAGGTATCTGATACACATGGGTCCCTACACTAAGTCCACACTGTGCCAGTCAGCGACCACCACCCCCGCAGGCGTGCACAGTAAGGGAAGGGAGGCCATGGAACGGCCCTGCAACCCCCATGCCACAGGACCAGACCCAAAAATGCCACACGAAAACCCAGCCAGCACCACCGGCGGAGGAAGCTGCCCCCAAACAGCACAAGTCTGGATAAGGTATTGCACTCACCATAGCTATCAAAGATAGAATGGGACAGACAGGAGGGATTAAAACCATGAGCACTCAGGTGTCTCCTGCTAATTGCGGTCATGTGGGTCTCACCAGGAGGAGTGCAAAACACGGAGAAAAGAGAGAAACAAAATACGGTTCAGGGAAGAAAAAGAGTGCTGCACCTCACACCTATGGCTGATACTAGTACCTCTCGGCTGTATATAAAACATCAGAATTCTGTATGTGAATTGATCAAGCCACACTGCCCCATGTACCGCGTGCAGGTATCTGATACACATGGGTCCCTACACTAAGTCCACACTGTGCCAGTCAGCGACCACCACCCCCGCAGGCGTGCACAGTAAGGGAAGGGAGGCCATGGAATGGCCCTGCAACCCCCATGCCACAGGACCAGACCCAAAAATGCCACACCAAAACCCAGCCAGCACCACCGGCGGAGGAAGCTGCCCCCAAACAGCACAAGTCTGGATAAGGTATTGCACTCACCATAGCTATCAAAGATAGAATGGGACAGACAGGAGGGATTAAAACCATGAGCACTCAGGTGTCTCCTGCTGGTCCTGTGGCATGGGGGTTACAGGGCCGTTCCATGGCCTCCCTTCCCTGACTGTGCACGCCTGCGGGGGTGGTGGTCACTGACCGGCACAGTGTGGACTTAGTGTAGGGACCCATGTGTATCAGATACCTGCACGAGGTACATGGGGCAGTGTGGCTTGATCAATTCACATACAGAATTCTGATGTTTTTTATGCAGCCGAGAGGTACTAGTATCAGCCATAGGTGTGAGGTGCAGCACTCTTTTTCTTCCCTGAACCGTATTTTGTTTCTCTCTTTTCTCCGTGTTTTGCACTCCTCCTGGTGAGACCCACATGACCGCAATTAGCAGGAGACACCTGAGTGCTCATGGTTTTAATCCCTCCTGTCTGTCCCATTCTATCTTTGATAGCTATGGTGAGTGCAATACCTTATCCAGACTTGTGCTGTTTGGGGGCAGCTTCCTCCGCCGGTGGTGCTGGCTAGGTTTTGGTGTGGCATTTTTGGGACTGGTCCTGTGGCATGGGGGTTACAGGGCCGTTCCATGGCCTCCCTTCCCTGACTGTGCACGCCTGCGGGGGTGGTGGTCACTGACCGGCACAGTGTGGACTTAGTGTAGGGACCCATGTGTATCAGATACCTGCACGAGGTACATGGGGCAGTGTGGCTTGATCAATTCACATACAGAATTCTGATGTTTTTTATGCAGCCGAGAGGTACTAGTATCAGCCATAGGTGTGAGGTGCAGCACTCTTTTTCTTCCCTGAACCGTATTATAGTAGTTATATTCTTGTATATAGGAGCAGTATTATAAAAGTTATATTCTTGTATATAGGAGCAGTATTATAGTAGTTATATTCTTGTATATAGGGGGCAGTATTATAGTAGTTATGCGGTTCAGGGAAGAAACAGAGTGCTGCACCTCACACCTATGGCTGATACTAGTGCCGCTAGGCTAAATAAAAAACACATCAGAATTTTGTGTATGAATTGATCAAGCCATACTGCCCCATGTACCTCGTGCCGGTATCTGATACACATGGGTCCCTACACTAAGTCCACACCGTGCCAGTCAGTGGCCACCAACCCCGCAGGCGCGCACAGCCAGGGAACGGGGGCCATGGGACGGCCCTGCGACCCCCATGCCACAGGACCAGACCCAAAAACACCACACCAGAACCCGGCCAGCACCGCCGGCGGAGAAGGTCGCCCCCAAGCAGCACAAGTCTGGATAAGGAATTACACTCACCATAGCTGCAGCAAACAGAATGGGAAAAAACAGGAGGGATTAAAACCATGTGCACTCAGGTGTCTCCTGCTAATTGCGGTCATGTGGGTCTCACCAGGAGGAGTGCAATACACGGAGAAAAGAGAGAAACAAAATGCGGTTCAGGGAAGAAACAGAGTGCTGCACCTCACACCTATGGCTGATACTAGTGCCGCTAGGCTAAATAAAAAACACATCAGAATTATAGTAGTTATATTCTTGTATATAGGGGGCAGTATTATAGTATATTCTTGTATATGGGGCAGTATTATAGTAGTTATATTCTTGTATATAGGGACAGTATTATAGTAGTTATATTCTGGTATATAAGGGCAGTTTTATAGTTGTTATAGTCTCATATTTAAATGTATACTTGTGAATATAAGGGGCAGTATTATAGTAGTTATATTCTTGTATATAGGGGGCAGTATTATAGTATATTCTTGTATATGGGGCAGTATTATAAAAGTTATATTCTTGAATATAGGAGCAGTATTATAGAAGTTATATTCCTTTATATAGGGGCAGTATTATAGTAGTTATATTCTTGTATATAGGGGGTAGTATTATAGAAGTTATATTCCTTTATATAGGGGCAGTATTATAGTAGTTGAGTAAGAGTGCAAATACTGCACTCGAAACGTGTCTGCGTTATCTGTGCTGGGGGCTGATGCCCGTCTGTACCACCAGGTGATGTGTGCAATAAATGGGATTGGATTTCATTATCAAGTTTGCTGGATCATTTGTCTTATTCTATTGAAGTCTCGCTTTCCATTGGAGTGGATCCGTGCAAGCCGAGTGATCTGCATTAACAGAGGTGAGCTGGCTTACATTTTCTCTTACTGTAGTTATATTCTTGTATATAGGAGCAGTATTATAGCAGTTATATTCTTGTATATAGGAGCAGTATTATAGTAGTTATATTCCTGTATATAGGGGGCAGTATTATAGCAGTTATATTCTTGTATATAGGGGCAGTATTATAGTAGTTATATTCTTGTACATAGTGGGTAATATTATAGTAGTTATATTCCTGTATATAGGAGGCAGTATTATAGTAGTTATATTCTTGTATATAGGAGCAGTATTATAGTAGTTATATTCTTGTATATAGGGGCAGTACTATAGTAGTTATATTCTTGTATATAGGAGCAGTATTATAATAGTTATATTCCTGTATATAGGAGCAGTAATATAGTAGTTATATTCCTGTATATAGGGGCAGTATTATAGTAGTTATATTCCTGTATATAGGAGAAGTATTATAGTAGTTATATTCTTGTATATAGGAGCAGTATTATAGTAGTTATATTCTTGTATATAGGAGCAGTATTATAGTAGTTATATTCTGTATATAGGAGCAGTATTATAGTAGTTATATTCTTGTATATAGGAGCAGTATTATAGTAGTTATATTCTTGTATATAGGGAGCAGTATTATAGTAGTTATATTCCTGTATATAGGAGCAGTATTATAGTAGTTATATTCTTGTATATAGGAGCAGTATTATAGTAGTTATATTCTGTATATAGGAGCAGTATTATAGTAGTTATATTCCTGTATATAGGAGCAGTATAATAGTAGTTATATTCTTGTATATAGGAGCAGTATTATAGTAGTTATATTCTTGTATATAGGGGGCAGTATTATAGTAGTTATATTCCTGTATATAGGAGCAGTATTATAGTAGTTATATTCTTGAATATAAGAGCAGTATTATAGTAGTTATATTCTTGTATATAGGAGCAGTATTATAGTAGTTATATTTTTGCATATAGGAGCAGTATTATAGTAGTTATATTCTTGTATATAGGGACAGTATTATAGTAGTTATATTCCTGTATATAGGGGGCAGTATTATAGTAGTTATATTCTTGTATATAGGAGCAGTATTATAGTAGTTATATTCTTGTATATAGGGCAGTATTATAGTAGTTATATTCTTGTATATAGGAGCAGTATTACAGTAGTTATATTCTTGTATATAGGAGCAGTATTATAGTAGTTATATTCTTGTATATAGGAGCAGTATTATAGTAGTATATTCTTGTATATAGGAGCAGTATTATAGTAGTTATATTCTTGTATATAGGAGCAGTATTATAGTAGTTATATCCTTGTATATAGGAGCAGTATTATAGTAGTTATATCCTTGTATATAGGAGCAGTATTATAGTAGTTATATTCTTGTATATAGGAGCAGTATTATAGTAGTTATATTCTTGTATATAGGAGCAGTATTATAGTAGTTATATTCCTGTATATAGGAGCAGTATTATGGTATATTCTTGTATATAGGAGCAGTATAATAGTAGTTATATTCTTGTATATAGGAGCAGTATTATAGTAGTCATATTCTTGTATATAATTGTATATTGTTGTATATAAGGGGCAGTATTATAGTAGTTATATTCATGTATATAAGCGTCAGTATTATAGTAGTTATATACTTGTATATAATTGTATACTTGTGTATATAAGGGGCAGTATTATATTCTTGCTTACATGCAGAGTAAAAGGGATCAGCTCATCCGTAACAGTTTTATGTAAATACTCTTAATATTACAATGGCTACATACGTGACTGGGAATCTCATCCTCCGGGGACCTGAGTGCTGCATTTCCATAAAGGTCATTTGGGGTCTATCTCTATCTTCTCTGGGTTTCTGCAGGTGCCAGGAGTTATATATGTATATTTCTCTTTCCTGCTGTCATCCAGGGCAGAATGTAAGATTTATGAACTTCACCTCATAAACCTCCTTCCTGCGTATGTATTTAATATCGCGTTCCCATCTCTGCAGGGCATCCTTTCCAGATTTACAGTGGGGGTTGATTATGCTATAACCTTCCTGCAATAAAGATCATTGCACCCCATCCCCCCCATGACCCGGGGCATTGGAGCTTCTGGGTAATTTATTTAGCAAACATTTAGGGAATCCCTTCTTCCCAGGACTGGTAATTACTCTGCTGTCAGTGGGCTGGGAAGGCTCTGCAGTGTTTTATATAGGTCACATCCACAATCCATTGAGCGGCTGCTGGATGGCGGAATCAGGACTGGAGGTAAACTTTACATGCAGGAAGTTCTGTATCTGATGCTATATGGTAGAGATAGAGATCGACTATCCCTTTAAATCAGTATTGTTCAACCTGTTGCTTTTCAGCTGTTGCAAAACTACAACTCCCAGCATGCCCGGACAGCCAACGGCTGTCCGGGCATGCTGAGAGTTGTAGTTTTGCAATTGGATCATGCTCTGTATCATGAGATCTATTCTCATAATAATATGTATTCCCTGCAGGGGGCGCTGTTTGGTTGTGCATAATAGATAACTAAACAGTAATTGGTCGCTGTCAAATCATCCTATAAACCAAGCTTAAAGGGGTTGTTCACCAATTTTTTTCCTTTCAAATCAACTGGTGTCAGAAAGTGCCAGAGATTTGTAATTTACTTAAAAAAATCTTAAGTCTTCCAGTATTTATCAGCTGCTGTACGTCCTGCAGGAAGTGGTGTATTCTTTCCACTGTGACACAGTGCTCTCTGCTGCCACCTCTGTCCATGTCAGGAACTGTCCAGAGAAGTAGCAAATCCCCATAGAAAATCTGTCCTGAAAAGAATACCATTTTGTGCAGGACATACAGCAGCTGATAAGTATTAGGAGTTTTTTTTTTTTACAGAAGTAAATTACAAATCTCTGTCACTTTCTGACACCAGTTGATTTGAAAGAAAACTATTTTGGTGAACAACCCCTTTAAAAGTGTTAATCACAGCAGGGGGGCAATACCGAGCAAGCGTTGCTCATAGTTAAGCGAATAGAAAACCTACAATGCAGTATCTCCTGAGGCATTATGGGAGAAAACATCCAACCTAAAGAAAACTGCCTTAGCAAGTTCAACTCAGGCAAGTCTACCGCATCATTGATGTTAATATCATCCGTAATGGGAGTTGCCCTTTAAAAAGACATTTTTGTACAGAATAGAAGAACATCCCATTAAATTCGGTCAGACCCCTGTGAATACATGATACAATGCTATTGTGACGATCAAAGGAGAACAAGACATCAGCTAAAGTCATGGGTATAACTTTCCTATCTTTGTAACTTTTGGGGTGGCACAGGAAGAGGATTATTAGAATAGCTGATTCTCTGCTGCCCTCTAGAGGGAGTTGCTGGTACTACATTATTACTGCAGCACTTGATGCTTTTGCAAGTTGTGACAGGCAGAGTAGCTGTCACTTGCCTCTCTTCACTCTTGGCAGCTCATACACTATGCATTACTCAATAAGGGGGTGACAATGAGTGAAGGGACGCCGCAGCTTGCAAGAGAATATCAAATCTTTGCTCCTCTCCATTTCACCCCTGCCATATATCAGGCCCACCTGACTAATTTTCAATAATGCAAAACAGGAGTCCGTGGAGCCTCGGTTGCGAGTCTCAAAACACGGGATAGCCAGATATCTCTCGCCTGTTGCCACGGGGTGCCTCCATGATAGGGAGAGCAACACACCACCCTGATAAATAGCCCCTTAAGTCCCACTCGGTTGCGAGTATTGGAACATAAATAGGGAAATATTAATGTGACATTAATATTAACTTCACATCACATGACTGTGTTATCCAAGTATATGCTTTCAGCTTAAAGGAGAAGTCCAGAGAAAAACTTTTATTAAAGTAATGTATTGCCCCCCAAAAGTTATACAAATCACCAACATACACTTTCTATGGCAAATTCCTATATATTCCTTTTTTTCCTGCACTTACTACTGCATCAAGGCTTCACTTCCTGGATAACATGGTGATGTCACTTCCTGGATAACATGTTGATGTCACTTCCTGGATAACATGGTGATGTCCCTTCCTGGATAACATGTTGATGTCACTTCCTGGATAACATGGTGATGTCACTTCCTAGATAACATGGTGATGTCACTTCCTAGATAACATGGTGATGTCACTTCCTGGATAACATGGTGATGTCGCTTCCTGGATAACATGGTGATGTCGCTTCCTGGGTAACATGGTGATGTCACTTCCTGGATAACATGGTGATGTCACTTCCTGGATAACATGTTGATGTCACTTCCTGGATAACATGGTGATGTCACTTCCTGGATAACATGGTGATGTCACTTCCTAGATAACATGGTGATGTCACTTCCTGGATAACATGGTGATGTCACTTCCTGGATAACATGGTGATGTCGCTTCCTGGATAACATGGTGATGTCGCTTCCTGGATAACATGGTGATGTCACTTCCTGGATAACATGTTGATGTCACTTCCTGGATAACATGGTGATGTCACTTCCTGGATAACATGGTGATGTCACTTCCTGGATAACATGGTGATGTCACTTCCTGGATAACATGGTGATGTCGCTTCCTGGATAACATGGTGATGTCGCTTCCTGGATAACATGGTGATCCTGACAGCCTCCTATGGTGGGAGTTGTACTTTTGTAAGAGTCAAAGTCCTTGGTAGGGGAACAGTGCCTTTGAGTCTACAAAAAAATAATGGGTGAGATCTCTTATTTGTAAGAGTAATTTCCTACTCTTGGGTAAGATCTCTTACTCATGGGTGGGATCTCTTATTCATGGGCTGGATCTTATATTGATTGATAGGATGTCTTATTCATGGGTGGTATCCAATTATGGGATCCTCTTCATTTCCAATTTAGAAACTTTGTATTTGGGTCCAAGGATGGGGATCCTCTCTCTTCAGTTTAGTGTCTTCCAACCTGTGACTCACCAGTAGTTATAAAAGTACAACTTCCAGCAGGTTGTGGCAGCCTCCCATGGTTGGAGTTGGTAAACATTGGTTGGGGAACACTGCCTGTAAGCCTCCAAAACATCATGTTTGAGTCAAGTAAAGTAGAAATGAAGAGGATGCCATAATTGTATTCCACCCATGAATAAGAAATCCCGCCTATGAATATAAGATCCTGCCCATGAGTAAGAGATCCCATCCATAGAATTACCTCCTGTAACGCCTGGAGTAGTGGATCCACTGGACCGTCACTAGCGATGGCACTAACCTCACCAGGGAGCGGAGTCTAAGGGGCCGCTGGTTTTCACCAGAGCCCGCCGCAAGGTGGGAAGGACTTGCTGCGGCAGGCGACCCCCAGGTCGCTACCCCTGGCTTGGTTGCTAGTGACGGCAGGCGAGGCGTGGCAGGAGCAGTAGGCAGGAGATGGTGCTGGCAGAGGTCTGTAGGCGTAACCGCAGGTGACAGGCTGAACACAGGAGCAATAGTGTAACAGAGGAGCAGGAACCAGGAACGAGGACTAGGGACCAGGTAGCGGACAGGAATCACGAACAAGGACTAGGGACCAGGTAGCGGACAGGAATCAGGAACAAGGACTAGGGACCAGGTAGCGGACAGGAATCAGGAACAACAGGGAGCTGGGCCAAACGCTATGGAAAGCATGTAGAGGCTCCAACACCTGGAAGGGGGCAGGGCTGGAACTTATAGGGGAGTGATTGACATACAGGCCAATTAGGAGCGCACTGCCCCTTTAAATCTGAGACAGCCGGCGCGCGCGCCCTTGGAGGCGGGGACGCACGCGCCGGCCGGCACAGCGACGGACAGGGGCGCGGTGAGGTGAGGCGCCCCCCGGGGCCGAAGCAACAGCAGCGCCGGGTCCCTGCCTATGGACACCGGCTGCTGCAGATGCGGGAGAGAGGGTGCGGCGGCGGTCCGGAGCACGGGACGCCGCCGTGGCCCTAACACCTCCTACAAATAAAAGATTACACCTCCCATTAATGGGTAAGATATTTCTCTTATAAGTAAAAGACCCCGCCCATGACTAACAGATCACACCCATGACTAACAGGTACAAGTAAGATATTTCACCTATGAGTAAGAAGTTGCCCCCATGACTAATAGATCCCACCTATGAGTAGTAGATACCGATCACAGGTAAGATATTTCACCTATGAGTAAGAAGTTGCCCCCATGACTAATAGATCCCACCCATGAGTAGTAAGTACCGCCCATGAGTAAGATATTTCACCTATGAGTAAGAAGTTGGGCCCATGACTAATAGATGCCACCCATGAGTAGTAAGTACCGCCCATGAGTAAGATATTTCACCTATGAGTAAGAAGTTGGGCTCATGACTAATAGATGCCACCCATGAGTAGTAAGTACCGCCCATGAGTAAGATATTTCACCTATGAGTAAGAAGTTGCCCCCATGACTAATAGATCCCACCCATGAGTAGTAAGTACCGCCCATGAGTAAGATATTTCACCTATGAGTAAGAAGTTGGGCTCATGACTAATAGATCCCACCCATGAGTAGTAAGTACCGCCCATGAGTAAGATATTTCACCTATGAGTAAGAAGTTGGGCCAATGACTAATAGATGCCACCCATGAGTAGTAAGTACCGCCCATGAGTAAGATATTTCACCTATGAGTAAGAAGTTGGGCTCATGACTAATAGATGCCACCCATGAGTAGTAAGTACCGCCCATGAGTAAGATATTTCACCTATGAGTAAGAAGTTGCCCCCATGACTAATAGATCCCACCCATGAGTAGTAAGTACCGCCCATGAGTAAGATATTTCACCTATGAGTAAGAAGTTGCACTCATGACTAATAGATCCCACCCATCAGTAGGAGATACCGCCCATGAGTAGTGAATCCCTCCCCTTTAAACCATTAATATAATTTCTTATCACTTTTCTCTGATTTCTGACAGCCCCCTAAGTCTCCAGATAAGATGCCGTAAAAACCTAAGTTGCGGTAAACAGGTTAGGAAGGAAATCGAAGAGAAGTCCCATCACAACTGTCTCATTATAATGTCATTTATTTACTGTCTCCCTATAATTACCGATCCCAAAATCTGCATAAATCTTTTCTGTGCTGTATAATTTGTATGTAAATGGATCCCGCGCACACAGTTCAGGCTCGGCTCTCATTTCTGTCTTTTCATCTCACCTTACAGACAGGTTCAAAGCTCCGGGGGATGAGGTTGGGTCTTCTCTCTGGCTGCAAACTCATTACTGTTATGGAATTATAATGAAGGTTTGCACAGCTGAGGGTTTGTTACTATGTGTCAGTGTAGGCAATCCTATGTAAACTAACCCAGTGCAAACCTCTCTTTGGACTCTCTATAGGGGCCATACCATATCCCTACATGCCATATCCCATACAGAATATATGCGCCATGTTTTTTTGAGTGGACATGTTGCGTGTAACAATTTCTACTTTTCCACCACTACCTTCCATTACTACAACACTGCCCCCTATGGACACTAGTGGGAATCTGAGAAGGTGAGAAATATACTTTAAAAGGTACAGGAGGAAGTGAGCTGACAGCTGATGTGCTTAAATGGAACTGAGCTGCAGTACCAAATACAGCCAATGGACAAAGGAGGCGCTGTTAACAATAATAATAATAACAAAAATACAAAATTACCCCTAGTTCTAATTTTATACAACCCCTTTAAAGAGACTCTGTCAGTAGGATTTTGGTGTCCTATCTCAGAGTAACATAAACTAGTGACTTAGAAGCTAAACAGAATGATGTATCACTTACATTTTTCTGTGCAGCTGATTCAGAGATCTCCTCGAGAAAAACATGGACAATAAGTAGTCCTCTCCATTATGTGCGTAAGCTCAATAGTCCTGGATATTCATGAGAAGCAGAAAACTCCACCCACCAGCTGCTGATTGGCAGTTATCTATCCATACTGTATATAGACAGTCAACTGTCAATTGGCAGCTGGAGGGTGGGGGGAGGGGTGTGGCAACAATCCTATTCTCCTGCATATTAGGAGAACGGCTGAACTAAATTATGTCACTATTACACTGATCTGTTCAGCATTTCTGTCACTAGTTTATGCTGCCCTCTTTTAAGATGAATATACCTAGTGAAAGATTCCCTTTCAGGAAAAACTGCATCAATTATCATGCAATACTAGTAGTTCACCACATTCATACACCTCCCTTTAATGGATAGCATGTGAAGCCGCCTTCTACAGAACTTAGGAGTAAGGGTCTTAAGCCAGACAAATATTTAGACGGCTTAGCGCTTGTTGGGCAGACAGTTATCTCTCAAAATCCCTCCCTACAAATGCATGCTCTGCTCAGCCGAGCATGCATGTACTCTCAGTGGGGAGAATGAAGAAGGTTGCTGCACCTCTGGTAAAGGTTTATATCTCCAAGAACAAAAGGGACAGAGAGGTAAAATCCAGCATGGGCGGTTTTTCTCTCTCCCCAACATTTGCCAGTAGACAGTCAGGCCCTCACACACATATGGCTGCAGGGTTCCATTTAAATCGACAGCTTCAGCTTATACTTCTCTAACGTCTATGCAAAAAATGTAGACTAGGAAGGGTTAAACTCCGAGAAGAACTGGAAGCGACATTATTCCTTTTAACACTCATATATGAGAGAACACATTCTAGGGAGAACAGAGAAGATCAAACATTCATCCTACACTGAGAATTCGCCTCTGAAGTCGGGGATTAAAAATTCATAGCCGGGGTGGCACTGTCATGTTCATTACAGTCACCATGGGAAATGTTTGTACCAGAAATCCCCAGAGAGGTCATGTTATCTGATCGTCTGTAATACTGCCCGAACCATGTTTATATCAACACCTACATGATCACTACTGGGGCATATATACTGTACATGACCAATAGAGGAACTGATATATACTGTAGTATAGTAGTTATATTCTTGTATATAGGAGGCAGTATTATAGTAGTTATATTCTTGTATATAGGAGCAGTAGTATAGTAGTTGTATTCTTGTATATAGGGGGCAGTATTATAGCAGTTATATCAGCACAAGCCATTGAGAAAGTAAAAACCAGCGGCACTCACCGGATTAATGCAGTGATGGTGATTTATTGATACGATGTCATCATGCAGGTGACTTCAGGGCAGGGGGAGACAGGTCCAAGGGTGCTGTGCACCGTGGCTACAGCCGTTTCGCGGGCTAACTTTCCCGCTTCATCTGGCCTCCGGGGGTTTGAATCGGTTGTCAGTTTAAAGCCGTTATATTCTTGTATATAGGGGGCAGTATTATAGTAGTTATATTCTTGTATATAGGAGCAGTATTATAGTAGCTTTATTCTTGTATATAGGGGGCAGTATTATAGTAGTTATATTCTTGTATAAAGAAGCAGTATTATAGTAGAAATTTTTTCATACTCACGTAATTTTACTTTCTTCGAGTCTAAAGGCAGCACAATAGGGTTATTCAGCTCCTCCTTAGATCCTCCTAGGAACGCCCACCTAAAAAAACCTCATTAACCAGCACCAATCCCACTGTATGACTCCCTTTAAATCACTCCCACTCACACACTGACACGTGTAATAACATAGCCTTCTAGATGCTTAATCTTTTAATAGGGTGGGTATATTTGTGCTGCCTTTAGACTCGAAGAAAGTAAAATTACGTGAGTATGAAAAAATTTCTACTTTCTTCTTCGTCTCAAGGCAGCACAATAGGGAGCTTACTAGCTACTAAAGGGTGGGTATCGCTGCTGCACTCAGAACCGCCGTGCTAAAGGCTGGACCTCTACCTTGCATGTCTAGTCGATAATGACTGATGAAAGTAGACGGGGATGTCCAGGATGCGGCATTACAGATGTCAATTATCGGGACTTGAGCCCTCTCCGCCCATGATGTCGACATAGATCTTGTCGAGTGAGCTCGAAGAACTTCTGGTGGTGGTAGGTCTTGAACTCTGTATGATTCCAGAATAGCTGTTTTCAGCCACCTGGCTAAGGTATCTTTCGACGCCTTTTTCCCTTTGTTGCCTCCAGCAAATTGCAGGAACAGATTTTCATCTATCCGGGACTGAGCAACTCTATCTAGATAGATTTTTAATGCTCTGACCACATCTAATGTGTGAAGTCTACTCTCTTCTTCAGACGCCGGCTCCGTCATGAATCTTTGCAAGAAGACTTCTCTATTGATGTTCTCAGTAGATGAGATCTTAGGAAGGAAGGATGGAACTGTTCTTATTAATACCCCATCTGGGATGAACTTCAAGAATGGCTCTCTGGATGATAAGGCCTGTAACTCTCCCAGCCTTTTTGCCGATGTGATGGCTATTAGAAACACAGTCTTACAGGATAGCCATTTCATGTCTGCTGACTGTAGAGGTTCAAATGGTGGACCTGTTAACGCATTTAGGACTGTTGTTAAGTCCCAGGAAGAAACTGGAGATTTTATGACAGGTCTCAGATTTTTTAACGCTTTGAAGAAGCGTATAATCAATGGGTGACCTGCAAACTGGCCATCAGTGAAGGAATTAATTGCTGTCATGTGGACGCGAAGTGTGTTCGCCTTCAAACCTTTTACGAACCCTTCTTGAAGAAATTGCAATATCACCGGTAGCTCTATATTCTGGAAATTCTTCTCTTGTCTCCAGATTGTAAATTTTCTCCATAATTTGGAGTATACTTTATTAGTTGAGCGTTTTCTGGCCGACAATAGGGTGTCTATCACCTGATCAGAGAGCCCAGACCGTCTGAACTTAGATCTTTCATATTCCACGCAGTTAAGTGGAGATGGTCCAGGTGAGGGTGAAATAGGCCGTCTTGTATGAGAAGATCCTGTACTTGTGGAAGCTTCCAGAAGATCCCTTTGGACAGGCGTAGCAATAACGGGAACCATACCCTGCGAGGCCAGAATGGTGCTATGACTATTGCCTCGGGACTGTCCATCAAGATTTTCTTCAGGACCTTGGGGATAAGGACTGGTGGTGGGAAAATGTACATGGACTTGCCTCTCCATGACACTGAGAATGCATCGAGGATATCCGGTTCGTCTCTGGGGTTCAGTGATGCAAACCTCCGAACCTGACGATTTTCCCTCGTCGCCATCATGTCCCACAAAGGTCGGCCCCATCTGCTGACTACTTCCTGGAAGTAGGTAGGGTTGAGTTGCCACTCGTTGGGGCTCAGAGTCCGACGACTCAGAAGGTCCGCTACTGTATTGCTGGATCCTTTTATATGCAGCGCTGAGATTGATCTCACTGTGTGTTCTGCCCAATGCATGATGGACTTGCACTCTCTCTCCAACCTGGGGCTTCTGGTTCCACCCTGCTTGTTTATATAAAACACCGTAGCTGCATTGTCTGACCTGACAAGCACGGACCTGTTCTTCAACTGCAGTGTGAAATGTCTCAGGGCTAGTCTCACCGCTTTGAGCTCCTTCAGATTGGACGTTGCTTTCCTGTCCATAGCTGACCAGGCTCTCTGTACCCACTGACCCCCCAGATGGGCCCCCCAACCCATAGCTGAGGCATCCGTGGTCAAGATTACCGGATCGCTCGGACAGAAGCTGTTGCCTTTGTTCACATTGTTGGGAATCAACCACCATTGCAGATCCTTCCGCGTCCCAGGTGACAGCGTCACTGTTGTTGCTAACGACGTCACTTTCCTGTCCCACGTATTCAGAATCTCCTTCTGAAGAGGTCTCATTCTTGCTCTGGCCCAAGGGACTGCTTCGATGACTGACGTCAATAAGCCCAAAGTGCTCATGGCATGCCGAATTGACACTGTGGAAGTCTCTATCAGAGCATGAACTTGCCTCCGAAGTGTCTCCACTTTGTCTGTTGGCAGAAAAAGTTTCATCCGAGTCGTGTCTATCAAGAAGCCTAAGAACTTCTTCGTCGTAGCAGGGGATAGGTCCGATTTCTTGATATTGATCAGGAACCCGACTGACTCTAGTAACTGGCGCGTCAGAGCTAGATGATGTAGCAGAAGCTGAACAGAGGGAGCTATCAGGAGCCAGTCGTCCAGGTAGGGGACTATTTGTACTCCCTGAAGCCTCAAGTGAGCCACCAGAACAATCACTACTTTGGTGAACACCCTTGGCGAGGATGTTAAGCCGAAGGGAAGTGCTTTGAACTGGTAATGCATCACTTCGTCCCCTACCTGAATCGCTACCCTGAGATACCTCCTGGACATCGGATGGATTGGAACATGGAGATAGGCGTCCATGAGATCTATGGACACCATCACATCTGACTGCTGTATAAGGCTGATTGCTGACCGAATGGAGTCCATCTTGAACTTTTCCTTTTTTACAAAGTTGTTCACATACCGTAGGTCTATAATTAGGCGGGATTTCCCTTCCGGCTTGGGCACCGGAAACACCCGCGAATACACTCCGCTCCCTTTCTCCTCCTCCGGAACTTCTTCTAGCGCATTTTTCGCAAGAAATTCTTCCAGTAGGGATGGTACAATGCTGCTGCTTGGCTTGTTGACTACAAAACGAGGTCTTGGTCTGTGAGCAAAATTTATTCTGTAGCCGGTCTTTACTATGCTTAGAACCCACTCGTCTGTGGTGATGCTTTGCCAAACTTGCCAGAATTTTAAAAGCCTTGCGCCTACCGGAGGTGGATGAAGGGAGAGGCTGGCGTCAGAACTCGGTCTTTGACTGTCCTTCTCCTTGTTTTCCTTTGCCCTTATTATAATTCCTTTTGTCAGCTCTGCCTTGGAAACTTTTGCGCTTGAAGGCATTCCTACCTTTGCCTCGAAAAAATTTGAAAGGCTTCTTTTTCCCCGACATGGGAAAGGAGAGTCCCTTGCCTTCCTTAGCTGGTTCCAGTATCTTCTCTAACTGATCACCTATAAGGTGACCAGGTTCAAAGGGCAGGCTGCAAAAATTGTTTTTATTGGCTACGTCACCTGGCCAAGGCTTGAGCCAGATTGCACGCCTCACAGAGTTCACTAACGCCATGGTTTTTGCCGAGATCTTCAGGACGTCGATCGGAAAATCACACAGGAAATCTGCGCAAACTTTCAGGCTTGAGACCTGTTCCAACAGCTCCTCCCTTGGGACTCGGTCTTCAATCTGTCTGCTTAATTGACTAAGCCATACACGCATTGCCCTAGACACTGGGACAGTGGATAAGGCTGCTTTACTCAAATCTGCGGCATTGTAATGCGCCTTCTTTAACAGGACATCCGACTTCCTGTCCATGACGTCTTTTAAGATAGACGAATCCTCTGCAGGGAAGAGGGTGTTTTTTGACAACTTGGCGACTGCAGTGTCAACTTTCCCTGGCGCTTCCCACATTTCTGATTCAACCGGATCAAGGCGATATACAGACTTGAAGCGAGAACCCAGGATTACCCTCTTATCTGGCTTCTTCCACTCCTTCTCCATAATTGTCTTGAGCACTTGATGCCCAGATAACACACACGACTTTTTTCGTGGAAAATAATAAAGGTTATTTTTATCTTGAGAAGATGATTTATCTTTTTTAACCTCTACAATCTCCTTGACGGCCTTGATTAATTTGTCTGCGTGCTCTTTTTTGAAGAGATAGTAATCCTCTGTAGGTGGTTCCTCATCCGAGGATTCACTTTCTGGAGCAGAAGTGGAAGAAGAGGAAGAAGAAGATTTTGATGAGGAAGGCTCGCTCCTTTTGCTAGATCTTTTCTTCTTTTTTGCCCCTGATTTACTAGGCATATTCTCTTTAAACCATGAAAAGAATGATCTAGCCTCATTCAGAAACGCTGAAGTTTCAGTTTGAGAAGATCCAGTCGCTAACTCAGCTGACTGGCCAGACTGGTCTCTCTTGCGCTTGGCTGATGGCGCTTGTGATGAGCAGAGATGGCAAATGGAATGTCCATAATCATCAGGCAATGGTTGTTCACATACTCGGCACAACCTGTGCTTAGTCTTAGTCCTCCTCTTCCCTCTAGATGATTCACTAGACATCTGTAGGGAGATAACAGTACACACAGTTAGTAGGCCGGGTCCCACCCCCCTAACTATGTGCAACCGCAATTCCACTAACCTTAGCAAGGAGAGAATCCGGCTGCCCTGCACAAAGGGTACCGCTCGGAGACTCTCCCTGCTTAAATATCCCGGCAGAAGCCGCGCATGCGTGGATGCCGGGACCCTCTGTGACGCACTTCCTGTGCGCGTCACCCGCATCACCTGATTCATTGTGGCCAATCCTCTTTCAGCGCGTCATCCGCTGCGCCCGATCACGTGACTTCGAACTCCGGACCGGAAGTGACGCGGTAGAGGGCTGTGGAACGCAGAAGCCGGCCCTTGGAACGCACGCGCCCCCACGCTGCACCACGGGCCGAACGGGAGAGAGAACGCCAGCCTGATTACCAGCACCCTATCCCTCACACCAGTTCTGGGACACAGGTATCTCTCTCCGGCAACTAGGTCCAGGAACTCCTGACCGATGCCAGCAGGTACCCCAAAAACTGCCCCAGCACCTAAGGCCGGGTACCTGCTGCAGCCTAGGCTGCAGTGCTGAGGCTCAACGGCCTCTCTGCAAGAAAACAAACACAGAACAGTGTTAATACAAGGTGGGCTTAAAATGGCATATACTTGCCTAACCTCCCAGGCTAGGAGGATATGAAAAAACACGTGTCAGTGTGTGAGTGGGAGTGATTTAAAGGGAGTCATACAGTGGGATTGGTGCTGGTTAATGAGGTTTTTTTAGGTGGGCGTTCCTAGGAGGATCTAAGGAGGAGCTGAATAACCCTATTGTGCTGCCTTGAGACGAAGAAGAAAGTAGTTATATTCTTGTATATAGGAGCAGTATTATAGTAGTTATATTCATGTATATAGGAGCAGTATTATAGTAGTTATATTCTTGTATATAGGAGCAGTATTATAGTAGTTATATTCTTGTATATAGGGAGCAGTATTATAGTAGTTATATTCTTGAATATAGGAGCAGCATTATAGTAGTTATATTCTTGTATATAGGAGCAGTATTATAGTAGTTATATTCTTGTATATAGGGGCAGTATTATAGTAGTTATATTCTTGTATATAGGAGCAGTATTATAGTAGTTATCGCAGGGCCGTCCCATGGCTCCCGTTCCCTGACTGTGCACACCTGGAGGGTTGGTAGCCACTGACTGGCACGGTGTGGAGAAGCAATGGTAAGTGTAATACCATATCCATACTTGTGTCGTTTGGGGGCAGCCTTCCCCGCCGGTGGTGCTGGCTGGGTTTTGGTGGGGCTTTTTGGGTCTGGTCCTGTGACATTGGGGTTGCAGGGCTGTTCCATGGCCTCCCTTCCCTGCATGTGCACGCTTTGCGGGGTTGGCGGTCGCTGACCGACACGGTGTGGAGTTAGCGTAGGGACCCGTGTGGACCAGAGGACCTGCGCGGTGGTACACGGGGCAATATGGCTTGATCAATTCATATACAGACACTCTGGTGTTGATTTTTAAAATAGGCCTAGCGGCATTAGTATCAGCCATAGATGGGATGTGCAGCGGTTCCATTCTCTCCAGTTCGTATTATAGTAGTTATATTCTTGTATATTGGAGCAGTATTATAGTAGTTATATTCTTGTATATAGGAGCAGTATTATAGTAGTTATCACAGGGCCGTCCCATGGCTCCCGTTCCCTGACTGTGCACACCTGGAGGGTTGGTAGCCACTGACTGGCACGGTGTGGACTTAGTGTAGGGACCCATGTGTATCAGATACCGGCACGAGTACATGGGGCAGTATGGCTTGATCAATTCATACACAAAATTCTGATGTGTTTTTTATTTAGCCTAGGGGCACTAGTATCAGCCATAGGTGTGAGGTGCAGCGCTCTTTTTCTTCCCTGAACCGTATTATAGTAGTTATATTCTTGTACATAGGAGGCAGTATTATAGTAGTTATATTCCTGTATATAGGAGCAGTATTATAGTAGTTATATTCCTGTATATAGGAGTAGTATTATAGTAGTTATATTCTTGTATATAGGAGCAGTATTATAGTAGTTATATTTTTGTATATAGGAGCAGTATTATAGTAGTTATATTCCTGTATATAGGAGCAGTATTATAGTAGTTATATTCCTGTATATAGGAGCAGTATTATAGTAGTTATATTCTTGTATATAGGAGCAGTATTATAGTAGTTATATACGGTTCAGGGAAGAAATAGAGTGCTGCACCTCACACCTATGGCTGATACTAGTGCCCCTAGGCTAAATAAAAAACACATCAGAATTTTGTGTATGAATTGATCAAGCCACACTGCCCCATGTACCATCGTGCAGGTATCTGATACACATTTCAGCCATGGGTGCGATGTGCAGCCATTTCTGTCTTTTTGGCTTGTGCATATTTTATGTATTCTGTCCCTTTTTTCATTGTGGCTAGCACTCGTGCTGTGTAAGACCCATGTGATCCAAATTAGCAGGAAGCACCTGTGTACATAAAGGGAGGATCTCCTAGCATTCTCCCATTCTACCTGCAGAGGAATGGAGAGAGAGGTAAGAGCTTGTTCACTCTTGTGTTGCTTGGTGTCCACTTTTTCCGCCGGCGGTGCCTGCGGGGTTCGGGGGGGCCCTTCAGGGTCTGGTCCTGTGACAATGGGGTTGCAGGGCCATTCCGTGGCCCCCCTTTTCTGCTTGCACACGTTTTGCGGGGATTGTGGTCGCTGACCGGCACAGTGATGTTTTTTGGTTAGGGACTCATGTGTATCAGAAGACCTGCACGTGGTACATGAGGCAATATGGTTTGGCCAAATTATATACTAACATCTGATGTTGGTTTTAAATGTAGCTCAATAAGCTTTCGTGTCAGCCATGGGTGCGATGTGCAGCCATTTCTGTCTTTTTGGCTTGTGCATATTATAGTAGTTATATTCTTGTATATAGTAGCAGTATTATAGTAGTTATATTCCTGTATATAGGAGCAGTATTATAGTAGTTATAGTCTCAAAACAAATGTATAAAGGATGAGGCACTCACCAGTCCGTCAGTATTTCTTGATTTTATTGCATTTTCCAACAGGTGGTTAGGACGCGGTCAGAAAATGGTGAACGGGCGACAGCCTGTTTCGCGTCATGACGTTCACGCTTCCTCAGGGCCGAGAGGAAGTGTGAACGTCCTCACGCGAAACAGGCTGTCGCCCGTTCACCATTTTCTGACCGCGTCCTAACCACCTGTTGGAATATGCAATAAAATCAAGAAATACTGACGGACTGGTGAGTGCCTCATCCTTTATACATTTGTTTTGAAACTGTTACCATTGGAGTTACTCGATATGGATGATTGAGCACCACATAATCCATGGGTCGTACTAGAAGTGCAAAAAATCAATGTACACATCAGCATAAGTAGTGCCGAGGTACCTGTGTGAGTGATTATAGTAGTTTTATTTTTGTATATAGGAGCAGTATTATAGTAGTTATATCCCTGCATATAGGAGCAGTATTATAGTAGTTATATTCTTGTATATAGGAGCAGTATTATAGTAGTTATATTCCTGTATATAGGAGCAGTATTATAGTAGTTATATTCCTGTATATAGGAGCAGTATTATAGTAGTTATGTGGATAGTGAGATTCAGAAGCCTGCACCGCTCCAAAATGTGCACTGTCTGGATGGGAACCGTGGATAGGTTTATGGCCGGACAATGAATGTGAATGTGGCTGCTGGAAGGGGGTGCAAACTACAGAGGCAAGGTATACTGAAGTTGAAGGAAAGAAACACGTAGTAGCACTCACCCTTTTTATCTTCAGCTAAGCGGCTTTATTACATTTCACAAGTTGCGGGGAGGGAAAGGGTTCAGGTGTGTACGCGTCCTGGGACGGCCGTTTCGGGGATACGCCCCCTTTGTCGACCAGGTGATGACGTCAGGATGCCAGGAAGGGTGTTATATACAAAATACGATGTGCACGTGATACATAACAACCAATAAAAACAACTGACAGGTATCAAACAAATACACTTAAATCGTTCCACTCGTTGAGAATGAGCGGGCCGACTGCATTTAAACGTGAGATTACCTTCTCAATAAAGTTTGATGTCTGTCCGAGCCGTCCTTAGGGGGGTTAACCCGTTCGAGGCCCAGAAATCTTAATGAGGAGGTGTTGCCGTTATGGACAGTTAAATTATAGTAGTTATATTCCTGTATATAGGAGCAGTATTATAGTAGTTATATTCTTGCATATAGGAGGCAATTTTTATTAATATAAAACAAACATAAATACAGAAATTCTTTTCCATCATAAATAAATACATGATCATACAGTTAAGGCTGCGTTCACACTACGTATATTTCAGTCAGTATATGTTTATTTCAGTCAGTATTGCAACCAAAACCAGGAGTGGATTAAAAACACAGAAAGGATCTGTTCACATAATGTTGTAATTGAGTGGATGGCCGTCATTTAATGGCAAATATTTGCTGTTATTTTAGAACAACGGCTGTTATATTGAAATAATGGCAGTTATTTACTGTTATATGGCGGCCATCCACTCAATGTCAACATTGTGTGAACAGATCCTTTCTGTGTTTTTAATCCACTCCTGGTTTTGGTTGCAATACTGACTGAAATATACTGACTGAAATATACGTAGTGTGAACCCAGCCTTAATCAGACTTGTGCATAAGAAAATAAAATTACACTAACAAAAGTCCATTTTAACTAAAGGGGAATATAAAGAAGTAAATAATAGCCTCTGCCACAATATACAATACATTAGTTCAGATGGACGTTCCTTCATAATCTGATGTTCTCCCCTGGATCCACCTGAGCTCTGACAATGAGGGATATGACCTTGCTATGATTGAATGGCTCACTATGGACAGAGACTCGTGTTCTCGTGTGCCAGTGATGGTACTTGATCACAGAGATGATCAGATACAGGGTCCCCCGGTTGATGTTATACCCATTAGATGTGACCCCATAGATGATTTCCGTGTATTTCAGTGACTGTAATGTGGGGACTTTTAGCTTTGTGGATATGTCACACCAGTTTTTCTGCCCACCCCAGCACTCTGAGATGAAATGAACCATAGTCTCCTCCTGCTGACAACCCAAGGGACACAGGCGATCTGACACACTGAGGAACTTTAGATTTCCCCTGACAAAAAGCTTCTCTTGTAACGACAGCCAGGCAATATCCCAGAACTTAGGGGGGAGCCGCGGACCATTGAGAAGCCACAGACTGTCCTGCAAGATGGTAGTTGGACAGTCTCTAAGTGCAGGTTGTATACAGTAGAAAGTCTTACACACTCTGGAGTATAGCTCTTTCCTGGTTTTACTCTCAATGAAAGAGTTATCAATACTCCATTTCTTGAGACATCGTATACCGTACTCCAGATACTGGGGGAGGAAGCCACAAGTCGATCTGCCCCTCTTGAGACTGTCGCCTCACATCCAAGATTCTGCAAAAGGCAATATCCAGTCCCTGATACCATTTATCCACAGGGAGCTGTCGTTTGAGTCTAGGCCCCCAAAATTAACTTTTAGAAACATGGAGTCAAAGAACACCCTTGGATTTAACATATCAAGCCCACCCTCTCTCCTCTGCAGGTAGGTTATCCCTCTTTTTACTGGGTTCAACCTGTTCAGCCTAGCCGAGAAAGATTCTGGCAAAGGAAAGACGACAGAGACGTACAAGAAGACGGGGACCAGGTAAGTCTTCAACATTGAGATCCGCTCTCTATAGGTCAGCCTCCAGTTCTTCCATCACTGAACCTTTACATTTCCGGTTTCCAACTTTTCCTCCCAATTTAGCCTGGAATTATCGTCCCTCCCGAATTTAACCCCTAAGATCTTAATTTAGGTGGAGGCCTTAGCAAACTGCGGCAGATCAAAGTCTGGGTCTGTACTCAATGTCCAGAAAGCTTGACTCTTCTCCAGGTTGACCAGAGACCCTGAAGTCTCCGAGTAGCTTCTGATGGCTGCAGACATCTCCACCTCACGAGGCTCAGATATCACTACAGTCACATCATCCGCGTAGGCAACAACATGCAGGGGCAAGCAATGGGGGACTGGTACCCCCTGAAAACCACACCGCTGCAGTGATCTCAGGAATGGATCGATAGCAAACACATACAGCAGTGGACTCAGTGGGCAACCTTGTCACACCCCTGCCTCTACACTGAACGTGCCACCCTGCCAACCATTGATCAGAGGAAAGCTCTCAGCCTCACAGTACAAAGTTCTCAGCCAATCTATGAATTGTCCCGGAATACCGTACTTTGACAAAGTGGCCCATAGATATGCATGATCTACTCTGTCAAAGTCTTTAGCCTGGTCAAGACCTACAACATATCTCCCACACCCAAGGGCTTTACATTTCTCAAACATCTCCCTGATGGAGAGCACCGCTCCAGAGATGTTCCGCCCTTTTACCGTGCCATACTGACAGCCTGCCAACAGTGCCGGGGACAAACAAACTAATCTAGAGAACAGAATTTTTGCCAGAATCTTCCTATCGACATTCAAGAGGGCAATTGGCCTGCAGTTCTTGATGTCGCTAGGATCTTTACCTTTAGACAGCAGAATTAGCGATGAGACCCTCATGGATGGAGACATTAGGTGATTTTCTAAACAATTTCTATAAACATCCACCAGGATTGGAGCCAAGAGGTCTCTGAATTTCTTATGGAATTCTGCTGTAATACCATCTGGACCTGGTGCCTTCTTCAGATGTAACTTATCAATGGCCTCTTTGACCTCCTCCACCGATAATTCTGCTGTCAAAGGAGAAAAGTCAAAATCATTAGTATCAGGGAGTGAAGTTGCCTCCAAGAATTGGGTCACTTTTTCTTTATCGAAAGCCTTCATCTGAAACAAGTCAGTATAGTAGGATCTCACGACCTCCAGGATACCCTCCCGAGATTCCTGCAAAACACCCTGGGAGTCAGTGAGACCGATGACAGATTTCTTTGACACACGCTTCCGGAAATTCTCAAAAGGACCCATAAACCCATAATAATAAGTTGGTCCTGGAGGAGGAGTGAACACAATTCTGGACTTAAACGTCATCTAGGAGGCCATATCCATAACCCCCTACCAAGATCTGGACGTTTAGCAACTCCCAAGCAGAAACACAAGGCCAGGTGGTCGCAGTATGGGACCACTTTCTCACTTATCCCGCTAACAGTCTCTGTGGGATTCACAAACGCCAGATCTATTTTACTTATCCTGTTAGTACAGCAATATGTGAATTTTGGCCTCCTTCCACCCTGTGTAAAGACGTCACTCAGACCAGCCTGCAAAACGATGTTATTAAGCACTGTAAAGTCCCTGACCACAGCTCTGCTGGAGGACCTGTCACCTGCTGACCGGGCAACGTTAAAATCTCCAGCCATTACAACGGGAATAAAGGTAAAGAGGTATGGCTTCACCTCATTAAAGACATGGATCCTTTCAGTCACTGTCTGTGGGCCATAGATGTAAATACACCTCCCCATAACAACCCCAGTCATCCTATGTACAGTCACGTCAGTGGTGTTAAACAGTATGGCTACTCCAGCATAATGGCCCTATTCCACGGAACGATTATCGTTCATAAACTCGCTCAAACGACCGCTCGTTAACGATCAATAAACGACTATTTTTTGTGAACGATTACACATTCAATCTAGTGGTAATGTGAACGATAACGATTATTTTGCGGTCGTTACATGATCGTTAAAACGTTCGCCGGGATGATAATGTAGGCGGGGAATAGAAGTTGGAGGTGTGAGAGAGGTGTGACAAAACCTTAAAAAAACCTTGAGAATTTGATACTGTCCAGAACGATTTAACGATTTCTAATTCAACAAAACGATTAGCGAATTATCGTTGGAAGACAAACGATTTTTTTTCGACATGTTGAAAAACTTTTGAGAACGATTCAACGACCATTTTGCTCGAGTCGTTCGATCGTTTTCATCAATTCAACGGAACGATTATCGTTAACGAACGGTCGTTTGAGCGAGTTTATGAACGATAATCGTTCCGTGGAATAGGGCCATAAGGCTCTACAGCCAATGACCAGAAGGATGGACCAGACGTCCAATCTCTCTGGGCCTCAGACAACAGTCCAGATGACGTTAGACGTGTCTCTTGTAAGAAGATGACATCAGCGTTAAGGTGTCTCAGATGTCATATACTGCATGTCTTGTTCTTCTTACTTTTATGCTGTTGGCATTACTGGAGATGATGTTTAATGAGAACCCAGCTATAAAAAGACAATAGAAAAGGACCATATTAGTGACTGCCATCATCACATGTCAGAGTCGCTGTCTCTACCCCCAGTCTCTATATCTGACTGTGTCGGAGTCTCTATAGTGGGGGTTTTCTTTTTTGTGCGGGGGAGCCCTGTGTCCTCTTCACACTCTTTGTCAATCCTTTCTAGCTCTTTCTTATAGTCACCATCTGATTCTGAGAGGACATCATATCTATTGGATAAGACCATGACTCCATCACTGCTAATGACCTGTTTCTTGGCCCTCTGGCCAGCGCTGGGACTCTCCTCAGGTTTGCAGGAGGATGGGTCTTTTTCTTCCTCTTATTACTCTTTATTTTCTCAGATACAGATGGTGACCTAGAGGAGACTGTCTGTGTCTGCTGCTGGTCTGAGGTGGCCTCTATGGGTGCTTGTACCCAGTCTGTGTGTACTTGCACCCCCTCTGATGATGGACTTGGATGTACATTATCTGACCCCTGCTGGACCTCCTGTCTGGTCAGTATTGTCCCTGATATTAGAGCCTCCTTCTCCTAGAAATGGGAATGAGGATGAACTTATTCCAGCCGTCTGTGTCCCTAAACCTGGGAAACTGCGCCCAAAACCGATCCAGACTGGACATGAGCTTAAAGCTAACGTCATAGCCCTGTCTGTCTGGAAGGTTTATTACGGCCAGGATGTCGGCTGGCGAGAACCCCATCTGGTGGCACAGGAGCTCCCGGATCACTAGTCTCCTGGTAGGGAGGTCTTCCTTGTTGCCCTTATGTTTGAACCTCACCACATTTCTCCTCTTAAACGCCTGGCCAGGCACTGGGGGTGAATGATGGAGCACTCCAATTCCAGGCGTTTCTGGGAGGCTCCTGACAGGGGGCACTCTCAGGGGGTTTAGGGTGGGGATCTGTACTAGAGGGGGCAGCCTTAACATGTGGGGGTAATGGGGGAAAATCACACAAAACATTCTTCTCTGTCTCCTCCACCCCATCAACCATGGCATCATCAGATGTTTCCATCTCCCACACAGACTGTGCATCCCCTCCAACCCCTGACACCTCAGGTACACCATGACCACCATGCGGGACTGCGGGACTGTCCCGTTTTCGGGGTGCTGCTCCGCGGTCCCGGAACTGCACCCAGTGTCCCGCATTATATGTGGCTCCACCGAAAAAACAATAATCCAGTAACTCACCTGTCCGCCGGTCCCAGCAGCTCCTCTTCCGGCAGAGCGCGCACTCCCGTCATCCTCAGGGGCGGGCAGCGGGGTATACAGGCACTGACTGTGCCGGAAGTGACCTGCAGCCTCTGTCATGAATTACTTCCGGCACAGTCAGTGTCTCTGTACCCCGCTGCCTGCCCCGGAGGATGACGGGAGTGCGTGCTCTGCCGGGAGAGGAGCTGCTGGGACCGGCGGACAGGTCAGTTACTGGTTTATTGTTTTTCTGGTCGGGGCACACAAATGGGAGGATTGGCTACTATGTGGGGCGCTATATGGGGGGGGTTGGCCACTATATGGGGGGATTGGCTACTATGTGGGGCACTATTTGGGGGGATTGGCTACTTTGTGGGGCACTATATGGGGAATTGGATACTATGTGGGGCATATATGGGGGCATTGGCTACTATGTGGGGCATATATGGGGGATTGGATACTATGTGGGGCACTATATGGGGGATTGGCTACTATGTGGGGCGCTATATGGGGGATTGGCTACTATCTGCTGGTCTCTCTGGCTCCTTCTCCTCTGGTGTAGGTCTCTGTGGTCTCTCAGGCTGTTTGCAGTCACCTGGTCTGGTCCTGTGACATTGGGGTTGCAGGGCCGTTCCATGGCCTCCCTCCCCTGCACGTGCACGCTTTGCGGGGTTGGCGGTCGCTGACCGACACGGTGTGGAGTTAGCGTAGGGACCCGTGTGGACCAGAGGACCTGCGCGGTGGTACACGGGGCAATATGGCTTGATCAATTCATATACAGACACTCTGGTGTTGATTTTTAATATAGGCCTAGCGGCATTAGTATCAGCCATAGATGGGATGTGCAGCCGTTCCATTCTCTCCAGTTCGTATTATAATAGTTATATTCTTGTATATAGGGGACAGTATTATAGTAGTTATATTCTTGTATATAGGGGCAGTATTATAGTAGTTATATTCTTTTATATAGGAGCAGTATTATAGTAGTTATATTCTTGTATATAGGATAAGTATTATAGTAGTTATATTCTTGTATATAGGAGCAGTATTATAGTAGTTATATTCTTGTATATAGGAGCAGTATTATAGTAGTTATATTCTTGTACATAGGAGCAGTGTTATAGTAGTTATATTCTTGTATATAGGAGCAGTGTTATAGTAGTTATATTCTTGTATATAGGGAGCAGTATTATAGTAGTTATATTCTTGTATATAGGGAGCAGTATTATAGTAGTTATATTCCTGTATATAGGGGACAGTATTATAGTAGTTATATTCTTGTATATAGGGGCAGTATTATAGTAGTTATATTCTTGTATATAGGAGAAGTATTATAGTAGTTATATTCCTGTATATAGGAGCAGTGTTATAAGAGTTATATTCTTATAGGTATAAAATGTGGCTGTACGTCAATCTTTGCACGCATTGTTAAAACATATTCTGTTACACTGTATACACAGACGGCAGTTTTTTTCATAGAATTTTCTATGTTATTATATTTAAAATACAGCCATGGTTTATACCTATTTTACTGTCATATTTTACATTTCCTTTACTGTGTGTAACCATAGGCTCATTGTATAATCATTTCCGATATTGTAAGGCATATAAGAATGACTTAATTCTCCAGTCTGGCTGTGTTCTTCTGGGTAAGTATAGAACCTGCTGACCTGGGGGGGGTCTGGCCATCTGTCTGTGATATGTTACATCTCTTGTGGATGGTATGGAGCCACACTGCTCTGGCTCATCTCTCGCAGACTCCCTGACAGGACAGATAGCCCTTCAGACCGCCGATAAAGGTGGAATTTGGGGACATCTATAGGAAACAACACTTGAGGCCTCAGATGACACGTCAGGAACGTGCTCACACAATGCCCCCAGAGACCACCATGTAAGGACTCTCCATCCAAGTGACTTCCAGCTTCTTCTTCCCACTCATCAAACTCTTGAAGTGTTCTTAGGGGCCGAGCTGCAAATGGAATATGGCTTTGTGATAGGAGCATGCCGGGACTTAGAAAAGCTTTTGTTTGTCTCCTTTTATCTTCGATGCAACCATAGCAATGAGAAACCTGTCTCCAAGAACAGCACAAATGTAAAGATAAGCGGCGCACAATGGTACAGAGGGGATAATCTCTCCGCTCGGGTATTTGCTGATGATTCGGTGCTTTGTAGTGATTAGGAACCATCTTTATAGAAATGTGTCACATGGGCAGAGGATTTAACACATTCTCATAGAAACTTCCTGCCAGTAACAATAGAGCACATTTACCGACGCCATGATTCATGGGATTCCACCATAAAAATTAATAAATCCCCCGTAAACGGGCGTCCCTACAATAATTCTATTCAGTGATGCTGACTACTGTATATTCAGTGTTCTTATCTGTAATAAGACCCCCAACCACCATGTGTATTCATAATACGGGGGGCTTCTAATGTCCCACAGGAGATCCTGCAGACCCCAGGTGTGACCACTACCTCTCAAGGGTGAATCCGCCTACTCACAGAGAGACACGGGAAAGGAGATGACTCCACAATAGGTGATTATTACATAGGGGGTAGTCTTATAGTAGTTATATTCTTGTATATAGGAGCAGTATTATAGTAGTTATAATCTTGTATATAGGAGCAGTATTATAGTAGTTATATTCTTGTATATAGGGGCATTATTATAGTAGTTATATTCTTGTATATAGGGGCAGTATTATAGTAGTTATATTCTTGTATATAGGGCAGTATTATAGTAGTTATATTCCTGTATATAGGAGCAGTATTATAGTAGTTATATTCTTGTATATAGGGAGCAGTATTATAGTAGTTATATTCTTGTATATAGGGAGCAGTATTATAGTAGTTATATTCTTGTATATAGGAGCAGTATTATAGTAGTTATATTCTTGTATATAGGAGCAGTATTATAGTAGTTATATTCCTGTATATAGGGGCAGTATTATAGTAATATATACTTGTATATAGGAGCAGTATTATAGTAGTTATATTCTTGTATATAAGGGACAGTATTATAGTAGTTATAATCTTGTATATAGGAGCAGTATTATAGTAGTTATAATCTTGTATATAGGAGCAGTATTATAGTAGTTATAATCTTGTATATAGGAGCAGTATTATAGTAGTTATATTCTTGTATATAGGGAGCAGTATTATAGTAGTTATATTCTTGTATATAGGGAGCAGTATTATAGTAGTTATAAACAAGGATCAAGAAACAGAGTCTCGCACTCACCGGACTGTAGCTGCAAGTGGTTTATTTCCGATACATCAGAGTGGGCTAGGCGGGGAGAGGGGAGATGGCAGAGCAGGTGTGTTCAGCAGGAGCAACAAAATGTTTCACGCCTACAGAGGCGCTTCGTCGGGCTAGGTCGTTCCTCAGGTGGACTTAGTGTAGGGACCCATGTGTATCAGATACCGGCACGAGGTACATGGGGCAGTATGGCTTGATCAATTCATACACAAAATTCTGATGTGTTTTTTATTTAGCCAAGCGGCACTAGTATCAGCCATAGGTGTGATGTGCAGCACTCTGTTTCTTCCCTGAGCCACATTTTGTTTCTCTCTTTTCTCCGTGTTTTGCACTCCTCCTGGTGAGACCCACATGACCGCAATTAGCAGGAGACACCTGAGTGCACATGGTTTTAATCCCTCCTGTTTTTTTCCCATTCTGTTTGCTGCAGCTATGGTGAGCGCAATACCTTATCCATACTTGTGCTGCTTGGGGGCGACCTTCTCCGCCGGCGGTGCTGGCCGGGTTCTGGTGTGGTGTTTTTGGGTCTGGTCCTGTGGCATGGGGGTCGCAGGGCCGTCCCATGGCCCCCGTTCCCTGGCTGTGCACGCCTGCGGGGTTGGTGGCCACTGACTGGCACGGTGTGGACTTAGTGTAGGGACCCATGTGTATCAGATACCGGCACGAGGTACATGGGGCAGTATGGCTTGATCAATTCATACACAAAATTCTGATGTGTTTTTTATTTAGCCAAGCGGCACTAGTATCAGCCATAGGTGTGATGTGCAGCACTCTGTTTCTTCCCTGAGCCACATTATAGTAGTTATATTCTTGTATATAGGAGCAGTATTATAGCAGTTATATTCTTGTATATAGAGGGCAGTATTATAGTAGTTATATTCTTGCATATAGGGGCAGTATTATAGCAGTTATATTCTTGTATATAGGAGCAGTATTATAGTAGTTATATTTCTGTATATAGGAGCAGTATTATAGCAGTTATAGTCTTGTATATAGGAGCAGTATTATAGTAGTTATATTCCTATATATAGGAGCAGTATTATAGTAGTTATATTCCTGTATATAGTAGTCAGTATTATAGTAGTTATATTCTTGTATATAGGAGCAGTATTATAGCAGTTATATTCTTGTATATAGAGGGCAGTATTATAGTAGTTATATTCTTGTATATAGGGGCAGTATTATAGCAGTTATATTCTTGTATATAGGAGCAGTATTGTAGTAGTTATGATGCAGTATGCGGGAGAAATTCAAGCACTCACCGTTGTTATCTTCCAAGTCTTTATTACGTAGAGATCATAGCAGGGAGGGGATGGTGGATTGTAGTAGTTATATTCCTGTATATAGGAGCAGTATTATAGTAGTTATATTCTTGTATATAGGAGCAGTATTATAGCAGTTATATTCCTGTATATAGGAGCAGTATTATAGTAGTTATATTCCTGTATATAGGAGGCAGTATTATAGTAGTTATATTCTTGTATATAGGAGCAGTATTATAATAGTTATATTCTTGTATATAGGAGCAGTATTATAGTAGTTGTATTCTTGTAAATAGGGGCAGCATAATAGTAGTTATAGTCTTTTATATAGGGGGCAGTATTATAGTAGTTGTATTCTTGTAAATAGGGGCAGCATAATAGTAGTTATAGTCTTTAATATAGGGGGCAGTATTATAGTAATTATAGACTTTTATATAGGGACGAACAATTTTGTGTAATCTGCACTTCTTTTGGCCAGGGAAGAGGTACAGATTACATGAACACAGTCATTTGCCAGGACACACCTGCTCTCACCTCCCTCCCCTTTCAAATGGGAAAATTGTTCTGAATAAACAGACTTGTTAAGGAACAGACTGATGACTGCAGGCGCTTTTTCTTACTTTGTGTATTATAGTAGCTATATTCTTGTTCAGGGGCAGTGTTTTTGTACTTTTTTTCTTATACATACTGTCTAGGTTCCCACAATGGACAGTGACAGCAGTCTTTCTAGACATCCATCATTTTAGTGCAAGTACTGATAGTGATGGCAACCAATAATGTTCATGATCATTATTTGCAGACGTCATTATTAATTAGACAACCATCTTTTGGCGGTAAAATGATGGATGTTCAGAAAGACATCTGTCATTGTCTTATTGTAGGAACATACCCTTATAGTTAGAGTTGCAAAAGAAGAGCCCGCGGAGCCTCATTGAAGAGTCTCGAAACACAGGACTAGTTAGATATCCCTTTGGCTAGTCCTGTGTTTCGAGACTCTTCAATGAGGCTCCACGGGCTCTTGTTTTTTTTTGCATATTTATGTTTCCCAGGGGGCAATGCACCTAGGACTTCACTGCATTGAGCGCTTTCATTAGCAGTCGGCAGTGTTATCGTTTGGCTGGTCTCCCTGAGATCAGTGATCTGTTTCTCTCATAGTTAGAGTTGGTATACAGTCAGTGTTAGGTTGTTTGTAGGTGCAGGTCGAGTCCTTCCTACTTTACCTAATGATTGAGATGACTGTAATTATTCTAGGCCGCGTCTCATGTGCCTTTCATGCCCTATAGGAATCGTCTCCTTACGAAATCAAACGTTCTTAAAATAAAGAATCTCATTATCGACCTTGCACATTTCAGCAACTTCTGAGTCATATGGAGACAGGACTCTACTGTGTCTTCTCTTCACACAGACTAGGAGGATGACGTCTTTGGTCGAGGTGATAGAAGGTTTGCAAACACAATGGAAAAATTAGATGAATCCTTAATCATATGAGGTTAAAAAAGTTTTAAAGGTGAAGAGAAAGTCAAAGGAAACTCACCATAGAATCATCGAGTATGGCTGAATTGGGGGTCCAGACGCTATAGCCCCTATTATAGGGAAAGGAAGGTCTTAAAAAAGTGCAATGGATTATAGATTGGACAAAGATCATAGAAAGAGGGAAAAGGGTGATGAATAAAAAGCCTTATGACATGGTGGACGAGGCTAAGGTAGAATGAAAAGACATGGGGGGGGGGGGATTTATCAAACTGGCTCAGCTGCCCCTAGCAACCAATCAGATTCCACCTTTCATTCCTCACAGACTCTTTGGAAAATGAAAGTTGGAATCTGATTGGTTGCTAGGGGCGACTGAGCCAGTTTCACTTTACACCATGTTTGATATACCTCCCCCCATGGGGTCTATTTATAGGGTTATTATAGTCGCCCCCCCTCTATGAATAAGGGTCATATTATTTATAGCGTTGTTTGTATTTAGTTATTTTATTAAATCTGATATTATTCTTGGTGTCAAATCAATGCAGTCTGGTGACTCTATTGTATTATATTGTATTGTATTATATTGTATTGTATGTCTCTTCGGGGTTATAACTAATATCCATGACGTCTAGTAGTGGAGCAGTAGTAATAATGATAAGACGCCTGGTGTCAAGCTGACAAACCAGCAATAGTGTTGACTTCTAATGGGTTAGAAATTATATCCCTGGTGTCTGGGGGGAGGGGGGGGGGTGTTTGTTAATAAAAATATAAAAAATCTCTAGTGGTTCAGCCCTTTGGTGTCCTTATAATATTATTTTATTATATTTACATTACTTAACTTTCTCTATTTATATTACAACTATTATTGTTGTTATTATTATCATTATTATTATTTAGTGGCATTATTTAAATTTTTCTATTTTTAATGCAACTATTATTGTTGTTGTTATTATTATTATTATTTGGTATCATTATCCTATCCCTGGTGTTCGGTGATTTTCTAGTAGGTTACCAATAGCGTCCCTCGCCGGCAAGCAGAAATAAACAGCATGACTGGCTATTGGTGAGTCCCTCCCGTGAACCCCAATAATGAGACACAACACCAGCATGGAATGCATCGGCCACAGCAGCCGTTTTATTAACAATAATAATAACAATAATAAAAACAATAGGCACATTAAAACCTAACCTCAACACTTTTGCCTTTTTAACCCTGAAGGAGGTCCTCGAAGCCCCATAAACAGGCGGTCCCTTTTTTAATCTGAACCACTCCCGACTTGCCCACAGGTTCTACCTCCAGCCGAGGCGCACCTGACTCGGAGGCATGTAACTGAACCCCTGTGTGCCCATCAATTCCACAAGATGCCTCCGGGGCCGAAGCCCCCCACCAGACCCCCTGGTTGCCACTAAAGACCGCCATGCCCTCCTAAATTAGGGAGTCCAGAACCACCTATTGGTTCCCCCCCTAAACTCCAGTGCCAATGTACTACACCGACTTCGAGGACCCCCCGCATCACTCCCCTCCATCAACTGCTGCGACAAGAGAACCCAAAACCCTACTGCTGCACCACCAATGCCCCATGCTCCTCCCCCCCGACGATCCCCCGTCCACCATACCAGGGAGGGTGGGTGGGAGATTGTCAGCTCCTTTCACTCCGGCAGTAAAAACTGGCTATGCCCTCCCCTAACCCCTTCTCCCTTAAATACTAGCTCCCCCCGCCCCTAGCAACCTACCTAGCACCCAATCCCCTACCTGCCATACCCCCTAGCCCCCCAATCCCCTACCCTTATCCCCTTTCTAGCCCCCACCCCTCTCCGCCCCCACATTTTCTTTCTCCCCTCTCCCCTTCTAATGTTAATCAACCCCCCTCCCCCCTTTACTGAAACTCTCCCTCCTTCTCTCTGTCCCCCCAAAGTCCAGTCATGCAGGCCTCCCCTAAGCTGCGCCTCTAGTCCGGCCTGTACTTTTATAATATTTCTCTTCCATGTAATATACAGGATGTGATATCTAATTGGTTTTTGAAGTATCTATGGTGCCTCTTAGGTTAGCGGTATGCCTTTAAATAATATTCCTGCTGTCTAGGGGATTAATATGGGACATTAGTTTATTTACTCAGTCAGTAATGGTTCCCGTTATGGAGAAGTAATGAAAATATTCCTCTTGTCTTGTGGGTCAATGGTAACCGAGGCTCCCCCCCCCCCCCAGTCTAAAGGATGAATAAAGTCATCCCTGGCATCTAATGGTTGAAATGTTTATTATTATTATTATTATTATTATTATTATTAATAAAATTATTATTACTTCTTTTTGGTTTAACAAACAACAATTATAGTATCTATAATAATAATAATAATAATAATAATAATAATTGTGTCAAGGTTAAGTGGCTTGAAAAAGAAAATATCCCTGGTGTTAAAGGGGTTGTCCGGCGATAAAAAATTAATCACAGAATAACACACATTACAAAGTTATACAACTTTGTAATGTATGTTATGTCTGTGAATGGCCCCCTTCCCCGTGTTTCCCCCCACCCACGCTAGACCCGGAAGTGTGGTGCATTATACTCACCGCATCTCGTGTCGTCCACGGTCTCCGATCCTCAGCAGTGACGTCTTCTTCGGGAGGCCGGCAGATCTTCCCGAGTGCCGGCCACCCTCTGCAGCGTCATTTGAAGCTCAGCCGCGATTGGCTGAGCATAACTGTGCTCAGCCAATCGCGGCTGAGCGGCTGATGACGCGGCCACGTCATCAGCTGCTCAGCCACGATTGGCTGAGCACAGTTATGCTCAGCCAATCGCGGCTGAGCTTCGGATGACGCTGCAGAGGGCGGCCGGCACTCGGGAAGATCCGCCAAGCTCCCGAAGAAGACGTCACTGCTGAGGATCGGAGACCGTGGTCGGCACGTGACAGGTAATGTATAGCGCACCACACTTCCGGGTACACGGGTGGGGGTGGTGGGACACGGGGAAGGGGGCCATTCACAGACATAACATACATTACAAAGTTGTATAACTTTGTAATGTGTGTTATTCTGTGAATAATTTTTTATCGCCGGACAACCCCTTTAAGTGGATCAGTAAGAATATCCCTGGTGTTTAGTGGATCAGTAAGAATATCCCTGGTGTTTAGTGGACCAGTAAGAATATCCCTGGTGTTTAGTGGATGAGTCAGAATATCCGTGGTGTCTAGTGGATCAGTAAGAATACCCCTGGTGTTTAGTGGATCAGTAAGAATATCCCTGGTGTCTAGTGGATCAGTAAGAATATCCCTGGTGTCTAGTGGATCAGTAAGAATATCCCTGGTGTCTAGTGGATCAGTAAGAATATCCCCGTTATCTAGTGGATCAGTAAGAATATACCTGGTGTCTAGTGGATCAGTAAGAATATCCCTGGTGTCTAGTGGATCAGTAAGAATATCCCTGGTGTCTAGTGGATCAGTAAGAATATCCCCGTTATCTAGTGGATCAGTAAGAATATCCCCGTTATCTAGTGGATCAGTAAGAATATACCTGGTGTCTAGTGGATCAGTAAGAATATACCAGGTGTTTAGTGGATCAGTACCATAAAATGTATGACAGAATATTACTCTTGGGGTGAAATTGGAAAACAAACTTAATTTAGTAATTTTCGGGGAGTTCCCGTGTCTACGTAATGTACTTTACCAGTACCAATAATACCAGTTTTATTTTTTTACCTACAGGGCTGTATGGGAAGCCATTTTTTGTGCCATGAGCTCTAGTCTTATTAGTATCATATTTGTGTAGATCGGACGTTTTGATCACTTTTTATTAACTTTTTTTCTGCTATATAATTTTTGTTTTAAAAAATCATCAATCTTGGCTGTTTTTTGCTTTTTTCGATTATGCCGTTCATCATGCTGGAACACTATTGCGATATTTTAATAGATCGGACAATTACTCACGCTATGATATATAATATGTTTATTTATGTAATTATTTGTACATGTTACCTTTTATTGGGGGGGGAGAAGTTTTGGCCCTTTTTTTTTTCAAATAAATTTTTATTTTCACACTTAATAAGGCCCCCTGGGGGACTATTACCTGCAATCCCTAGATTGCATATACTGTTCAATGCTATACTGATTGTAACTGACAGGCTGCTCCTGTCCCTTAGGGCCCTATTACACCAACAGATTATCTGACAGATTATTATTATTATTATTATTATTTTTTTTTTTTTTAAGCCAAAGCCAGGAATGGATTTGAAAAAGGAGAAATCTCAGTCTTTCCTTTATTACCTGTTCTCTGTTTATAGTCTGTTCCTGGCTTTGACTAAAAAAAAAACAACTGTCAGATAATCTGTTCGTGTAATAGGGCCCTTAGACTTAACCCCTTAAGGACGGGGCCCATTTTCGTTTTTGCGTTTTCGGTTTTCCTCCTTGTGTTTAAAAGGCCATAGCACTTGCATTTTTCCACCTAGAAACCCATATGAGCCCTTATTTTTTGCGTCACTAATTGTACTTTGCAATGACAGGCTGAATTTTTGCATTTGGTACACTACGAAACCAGAAAAAAATTCAAAGTGTGGTGAAATTGAAAAAAAAAAACGCATTTCTTTTATTTGGGGGAACTGTGTTTTTACGCCATACGCCATTCGCCCTGGGGGCATCAGACAGGGAGATCGCTCCTGCGGGACAACGTCCCGGAGGAGCGATCTCCCCCACTAGTCACCAGGGAACGGTTGCCTCCGGTAATCGGAGGCAGCTGTCAACTTTGACAGCTGCCTCCGATTAGCTAATTAGCGGGCACGGCGATCAGACCGTGCCCGCTAATAGCGGCGGTCCCGGGCTACACGCGGCACCCGGGACCGCGGTGCTTCAAAGCGGGGTCGCCGCGCGGCCCCGCTTTGAAGTGCTAATGAGGACATATGACGTACGGGTACGTCATATATCCTTAAGAGGTTAAAGGGATATTCCACTCAAACATAACTTTTGATATGTTTCTGCCCATGGTGAGAATAACAATTCCTTCCATACTTGTTATTATCTATTCAGTCTCCTTCCCCCAGTTCTGAGCTGCTGCTTTCTGCTTTATCTGCAACATTGTAGCTGCTTTGTAATGCTGGGAGAGTTATTCTGAGGTCAAGATGCTAATGAACTCTAATGAACTGGGGTTAATCCTTCCAGCATTAAAAAGAAGCTATAATGTTGCAGATAAAGTCTGCCAGGGACTTGTTTTCATCAGCCGTCTCAGAAGGAAGCGGGGGGGTGAGACAGAGAAGAGCTCACACACAGATTTTTGTGTCTCCAGCAAAAAGCAGCAGCTCAGAACTGTGGGAAGGAGACTGAATAGATAATATGTATGGAAGGGATTGCTAGTCTCACCATGGGCAGCAACATATCAAAAGTTATGTTTGAGTGGAATACCCCTTTCAATGCTGCGATCATTGCTGCCTGTCATTATTAGTGAGCGCCCGGTGGCTGACAGCCCTTGAGTTTGCTTCATAGCGCCATCGGCACCTAATGGCATACGGGTACCTGATACATCGTCTGGTGACAGGCGCCTATGCTGGACCCTTACTACTTAGGTCGTCTAAAGGTTAATCAGGAATATTCCTGGTGTCTGGTGGATTAATAATAAAGATGTCTGGTGTCCACTGGATTAATGAAAAATATCCCTGGTGTCTAGTGGATTAATAATAAAGATGTCTGGTGTCCACTGGATTAATGAAAAATATCCCTGGTGTCTAGTGGATTAATAATAACAATGTCTGGTGGATTAATAATGAAAATCCCTCTGTTTAACAGAATAATAATAATGAATATTGCTGGTGTCTACTGAATTAATAAAGAATATCCCTGGTGTCCAGTGGATTAATAATGAATATACTTGGTATCTAGTAAATTAATAAAGAATATCCCCGGTGTTTAGTGGGTAAAAAAAATGAATATTCCTGGTTTCTAGCAGATTAATAAAAAAAATTCCCTTGTGTCCAGTGAATTAATAATGAATATCCTTGGAGTCTAGTAAATAAGTAAGGAATATCCCTGGCGTCTAGTGGATTAAAGGGGTACTCCAGAGAAAGAAAACCGTTTTTAAATCAACTGGTGTCATATAGTTATACAGATGTGTAAATTACTTCTATTTGAAAAAAAAAGAAGTTGTCTTCCAATATTTATCAGCTGCTGTATGTCCCGCAGGAAGTGGTGTATTCTTTCCAGTCTGGCACGGTGCTTTCTGCTGCCACCTCTGTCCATGTCAGGAACTGTCCAGAGCAGGAGAGGTTTTCTATGGGGATTTTATACTACTCTGGACAGTTCCTGACATGGACAGACGTGGCGGACTGGGAAAAATACACCACCTCCTGCAGGACATACAGCAACTGATAAGTAATGTAAGACCTTTTTTTTTTTTTTTAAAGGAAGTTAATTACAGATCTATATAAATCTATATACCCCTTCAATAAAGAACATTCCTGTTGTCTTGCAGAATAAGGCCATGTTCAGACATTGTATAACACCGTCCGTTCTGTGACCCGGATGTCACTGGACGGTGTCACTGAAGTACTGAAATACTGGCCGGATGATCTTCATTTCTGCTGAATTCGGGCGCACCCATGTGTGCTCGCATTCCAATTCACCGCTGTACACAATGGAGCGTGCGGTCGGAGCCGCACGCTCTATTGTGGGAACTGACATGTCTGTGTGGCTTCTAGCTCGTGCAGCCGGATGGAATCCTGGCCGGAGTGTATACCATGTATATATGCTCCGTCCAGGATTCCATTCATTCGCACACAACGTATGGTTTCTATAAATCAGCAAATTGCAACAACGGCCGTGATTTATACATAGCATACGTTGTGTGAACATAGCCTAATAAAGAATATCCCTGGTGTCCAGTGGATTAATAATGAATATCCCAGTGTCTATTTTATGTAATACTATAATCTGTGTCGCCTCTGGATCAGGCCCAGAGTACGGACTATATATATATATATATATGTACGTATGAGCCGGACATTGCTCTGTGGTCACAGCTTGCAGATTACACGGCCATGGCTCTGCGAGTGTCCCGGGAAGGGAGGTTCCCTTCATGATATGTATGGAGCTCTGTACACACATGAGATATAACATAAAACATGTAACACAATGCTGTACAATGCAATATTACTAGTATGCGGCCCCTTTAAGAGACGGCATCATTACAGTAACTGTGGGTAAGAGCCTAATGAGAGCGTTATGATGCGGCTATTAGATACATAGAAATCTCCTAATCGCAGTGAAAGCTTCCGAGTATACTTCTCTCCACATTAAGATCACAATCTCCTGGTCCACTCTTACTAACCACATCCCCAGCTTTCAACTGCATCATAAGTGCCATCCAGGGTGTATCAGCTTTCCTGCCTGCGGCGCCAATAGAGGGGATGGTAAACAAGCGAGAGGTGGCGGAAAATGGACGGAGCGCGAGATTACCGTAACCTCATGTGTAACAATAGTAATAGTGATAACAATAATAGTAGTATTATATACTATGGCTGAATGACAGCTAAGAAAGACATTAATGTATACATATTACATAAGTGCAGCTATATGCAGAGGCAGCATTTACACCCAGGTCCTAGTGGTTAGGGGTCTAGAGGTCGCTTGCTCACATTAGTGTTATGAAGTACAGATGGTTGGTGGGGCCCTTTCAAGGAATTTTCCATTGGGGCTTCAGATTACAGCGTCATACTTGCCAACTGTGCTGATTTTGGAATTGGCCTAAAAAGGTGTGGTTTATGTCATTCCCACCCCAAAGTGGGTGTTTCAAGACCAAGAAGGGGCTTAAACAAACACCCCCTTAATACTTTCCCCATATAATGCAACCCACCACCACTATTTCTGCAGTGTCACCTGTTTCATCCCTGCTCTGCTGAATCCATACCTTGAATTACTCAAACCAGGTCACGTGACCTCCTATCTGCCTCTATATTGACCTTTAGATAGCAAACTATATTCTCTCCCTTTTAAATCTTCTCTCAACCCCACAAGGCATCAGAGTGGGGTCACATGGGCAGCTCGGGCCAGTACCATCTATGCCTGCTAGGAGGACATTGTAACAATCCTCATCTCTATAGTCCCCTAAGTAAGATAGTTTTCCTGCAGCGCCACAGCAGGAGACATGAGGAATTGCATAAGGCCTATTGAAATCATTGTGTTTTATGTGCGGCGCCTGGATCTGTTGGGTCTTCCAAAGGGAGACGCTCTTTGCAGCTGCTTACCATTAGGTCTCAATACGCCAACCATCCCTGGATCCCTTATAGGATCTGCATAAAGACACAATGGTTCCTGTCAGTAGCAGTCCAGGTTTTTCCTTTACCACTGTAAACAAAGGTGATGGTGGCTGTTGTTAATAGCAGGACATGCAATGGCACCATGACACCAAAGTTCCTTCTGCTATGTGCCTATAAATATTCCGGCCACAGACAGGAGGTGTAAGGAAGGGGCCACTTGTGTCTGGATGGTGGAAAAGGAAACTGGGAGCTGCTTGTGCTTGTCAGTGGATCAAATGGTCCTCAATACTGCTGTTTGTCTTGACCTCCCCGCAGCCAGTGGTGGATCACAATGTGGGTGGTCGGTACCCAAGGCTCCTGGGGAGCCCACACATCTGATCTTGTCCTGAGTATATATTTTTTAAAATCTTTTATTATCATAATGGGGGCCATGCACTAAAGGGGGGGGCTACAAAGGAGTGGGCCATCTACTAAAGAGGGCGACACAGAAGGGGCATCTACTAAAGAGGGACTACACTGGGGGCCATCTACTAATGAGGGAAATTACATTGTGGGCCATTTACTAAAGTCCCCTCTTTAGTAGATGGCCCACAATGTAATTTCCCTCATTAGTAGATGGCCCCCAGTGTAGTCCCCCTTTTAGTAGATGCCCCCTCCTGTATAGCCCCCTTTAGTAGATGGCCCCCTCCTATGTAGACCTCCTTTAGTAAATGCTCCCCTCCTATGTAGTCCCCTCTTTAGTAGATGGCCCCCTCCTGTGTAGCCCCCTTTAGTAAATGCCCCCCTCCTGTGTAGACCTCCTTTGGTAAATGCCCCCTTCCTGTGTAGACCACCTTTAGTAGATGGCCCCCTCCTGTGTAGACCACCTTTAGTAGATGGCCCCCTCCTGTGTAGACCACCTTTAGTAGATGGCCCTCTCCTGTATAGCCCCCCCCCCCCCTTAAGTGCATGGCCCCCATGATAATAATAGAGTAAATGGAAAAAAAAAATTATATGGTAAATAGAGAGAGAGTAAGTTTTTAAAGGTTTCATTGAGCTTTTGCTGCAGTCCATCACCCGCCCAGCTGGGGGCAAAGAACGAAATCCTCAGATTTATTAGCAGCACCTGATGACGGTCACAGATCTTCTTTGACTTAGCGAGCTGCTACTTAAGATTAATAAATAAATTTTGATCACATTTACAATTCGGCAGGCCGCCCTGCTTTGTATTTTCTACCTCGTCCGCTTCCTTCTTCCATCTTAAATCTTAAAATGCTAAAAAAGAAAATGCAAATGAGGTCATTTTGGGAAAAAACTCATTTATTAAAAGGGCCGGGGACTGTGTACGCAGACGACTTGTCAACTAATGTGGACGTGTCAGACATGGCGGCCCGCAAAGCTTTTAAGAATATTAACAATATGTTTTATTTATTTTGATTGCGCGGCTTTTAGAGGAAGCGGAGGAGCGGCCGCGAAAAAGCTCCGAGACCTTCACATCTTCCCAAGTACAAAGCGGCGATGTGGCTGCTTCAGGCTGCGGGACGAGTATGGAGAACAGGATGTCCCTGGCAGCCATGCTGGGAGTGAGGTCATAGAGTATGGGAGGTGTGTGCCCATTATCTGCGCTCAGGATAGATTGCAAGAAATCACTGTTCACCCTTGAGCTCGATTGTAATCTAAGCAGGTCCAAGACTCCCATTCATTCCTTAGTATATCATTATAGCAATTGTAGCTCCGTTTTTCTGATTCGGCACAGATACAGCCATAACATTGTAACTACCTGGTTTCACCACCAGGGGAGCCGAGGAGTTTATCGCATCCTTTTCATTCATTTTATCCATTAAAGGGAGACTATCAGCAGGTTAGACAAATCTAACCTGCTGATAGCCCCCTATAGCCCCCGGAAAGCTGAGGAGGAAGGTATGTGTCTTACCTTCATCCTCGGCGCCAGTCCCATGCAGTTAGCAGCATAATCCTCAGTCTGCCCGCTCCATTGATTATCGTTAGAAGGAGCAGGCTGACGATGGGGCAGTGCTCCTACCAGTTGCGGATTATAATAGGTCCGTTTTGGGCGGTAGCCCGGGGGCCTGAGCTCCTGGGGGGCCCATGGTCACAGTTCTGCCATGATATGGAAAAAATTGCTGACTTTTTACCTCGATTATGCACAAATCAGGGCATCATGACATTATTCATCCTGTTCTATGAACACTACTCTTGTGCTACCATAGTTACAGTGGGGTGGGGGGCCCAGGCCTACTGAACAGCCCGGGGCCTATGGTAAAGTTAATCCGCCCCTGGCTCCTACAGGGTGGTCTGGACTAAGGAATACACTGCTGACGGCACAGGAATGGCGCCGAGGAGGAAGGTAAGAGACATAGCTTCCTCCTTGGCGCCCCGTACACAATAGGGGGCTATCGGCAGGTTAGATTTGTCTAATAGTTACCCTTTATTAAAACAGTATACTGTCAGTTCCTCAGCTCCCCTAGTGGTGGCAGCTGGAACTGAATTGTATGACTGTAGGGAAGTTGGAGATTTTTCATCAGTGAGATAAATAAGAAATTAAAGCTATATAGATTTGTAATGTACTTTTGTTTAACAATTTCCAGTCTTCCAGTACTTATAAGCTGCTGTATGTTCTGCAGGAAGTAGTGTATTCTTTCCAGTCTGACACAGTGCTCTCTGCTGCCACCTCTGTCCATGTCAGGAACTGTCCAGAGCAGCAGAAAATCCTTTTTTTTTAAATTAGTACTTGAAGGGGTATTCCCTTGTGACAAAATGATCCCCTACCTACAGGATAGGGAATATGTAGCTGATAGCAGGGGGACACCTGCAACCCTGACAATAGAGACCCCTGCCTCACATTAGAGGCATCATGCATGCCACCACTCTATTTGCTGAAACAAGTGAGTACAGTTTTTGGTTTTCCAGGCATGATGCAAATTGTAACTGGAGGGCGGCTTCCCCGTCCCTGCTTTAAGAGAACATTACATGGTAAAATGGCAGCAGGGCCTGAGGAGACGGAGCATTACCCACTGGGATTCCCTTTTTGGTGTTCTTTGAATCATTTTCTCATGTCTCCCGCCCATATGGTATATTCAATTGATGAGTAAAATTGTATGCAGATTTGACAAGGAAATCCTCATCAAAAATCCTTGTCAAATCCACATCAAAGTAAATTTTTTATTTTTAGGAAGGGTCAAATGTATAAAAGAAAATACACTACTCCCCTCCCAATCCCTGCTAATATTATTCCGATACTTACCAGGTCTCCACTTCCTGGTGCCCTCTGGACACACATGACCACGTAGCCAATCGCTGGAGCCAATGAGCAGGCGTTTCCTGTGAGAGCAGGAAGTGAAGGACAGTGGAGACCGTGCCAGTGGTGGGGGATCAGGGAGATGCATTATGCATTCATTTTTATTTCCTCCCAGCCATTTAAAAATAAAATGATCCCGCCAGACAATCCCTTTAAGTAATAGCCAGATGTTCACAGTAAACATGTTATGACTTAGAGGGTGTTACTGCACGTTGTTGTACACTTTCCTGATCACAGTTTCCATGACTCTATCTGGAATCTCTTTCGTTTTCCTTTCAAACGTACATTATAGCATGTAATTGAACAATCACCTATGAGACAGATGTATATGTGTTATTACTCATCATGACATTTTCATGACAATAATTAGAATGTGAAAGTAAATGTTGTCATTGTCAGACTGTCACCTGACATACACCGAAAGGAAGAAAGAAAGTCTGGAGTTTCCTGGAATTCTTACTAGGAAGGTTAGGATGATCCTGGTAATACAACAATCATCAACAACAATCTTTGGTTTATCTTGGATGTAATGCGTTTCAGGGGGCCGCTTCTTAAAGAGACTCTGTCAGCAGGTTTATACTGTCCTCTCCCAGGGTAGTATAACCTAGTGACAGAGTAGCTGAACAGAATGATGTATCACATTGTTCTGTGCAGCTGATCCAAAGATCTCCTCCTCAATAACATGGGCAATAAGTAGTCCTCTCTATTATGTGCTTGAGCTCAGTAGTCCTGGATATTCATCAGAAGCAGGAATCTCTGCCCACCAGGATGCTGATTAACAGTTATCTATCCATGCTGTGTATAGGGAGTCAACTGTCAATCAGCAGTTGGAGGGCGGGGGCAGGGGTGTGGCAAGAATCCTATTCTCCTGCATATTAGGAGAACGGCTGAAAAGAATGATGCAGGTAATACATCAATCTATTCAGCATGTCTATCACTAGTTTATTCTGCCCTCATTTAAGGCGACATAAACCAAGTGACAGATTCCCTTTAAGATAACACAACAAAATCGAGACAATGGTGCCCAGCAAGGGCATGGCTAGAGTGGGAGCTACTACAGCAACAAACTGGTCCTAATGCCATTATACAGACACCATATAATATTTGGAGGACCTGTAATAGATTTTTCATCGAGGTCCAGAAGCTTTATGTTGCACCTTTGGCTCCCAGTGTTTAATTGTGATTTATTAAATCAGTCAAGGAACATGACTCACTCTTCATCTATTCAGATATAGCCAAATTATTGTGTCCAAAGTACCCTCCACATGGGATTGTCTTCTGCTGGATCTTCATGGCCATTATTGTGTTTATGTTTGGACATTCACCTTCACTTCTACTCCCTTAGGGGAAGACATAAACCATACCATAGTAGTGGAACCTCTGTTGCCATAATCAGTTTGGAGCTATGTAGGGTGGGAAGTCTAAAAAACCCTCCCATTCTTAAATCGTGGCCTTCTTGTAGTGGGATGGAGTTTTCCAGTCATATCCTCAATTCTTGCCACCATAGTCATTACTATTTGGTGGCAGGTGGCCTGCAGAAAATATCAGCCTGAGATGTGGATGTAAGTACAGATGTCAAGGTAAGGATCCTAACTCAATACTTAGAAGATGGCCAAAGATGGACAGAATTACTAGGGATGACCAGTAAGGGTACCAACCATAAATCCAACAAAGGAGGTTGGGCTAGATGCAAATGAAGATTCTAGTGGTGGTTTATTCTCCTTTCTCCCATGTTGACCTGAACCAAGGAAGCATGTGATCAGGCTGAACAGCTTTTTGGTTGAGTATTTAGGACATGGTCACCTAAAAAATTGAGATTGTGCTAAAATGTAGAATCATAAACAATGGTGCCCTTTGCTGGTGATGGTTTGAGTCACCATACATAATTAAGGTGGTAGGGTTACCCATGTTGATGCTTGGTTTCTCCACCCTGGGCTTTGTTTTCCTCTCTACCCTCAATTTTTTTGCCAGCAATGCAAATCCTCTGAAGATGAGAGGCCCATACAGCATCTCCTTCCCAATAGCAAAGGATCCTATAGCAGCTACATGATCTGCTTCTTTGGAATATACGCCCATGACCACATCTAGGACCTTGGGGTCTGTTACTTGTTCAATCTTCATGAATGAAGATGGTGGTGTAACCTTCAATTTCCTTTTTCCCACCAATGTTGGGTGGGTGGATCCATCATGTCCTAGGCCAATCCACAGCAGTCATGGGGGGCCACCTCTATGAGCTAGTGCCTTTCCTGTCCACTATTGCAGCTGATGTTGCAGCTACACAAACAGCAGATAATAACATCTTGTGACTGAACCGGTAGTGTATCAATCACAATGTAATCCGATTATCCGGAGTGAATCTAATTGCAGTAGAACTGGCATCTTCTGTGTTTGTGAACAATGGCAGCGCAATTACCTTAATATTAATCACCATCTCCTCCGGTGGGAGAGCGCAGAAACGGATGCATCCACTCTGCTCGCTAGTCATTGAGTAGACGGCCTGGAGATCCCAGAGGGGCCGCACTTGAAGAGTATACAGCTTAACAAACCTCCATTTCTGCAAAGTATTTAACTAACGTCATCTTTCCATTGTACGCACATGAGAATCCAATTAAGGAAGTCATTGCTCTTTGCCAATAATACCAGAGAGCCTACTATTTCCTGCCTGCATGATGGTGTTTGCTGCTTCTGCTTGGTAAACAATAAAATTGTATTCCTGAGGCGTCTGATAGTTACAGGGATATCCGACTCTTCAACCCTGTCCTCCGAATCCCCAACTGGTATACTGTGTATATATAAGGTGGAGAGATTGTGGCCTGACCAGCACAGGGGGAAGTGTTCACCTCTTTTCACACCCTTCGAAAGACCATTGCCAGCTTCCTATTAAGTGCTACTTCACCCCTTGGTGAACAATGTCATGGTTCCTGTAAAGGAGAGAGGTCACGGAAAGGTTCAAAATTCACATGCAAATTGTAAACAGGATTAACAGAAGCTACGATTGACTATGGGAAGGGAACTGGAACTTTTATTCTTGGACCATGGGCTTTCATACATTTAGACGTCAGAACCTGACGGCTAAATTGGGACCAGTCAACCATCTAGTGTGTTTTGTAGCCTCCTGACTCTGACAGATGATGTTGGTTGGGATAAAGACTGGCCATTTCCGATTTTTACTTACTGATTGTAATGGATGGACCAAGTATGAGGAGATGGATCCTCTGGATCACCGAGGAGTGCTAATGTACCTTCCCCAAGGGGTGGAGTCTTAAGGAGCCTCTGGTTTTTCCCAGAGTCCATTGCAAGGCAGGATGGGCTTCGCTGCGGGAAACTCCCAGGTCGCTACCCTCAGGGAAGGTCCCCGGTGACCACCGACTGAAGGAACAGAAGGCGAACTGGAGCCAAGGACTAAATGCTCTTCTTCTGTGGTTGAACTTAAAAACACAATGGGAAGATGTTGTTTAGACTGGAGCTGAGTAGAGAACTAGAAATCAAACAAGATCCAAATGGCTAGAAGGTTGCAGGGAAGTGAGGAAGTGGTGGATAACCAGAGAGCACAGACCTAGTTTGCTGACTGAAACACACCAACAACTGAGCACAGGGGTCTGGAGGTGATCAGCCTAGAATTCACTAGAACTTGTGCCAAGTCTACAAACAGGTATGTACAGGTGAACAGGCATACACCTACCACTAGAGGGAGCCCAATCCCCCAAGAAGCCAGCTCAGCAGGTGAGAAGCTGCCAGAAGATAAGCACACTAAGGGTACTATTACACGAGCCGATGAAGGCCCGATAATAACTAAACAAGTGCCTATCTGCTAGATCGGCGCTTGTTTACGGGGCCTATTACACGGCCCGATTATCGTTTAACAAGGACTGCAGGGACATCGTTACCGATGTCCTTGCAGCCCTTGCTTTTACTGTAAACATTACCTGTCCAGGCTGCAGGGCTCCTCTTGCGGTCTTCTCACCGGGTCCCACGCGCTCCAGCTTCAGAGCGGCCTGTCTCAGCTGACAGGCCGCTCAGCCAATCACTGGCCGCGACGGTCCCGGCATGTGATTGGCTGAGCGGCGGTCAGCTGAGACAGGCCGCTCTGAAGCTGGAGCGCGTGGGACCCGGGGAGAAGAAGACCGCAAAAGGAGCCCTGCAGCCTGGATAGGTAATGTATATCCTCAGCTGCCGGCCGCTCACCGCTATTACACGTAGCGATGCGCGGACGTCGCCCGACAATTATAGGTTTAAACCAATATCAACGATCAGCCAATCATCATCGGCTGATCAATGTATTTATTACACAAAGTGATAATCGGCCGAATCGTAATCGTAATAGTAAGAAGAAAAAGCAGGAGTGTGAACAGATGACCAAAGCATCAACTATCAGGAGAGCAAATAGAAATCAATACTTTTATTTGACAATTATGTCATGTTCATGGTCATCTGAAGATGACAGTACACCTTTGTTGATATTCATTCGAACCTACCAAGTTAATCAGGATCGGTCAACTAAAATGTCCAACTCCTCCATTGGCAGATGTTGGGGGGAAAGGAGATCCATTCATGCTGAATCCTAACATGATTGATCCTTATGTCTCATGGGAGATCATAAGTAACACCATAAGTGTTACTTCCCTCTTCCTAAAACATGCACACTCAAGCAAAAGTTTTTTAATGTGTTTTGCCGGCTTTATGGCTTACCCCTGAATTCAGCCAAAGGTCCCTACTCTATGTGGTAAATAACTTCTACTGGGTACCAGAAAATTTTTAAAATCAAGTAGAATAACAATGTGTCACCAACCAAAATTACAAATAATTATCACTTGTAATAGATGATAACCCAAAGCTGAAAATGAGAAAAAAAAAAATCACAATTCTGTTCTATACAGATCCCAGGGTAGGAAAAGCCTCGTAATATTACTGACAATGACGTCTATAGTGTCAGATTTATCAAAGGGGGCATCATAGGGGCCCTGTTATGCTGCGTTTACACAGAACGATAATTCGCCCGATTGTACGATTAACAATGTCGAAGTAACGTTTTTTTTCATAAAGATCAGCGTTTAGACGGTACGATATATCGTACGGAAATTCGTTTTGCGATCGTTGTGAGATCGCTTAAAGCCTATCTCACACATTGGTTAAATCGGCGAACGACTGTTCACACGGAACGATCTGCGAATTTTTTGCCAACGATCAACGACGATTTGAGAACATGTTGAAAGATCAAAATGAATGATTTCTCGCTCGTCGTTTGATCGCTCGCTGCGTTTACACGTATGATTATCATTTAAATTAGATCGTTATCGTGCGAATTCGCACGATAATCGTTCCGTGTAGATGTAAATTATCTGCTGAGTCAGGCCGTATTGGGCAGATACCGCCCCATGTAATAAAGGCATGTTGCATGATGCTGAGTGTACCTGTAATTTGTAAAAACGTACAGGCATATAGCACAGAAAGTGCAACAGCAACCTACAGGTGCAAGTGCTTACTGTATAGAGGGCTACCAATTTTTGCTTTTTTTTATGCCATTGAGACATGTCAAAAGTTTAGAAGGATCTGAGTGTACAGACCTGTACTAATCAGGAGAACAAGCGAGGAGAGGACTGTGCTGTAGCGCATCCTCTCTCCGCTCTGTGTAAGAAAAAAAAAAAGTCGGGCTCCATAGACTTCCATTATGTACCAGATTCTTTTTTTTTCTAACACAGATCGGGAGTAGACTGTGATGCAGTGAGTTCTCTCCCACTCAGTACAGGTCTGAATACTGAGACCTGGACCAATTGCAACGACGGCCATACTTTTACGAAAAGATACGTGTGTGCATAGCCAAACACTGTATAAGCTTCTCTTTCTGATTCTAACTGTATATGAAAACTGTCTCTGGGTGTAGATGGTCCAGGCATAGCAGCTGTGCCCATCCAACGCCGGATGTATCTGAACATCCATCTAAGGCCCCATTCACACGTCAGTGTCAGTTTTTCCTGTCAGGAAATCCTGATCAGGAGGGCAAAAAAGGCATCAGGAAAGTATCAGGAAACCTTCAGGATTTCCTGACAGTCATCCGTTTTGACCTTCAGGAAACCATCAGGAAACCATCAGGAAAAGCCTTCAGGATTTCCTGATCAGGAGAATTAAAAAAGACACCAAATGATGTCACCAATAATTCCCTCCCCTTGAAAAAGTCACATGATCTCTCAGTAGCCATTTTCTTTTCATCTTTGGATGTGAGAAGGGCTGTTTTAGATATTTGGCTGATCTAGCTCTAGTTTCCGATTGTTTTTTTTGCTGAAAGGATGCCTTTTAGACCTGTAGATCATGTTCTCCTTGATTGGCTTGTCTCCTGGCGGTTCGGACAGCAACCTATGTTGGAAGAACACCCAAAGAGGCGGAGGAGATACTGGGTGCATCCTATTGTCTCCCAAAGGTATAGAAAGGGGCATTTCCACACCCTATACACTGATCTAAGGCGGTACCCAGAAAAATTCTTCAACTTCTGCCGGATGTCTATCAGCAGCTATGATCATCTCCTGACACACCTCCGAATAGGACTTACCCACCAGGACACTGACATGAGGAGGTGCATTTCACCTGAGGAAAGGCTGATGGTCACCCTAAGGTAAAATCAATTTTGTCCCGTGTGTATTTTCATCATTATCCTGCTACAGGTTGTATAGGCTGAGCCTATGGTCTCAATGTCATTCAAAACATTGAATAGTCATCTTTGCTTTGCAACTATTTTCAATACTAATGTATGTTTTTTTTTTTTTTAAACAGATTTCTGGCATCTGGAAACTCATATGCATCCTTGCATTTTGAGTTTCTTTTGGGGTCCTCCACCATATCCACAATAATTGCTTCAACCTGCGAACTGATTTGGCAGCAACTGAGGGAGATAGTGATGCCACAGCCCAAGGCTGAAGACTGGCTTCGTATTGCCGATGGCTTCTATAATTCCGCACAGTTTCCCAACTGTCTGGGGGCGCTAGATGGCAAACATATACGTGTCAAAAAGCCACCCCACTCAGGGTCACAATATTACAATTATAAGCAGTTTTTCTCGGTAGTCCTGTTGGCCTTGGCTGACAGTGACTATCGGTTTATAATTGTCGATATTGGGGCCTATGGGAGCTCATCTGATGCCGGCATATTCCGAGCTTCCAGATTGGGTGACCGGCTCAGGTCTAATCAACTGGGAATACCAGAACCCCGTCAACTACCTGGTTCATCTGGACCCCCTGCACCATTTGTTATTGTGGCGGACGAAGGTTTTGCACTAGCCCCCCATGTGTTACGGCCATTTCCTCGCCGTGGTTTAGATGAACGACGGCGCATCTTTAACTACCGACTTACGCGTGCTAGGCGGTATGTGGAGTGCGCCTTTGGAATACTAAGTAGCAAATGGCGAGTATTCCAAACCCCTCTTCAACTGAAACCTGAGAATGTCAAGCTGGTTATCCAAGCGTGCGTCATCTTACACAACTTTCTCAGGATCCATGAGTCTGTGCTTGAAATTGAGGTGGATCAGTTCGTGTCAACATCTACCATTCCTGTGGACCAAAACCTACATGGAAGACCCGGATCAGAGGCACTCATATTTCGGGAGCTTTATGCAGATTTTTTTTTAAGCTCTGCTGGTGCAGTACCTTGGCAGATGGATGCAATTCATGCCCATAACTAGGTGCATCTTGACATAATTTCTGTTCTATTTTTCTGCTGTTATAGTTAGTTGTGTTTTTAGTTTAGTTAGGGTCTCGCAAGAGAATGAGGACCCTTGACGTGGGCTTGCGAGCTTGAGTATTTCTGCATCAAGTGTATTTTCCCTTTTTAAAGGAATGAACCACAAAATCAATATACAGTAATTACCATGTGAGGCTTTAGTCAATTAGACTTTACACTTCAATCTTCATGGTTAGACTGTATTACACTTGTTTACACCTCTTGTTTACACCTTACTCTCACACCTTACTTTACTTTACTCCTCTTGTTTTCACTTTACTCCTCCTATTTTCACTTTACTCCTCTTATTTTCACTTTACTCCTCTTATTTTCACTTTACTCCTCTTATTTTCACTTTACTCCTCCTATTTTCACTTTACTCCTCTTATTTTCACTTTACTCCTCTTATTTTCACTTTACTCCTCTTGCTTTCACTTTACTCCTCTTGCTTTTACTTTACTCTTCTTGTTTTCACTTTACTCCTCGTTTTAACTTTACTCCTCTTGCTTTCACTTTACTCCTCTTGCTTTCACTTTACTCCTCGTTTTCACTTTACTCCTTTAGCTTTTACTTTACTCCTCTTGTTTTCACTTTATTCCTCGTTTTCACTTTACTCCTCTTGCTTTCACTTTACTCCTCGTTTTCACTTTACTCCTTGCTTTTACTTTACTCCTCGTTTTCACTTTACTCCTCGTTTTCACTTTACTCCTCGTTTTCACTTTACTCCTTGCTTTTACTTTACTCCTCGTTTTCACTTTACTCCTCTTGCTTTTACTTTACTCTTCTTGTTTTCACTTTATTCCTCGTTTTAACTTTACTCCTCTTGCTTTTACTTTACTCTTCTTGTTTTCACTTCACTCCTCGTTTTCACTTCACTCCTTTAGCTTTTACTTTACTCCTTGCTTTTACTATACTCTTCTTGTTTTCACCTTACTCCACCTGTTTTCACTTTGCTCCTTTTGCTTTTTGCCTTATGGTCCTTTTACACGGAACGATATATCGTTCATTTTTGCACGATAACGATTGAATTCGAACGATACTCGTACGTGTAAAGGCAGCGAACGATCAAACGGCGAGAGAGAAATTGTTCATTATGATCTTTCAACATGTTCTCAAATTATCGTTGGTCGTTCACAAAAAATTCGCAGATTGTTCCGTGTGAACATTCTTTCAACGATTTCACCTATGTGTGAGATAGGCTTAAGCGATCGCAAAATGATCGCATAACGATTTTTCCGTACAATGTATCGTTCCGTCTAAGCGCTGATCGTTATTAAAAAAAACATTGTTCATTCAAAATCGTTAATCGTGCCATCGGGCGAATTATCGCTCCATGTAAAAGTACCATTAGGGTCCATTTACACGGAAAGATTATCTGACAGATTATCTGCCAAACATTTGAAGCCAAAGCCAGACAGACTATAGACAGAGATCAGGTCATAAAGGTAAGACTGAGATTTCTCCTCTTTTCAAATCTATTCCTGGCTTTGGCTTCAAATCTTTGGCAGATAATCTGTCAAATAATCTCTCTGTGTATACTCCTCTTGTTTGGACTTTACTCTTATTATTTACCTTGTTTACTCTAATTGTATATACTTATGCTGCGTTTACACTGAGCGATAATTCGCCCGATCGTCCGATTAACGATTTCGAAGTAAACTTTTTTTTTATAACGATCAGCGTTTAGACGGAACGATATATCGAAAATCGCTTAAGTCTATCTCGCACATAGGTTAAATCGGTGAACGACTGTTTACACAGAACGATCTGCCAATTTTTTTTTGTGAATGACGATTTAAGAACATGTTGTAAGATCAAAATGAACGATTTCTCGCTCGTCGTTTGATCGTTCGCTGCGTTTACATGTACGATTATTGTTCGAATTCGATCGTTATCGTGCAAATTCGAACGATACTCGTTCCGTGTAAACACAGCATTAAAGTTCCCCATACACCTTATACTTTTGGCGGTGGGTCCGACCATCAATCTAAGGGCCCTATTACACCAACAGATTATCTGACAGATTTTTACTGCCAAAGCCAGGAATGGATTTGAAAAGAGGAGAACTCTAAGTCTTCCCTTTATCACCTGTTCTCTGTTTATAGTCCATTCCTGGCTTTGGTTGCAAAAATCTGTCAGCTAATCTGTTGGTGTACTAGGGCCCTTAAGGCCCTATTCCAAGGAACGATTATCGTTCATAAACACGCTCCAACGACCGCTCGTTAACGATCACTAACTGATTCTTTTTGCAAACGATAACATAACACACGTGGGAACGGGAACAATATATGTAGCGTAACGATTATTTTGCGATCGTTACATGGTCTTCAAAACGTTCGCCGGGGTGATCATGACCATACGACACACCTACTTTTTTTTTATCTTTCAAAGACCAACGATTTTTTTTCGACATGCTGAAAAACAATTTTGAACGACAATATAACGATTTTGCCTTTGTCATTCACTCGTTTACACCAATTCCGCGAAGCGATTATCGTTAACGAGCGGTCGCTGGAGCGAGTTTATAAACCATAATCATTCCGTGGAATAGGGCCTTTAGGTGTATGGGGTTCCCCTGAATAACCACTGACAGATGATATCTGTTGAGACAGGGGTCGGAGGTGATGGAAAATGACTGCCTGATCCCTTTGTTCTGGAAGAGCGAGAGCTTTCTGGCCGCAGCTTACCCCTCCTGATAGAAAACACAAGAACACTTAGCCATGTTGAACGTTCGTCTGTATGGGAAGGGTGGGGGGTGGGCGGGAGACACAACTGACAGCCGGACGATCATTCGGCCATCAATTATTGAAGATGTATGGCCAGCTTTACACCTGTTGGACTTTACCCTTCTTGTAATATTATTATTGTTAAAGGGAACCATTCACCCCGTGGCCCCCGGCAGAAACTGACATACAGTGACATAAAGGTCAATATACTTACCACATCGCTCCCGGTCCCGTCCCGGATCCCGTTGTTGACACGGAGAAATCGCCGATTCTTCTTCTCCCGCCCATTATGGTAATGAGCTGAGATGAGTCCAACATCCATAGGAAACGACGGACGAGTCCAACTTATTCATGAGGTCCTCTTCTCGTCGCCGCCCATCCACGCCTCCTGGAACTTGATTGACGTCTTCAGTCTTCTGACGAATTCCCGCGCAGGCGCCGTTGCAATGGTCTCACCACCTCTCTGCGCCTGCGCGGTAAACAGGATACGTGTTCGAGGCAATCGGCGCACGCGCAGTAAACAGTGAAGCTGCGGAGCGGCTTCAATTGTGAACTGCGCATGCGCCGAAAACGACTGTCACGGCGCCTGCGCGGGATCCGGCGAGAAGAAAGAAGACGAGGAGGAAGAGGACCCGGCGTCAATCAAGAGTCGGAGGCGGGGAGAAGGCTGGACTTCGGACCCGGCGGCGCTCATTACCATAATGGGCGCGAGAAGAAGAATCGCCAATTTCTCCGTGTCAACAACGGGATTCGGGACAGGACCGGGAGCGATGTGGTAAGTATATTGACCTTTATGTCACTGTATGTCAGTTTCTGCCGGGGGCCACGGGGTGAATGGTTCCCTTTAACACATTACTCCTCTTTTTAGACTTTTTTTTTTTTTTAAGCATGCCTGTTCTCTACACTGTATTCTTCTTGCTTAGACTTTACTTCTCTTGGTGTGACTTTACTTTTATCATTTACACTTTACTCCTCCTCTTCTGACTTTCTTCTTAGGCCAGCGCCATCCTCGCCTAATTGCTGCCCTTGTGTTGGGTATCTGTGGGCAGGTTCATTACCATGAGGAATGGGGCCAACCTGATGTGGTATATAATCTGTTTACTGATTGAGCGCCATGGTGGAACATGATAATTTGTGTCTGCTCCTGCAATTACCTATGCCAGTCATCCAAGTATTTCTATATCAGGCTTATAGGAGGACCCGATCTTGATTAAAAAGTATGGTTGCTTGTTGTCTGCCCCTCCTTCTGCCTCTGACTCCTTTAGTATTTTTTTTTAACCCCTTAAAACATCCTTCTAGTCATTAGCCGACAGGATGCCTCCCAGTCTCTGGGCTGGTAAGAGCCCCATTTCCTCAATGTCCTATATCTCTGTTTCAGGCAAATTAGAAATATAGTCGGACTGAACCATAAATCCTTAGTAATCATATTAGCTAACTGCGATACAAGTCGGTTTAATAGCCTGGTATGGTATCCTAGCCTTGGGAGTCGATAATTTAATTGTGCAGACAGACACAGGAAGACAAATTCACTCCATCGGCTTTAAAAGACTGAGCGTCCTCCGCTATTCATAGTCTGTACGGGAGCCGAGAAATGTGGTGAGAATGTCATTTTAATCTACATAAATTAATATTTGATTTGCATAAATTATGCGTGAAATGGAGGGTGCTTAAAACATCTCGCCTCGGTTTTTTTTTTTCCCTTCTTTTTTGGCGAGACAATTAAAAACATGACTACACGCTTCTTAGTTAATTGGGATTTTTTTAAATTTTTTTAATTCCTTTAATTTTTTTTTTTAGCCCCCCCCCCCCCCCCCCTTAATTTTCTTTTCTGTTACACGTTGTACACAATGTCAAATCCCCCTGGCACAGCAGCTACAGAATAAAGTACTGTAACCCTATTACAAAGAGAGTTGGGCAGGAATCTGAGAAGACGTTCGGGTTTCTTGTCTTTCCTTAGAATAAATAACGCTAATGTGTTTGCTGGGAGGGAGGAAGAGGAGGAGGAGAGCCGGGGTATATATTTCTATTATACCATGAAGGGATTTAGTGTTACAGCTGTTCGGCTTGTTAGCCAAAACCCGGAAACCTCTGAATGGAGAGGTGAATCTCTTTATCAGGCTCCATTTCACTTAGGCTTTCATATATGCAATTCTTTTGCTCATATATGAATATAACTGGCAATGCTCCTTCTCTTTACAAGTGCAAAAATACCCCCTGCCGACCTGGGAAGGTTTACACGTTCACTGTGCAGCTGCAGGAGAATCAGTCAGCTCAACTTTATCACACAAGAATGAAAAATGAGTACATGTATGTATAAATAAATATATATATATATATATATATATATAAAGAATACTCTTTTTTCCAAATGGTCTACTAGTATATAGCTCTATAGGGACAGTACAACCGATTATTTATCTAGAAAATCTGGGTAGTAATCAGTACTGACTGGGTAGCTGCTAATTCTTAGTGTATGACCTCCCACTCCATTACCCTGACCACACTAATACAGTCACTGCCTCCCACAAGGACAACACACTCCTCTCTCCTGCTGCTGTCATTATTATGGCCATCTACTTGGTCTCTGAGTGTTCTATCTCCTCCCACTTAACAATTAATCATCCTCTGCTCCAATCATTGCCATAATTTGATTGGTTACAGTGTTCTATCTCCTCCCACTTCAGAATTCATCATCCTCTGCTCCAATCATTCCCATAATTTGATTGGTTACAGTGTTCTACCTCCTCCCACTTCAGAATTCATCATCCTCTGCTCCAATCATTCCCATAATTTGATTGGTTACAGTGTTCTACCTCCTCCCACTTCACAACTCATCATCCTCTGCTCCTATCATTCATATAATTTGATTGGTTACAGTGTTCTACCTCCTCCCACTTCACAATTGATTATTCTCTGCTCCTATCACTCCCATAATTTGATTAATTACTGAGTGTTCTATCTCCTCCCACTTCACAACTCATCATCCTCTGCTCCAATCATTCTCATGAGCTAATTACGCCTCTACCACTAAATAAGCATAAAAATGCAAATTAGCCCCACAGTCTTAACCCGTCATTGTCTCAGCCCTATTCCATAATTTTGCTTCAGTCATAGTCTAACATCAGTCTACAACCTAAGCCCAGCCCTAGCCTGGTCCCATCAAAATCTCAATACTAGTCAAAGCCACAGTCCAAGTGTAGAAACTAACTCCAATAGTAATACTAGTCTTAGCCTTGAACCTACTCCTCTTACTAGGTAACCACAGCCTTCAACCTTAGCCATAGTTCACAACATTGTCCCAGCACTAGTCTAGAACCTAAATCCAACCCCAGCTATAGCCTCAACTCTATTCTTAGGCTAGAACATAACCACAGTCCTTGTCTAGAACCTAGCTCCTTATTTTATATGGAACTTATCCCCATCACTAGTTTAGAACCTAAACTTAAAGGGATTATCCAGCGCTACAAAAACATGGCCACTTTTCCTCCTACTGTTGTCTCCAGTTCAGGTGCGGTTTGCAATTAAGCTCAATTTACTTCAATGGAACTGAGTTTCAAAACCCCACCCAAACTGGAGACAACAGTAGGGGGAAAGTGGCCATGTTTTTGTAGCGCTGGATAACCCCTTTAACTCTAGTCCTATCCCTAGGCTAGAAGCAAACCATGGCCTTATTTTAGAACCTAACCCCAGTCATAACCTTAACCCTAGTTCTAGCCCTAGTATAGAACTTGGCCTCCACTACAACCACATACTTAACAAAGACCTCAGTGGAGGACGAAACGTTGTATCTATGTGACTTGGACAATAAAGTTTTGGAAACATACCCGTGGATGCTGTTGGACTTCACTTGCAGTATCACGTTATACCCACCTGGGGATCGTGGGTTTCCCAGCGTGCATCCAGAAGAGAACCAAGGAAGGGAATTAAAGGGACTATTGGTGCTGCTGAACCTACTAGTTTGTACAGCCTCCACTACAACCACAGTCAAAGCCTCATCCTTCGGTCTAGAACCTAATCCAAACCCCAGCAGTTGTTGAAGCCCTGACTCTAGTCTAGAACCTAGCCCTGCTTCTCTCTTCCTATCCACCTGAGCCTCCAGCATACCGGGAAGTATAGAAGAGACTTTATAGTAAATTGTTCTCCTCTGACACTTACCCAGTACCGCAGACATTTCATCATTCATGCAAAAATCATAACAGCACATCCAAGGCGAGACAATTAACGGTCATAAATATTAGAGGATCCACCATCAGCGCATTGTACAAGCGCGGCCTGTTATGTTGTGTTTTATTGACTTTCATGCCGGTGATGTAATCCGCCAATCTATTAGCGCTGGATGGAGGGATTGATTCGCGCAGGCAGCTGGAGATAAAAGCCGCTGTCAATCATTAGTTCTGCTAATTTACAGACAGGACCCGAAACACAAAGCAAATTATTCCGCTTTAGAAGAAATCAAGGAATGTGATAATGGAGAGAGGAAGAAATTAATACGTTCAGTTAAGTAACATGGTGTAGCTCATATTTCATGGTGTCATCAATTAGAGAATATTTATTTTCCTCTATGTCATCTTTCCTCCTTTGCCGCGCAGTTGAATACAAGGTGGAGTTGAGTTTCATAACAGGTTGGAGTCCAAGGACTTAAAGCATCAAGGCATGCTGATAGTTGTAGTTTCCTTAAAGTCGCTTTAGGACAGAGAACCAAGAGGTGCCAAGTGTAGAGATGAGAAAACTTCGAGCATGTTTAGGTTCATCCGAACTCAAACTCTCAGCATTTGATTAACGGTGGCTGAAGAAGTTGGATGCAACCCTAAGGCTGCCTGGAAAACAAGGATACAGGGCTCCCTAGGACTGCTGTCAGGACAGGGAGGTAGGGATAAGACATGACAGTGAGCCCTAGGCCTGAACTCACCCACTGTCCCTACCTACTTGCCTCAAACGGCCCTAGGCAGCTGCAGACAACCATGAAGGTGGTCCCTGCTCTGGTGTAAGTGTAGCACAGAACGAGACAGACAAACAAACACAAAAGAGAGTAAACAAGCCAAAGTCGAAACCGAACAGGCAACGCAGTACAAAATCGGTGAACAATCGGATAGTCAAAGGTCAGGCGGGAGGTCAGATAACAGGTAAATCGAGCAGAGGAATTAGGTACGGGGATATAGACAGGAGGAATAGACAGGGGGAGCTGGGATCAGGGTATGAACCTTAATAGCCAGCCATGAGAGACTGGCTCAGCTTTCTTTTATGAGAACAAGAGCCCGGTCTGGATCCCCATTGGCCTGGCACTCCGATCCTCCAGGTTGCAGACAGGCAGAGGAAAAAGTCAATAAAAAGACTTGCTCAGCTGCAGCAATCAAGTCTAGCAGAGCTCAGTGTAACTCCTGCATTGCCAGAAGCTGAGAAAATTGAGAGTTCAGGTTTGAACAAAACTTTGAATGTGCTTGAAGTTTGCTCACTTCTAGCCAAGTGTACTTATAGTGCCCTCTACTGCTACATCTACAACAGAGTTGGTGGATGGATGGACCCCCCCCCCTGTAGGCCTAGTGGAACAAGGCGTATGCTCATGGTGGAATGGACCCAGCTTGGTGTAGTATCACCCTAGCCATCTAGGGGAAGCTTACTGCATTACGGTTTATAATTGCCATTGTGTTCCATCACAGTAAACTTCCTCTGGTGGGGACTGCCGGCCTAGAATGATATAACTCAACATTCAAGAAAAACTGACCTTTACACATAAATTATAGAATTAAAAACTACCCCTCAGAGATTGGATTTCCTAAATTTGTTTCCGGTCAGTTTGCTTTAGTGGGACATCGGATTTAATTCAGAGTTGAAAATCAGTTCAGATCTGACTCTGGTATAGAAGCCGGTCTTGGGTTAAAGGCAGGAGGCTTGCTATAGTATACTGAGCGGAGAAGCATACACTCAGTTAGTGTTTGTTAGGCTGGGAGCTCCATGGTAGCTCTGTGGTTAGCACTGAGGTTTTGCTGGGGTTCTGGGTTTAAATAAGGGGGAGAACATTCAAACTCTAATATCCTACTAATATCTACAAGGAGTTTGAATGTTCTCCCCCTTATTTTTGGAGGTTTCCTCCCACATTTCAAAAACACAGTTAAGTAAATGTGGAATTCAGCCCCAATGGAGAGAAGGACTTAAAGCGACTCTGTACCCACAATCTGTCCCCCCCATACCACTTGTACCTTCGGATAGCTGCTTTTAGTCCTGGGGTCCGTCAGGCAGGTGATGCTGTTATTGTACTAAAAAACAACTTTTAAACTTGCAGCCCTGTGTCAAATGGGTGTGGCCTAGAGTGTCTGTGCCCTAGGCTTGCACCCCCCCTCCATCCCTCCCCCCCTTCCTCTACAACATTAGGAATGCCCCCAGGCATTTCTCCTATTCATCACTTGTCTGAAAACTGCACAGGTGCCTTAATGATCCAGCACATGTGCAGCGTTCAAACAAGTGATGAGCAGGAGAAATGCTGCCTGGGGGCATTCCTAATGTTGAAGAGGGCGGGGAGGAGGGATGGAGAGGCGGTGCAAGCCTAGGGCATGGGTACTCTAGGCCACACCAATTTGACACAGGGCTGTAAGTTTAAAAGTTGTTTTTTAGGACAATAACTGCATCACCTGCCAAACGGACCCCAGGACAGATCTTGGATTAAAAACTATCTACTAAGCTATTTAAAGGTACAAGTGGTTTGGGGGGGGGGGGGGGGTGAGATTGTGTGTAAAGAGTCGCTTTAAGTGATAACATGCTTTGTACAATGCTACGGAACAAGTTTATTCTATATAAATAAAGGAATTATTATACAGTGAGAGCAAGTAGTGACTAGAGATCAGTGAACCTTGAGCTTGTTTGGGCCTGAGATTTGATTAGCGGTGGCTGAAGAAGTTGGATGCAGCCCTACGGAGTTCTGGAAAACATGGATATAGCCTAAGGCCTATGGCTGTATCCATGTTCTCCAGGCAGCCTTAGAACTGCAACCAACTTCCCCAGCGGCTGGTAATGAAGCGCGGAGCATTCATGTTTGGATGAACCCAAGCGTGGTGGCGGTTCGCGTATGTCTAGTGGTGATCCACTAATCACTAAACTGAAGTACTAGAAGTATTGAGCTGAGTGCCATGCCTCTTCTTTTCAGCTTCTTGGAGAGAGTACAAAGTCATCAGCACATAAGCACTTGACTCTTTGATGAGAGCCAACCTTAAAGAAAGAGGCAAAGTACTTAATTTTAGAAGTCAGTGGGGGTCTCCGCATCCGGACCCCCACCAAACAAATCTATGACCTGCCAGAAGTTTGTCTAAGTCATTGATACTCTTTAAAAGGAATAGTAAACATTACTTTTGGTGGTGCTCTCAATGAATCAGGGGCATTGTATGGGGGGTCTGACCGATCCCATACATCACAGTATCTTCCCATCAATCAATAAACGCAGTGTTAATAATACTCTGTGGATCATAACCTAACGTGTTAATCATACCGAAAACTTTTCTGTTAAGATGCCATATAAAATAGAGAGTAATGGCGCAGCTGGACTGCAAAATATAATTAAATGTGTTGCAAATGACAGGTTAAGCAATCAAAGGCTTCTCCGGAAAGGAAGCGGCGCTGAAAGTGAAAGGGAATAAAAGCCACACAAATAGCGACTTTTCTCCCATGTTGGTAAGAAGCCAGTGAGTCACAACATAGAACTTATTAATTATATGGAGGAGAGGGGGAAATATTTACCGTGTTAATAGTTTAACTATGGAAGATGAATGAAAACAAGTGTGAAGCAATGGGGAGCCGGCGAGATGGAATCCTGCTTCTTAATTGAATTTCTCTGCTTTAGGATTGTACTTAATCCTTGGCTAACAAACAGACAGAGAGCGGCCCGAGTTCTAGCTTCAATTATCGTGTTACGCCATCATTAACTTTCATTTAACTAACACAGAGTTTAGGCAAATGCTAACATGGGCTAAAGTGGGGGACTCTGTAAAAATATAGTTAGGAATATCCTCTATGGCAGCAGTCTAGCTGTGTAGTCTGGACCTCCCCCTGTAACAACAGTCTGGCTGTGTAGTCTGGAGCCCCCTATAACAGCAGTCTGGCTGTGTAGTCTGGATTTCCCCCTATAACAGCAGTCTGGCTGTGTAGTCTGGACCTCCCCCTATAACAACAGTCTGGCTGTGTAGTCTGGAGCCCCCTATAACAGCAGTCTGGCTGTGTAGTCTGAACCTCCCCCTATAACAACAGTCTGCCTGTGTAGTCTGGAGCCCCCTATAACAACAGTCTGGCTGTGTAGTCTGGAGCCCCCTATAACAGCAGTCTGGCTGTGTAGTCTGGACCTCCCCCTGTAGTCAGGACTTCCCCCTATAACAGCAGTCTGGCTGTGTAGTCCGGGGTCCCCCCTATAACAACAGTCTGGCTGTGTAGTCTGGAGCCCCCTATAACAGCAGTCTGGCTGTGTAGTCTGGACCTCCCCCTAAAACAACAGTCTGGCTGTGTAGTCTGGATCTTCCCCTATAACAGCAGTCTGGCTGTGTACTCTGGACCTCCCCCAATAACAGCAGTTTAGCTGTGTAGTCTGGCTGTGTAGTCTAGTCATTTAACTAACACAGAGTTTAGGGAAATACTAACATGGGCTAAAGTGGGGGACTCTGTACAAATATAGTTTGGAATATCCTCTATGGCAGCAGTCTAGCTGTGTAGTCTGGACCTCCCCCTATAACAACAGTCTGGCTGTGTAGTCTGGACCTCCCCCTACAACAGCAGTCTGGATATGTAGTCTGGACCTCCCCCTATAACAGGAGTCTAGCTGTGTAGTCTGGACCTCCCTCTATAACAGCAGTCTAGCTGAGTAGTCTGGACCTCTCCCTATAACAGTAGTCTAGCTGAGTAGTCTCATATGACAGCAGTCTGGCTATGCAATCTGGAGCACCCCTATGACAACAGTCTGGCTAGTAGTCTCCCAACCTTTGCCTTTCTTTCAGCATACAATTGTCGAGATATACTGGGATTGGTAGTTCTGCATCAGCTGGGGCCTCAGATCACCGCTCTACACCATGCATCTAGCACTCGCCCATTCCATTCCCACTTTCCTGCCCCCACCACCAGGGCACGGTGCCAACCTGGTTGATTTAAGGGCCCGTTTCCTGCCGGGGTGGTGGCTGAACTGTAATGAATATTGGAGCAGAATCCCGGCATTTTATCATTATCTAAGACACACAGGAAATTAGAAGGCGGCAAAATAAAAGACTGGAGCAAGTTATTTCCCAAATGAGGCTAGTGAATAAACTCTCATTGTGTAGATAGGGCATTAATGTGTGAATTATGGATGTGTCTAACAATAATTATATCAAAAGGTTATTCCCCCCTCCCCATGACCTTTCCTTCATGCTCCTTTCTTTGTATTGGATTTTCCATAAATATTAAAAAAGACGGACTTTTACTGAACGTTTTTGGAAGCGCCGGGCAGCTGAAAGTGAGGAAACAGATCAGATTGACGCAATTTAGTATCCGTACAATCTCAGTCTGACCATGTGATGTCACTTCTTTATTCTCTTATGAGCCGCCATAGACTTTAGAGCAGGGATTGGGAAACTTCGGCCCTCCAGCTGTTGCAAAACTACAACTCCCATCAGGCCTGGACAGTCGCAGTTGTAGTTGTAGTTTTGCAACAGCTGGAGGGACGAAGGTTCATAATCCTTGATTTAGAGGACTGCTCCTTTATGGGCACTTAAAGGGGTGTTAAACAGGTGGAGCCACTCAAGGCACTTCAATTAAGCCTCCTGATAACTTGAGACTTGTGACCACCAAGATAACAGGATTAGGTGGTGTCAGCATGGAAGCAGGGCAGGTGAGTATAGCTGTTTTTTTTTTATTTAGGTAAAAAATGCCGTGCCGCGCTAAGTACTGTATACCTTAAAGCATAATCGTTATTATCAGTGCATTATAGAGCCAGTGCAAAGTATTAAACTGGACCGCTCACCGTTAGTGTGCGTATGGGCTGGCTTGGATCTGTAGTCCTCCACGTCCGTGAACCTGTGTAGCTTTCAAATTGGTACTAAGGATGTCCTGTTAAAGTCGGTGGGTCATCGATCACTGTGTTCCTACAGATCTTTGCCACAAAGTTTTATGTCTAAAAAAGAGAGTGAATACATTTTCCTATTTAATAGTATGCAGCCCGCAGGGCTAAATGCAGAATTTGAATATTTATTTTTATATCTTTAGTGGAGGCAGTAACTACTAGCTGTAGCTCGCAGCAGTACACACGCTAATATTAGTGTTTATATCAGGAGCGCGATTGTTTTAAACTTTTTTTTAAATTGTTTTTTTTTATTTATTTCCACCACAATAGAAAAACCCTTTAATAGGACTAATTTGTATTTCTTAGACATTGTATAGTATGGGATGACGTCATGTATGGAGATTTTATAGGCTGGAATATGTTGGGATTATAAGAGCACTATAAAGCTGTATTGACAGTGTGTGACATTGCTACTAGGTTACTTAGTGTATGTAGGTATCCTATGAGCAGTTTACGGTAGTATTTATTCGGCATGGTGTGGCATGGTTGTTTAGGCAGTATATGGGGTTGGTAGTTGTGTATAGCTGTCATGTTCTGCTCACCACCCACTCCTCTGGCTGTCTTGTTTTGCATTGCACTGCTTATCTGGAGCTCCCTCCTTGTTCTCTTGCAGGGACTTCTTAAAGGGGTACTCTGGCTTTTTTTTTCTTTCGGATCATTTGGTGTCAAAAAGGTATACAGACTTGTAATTTACTTCTATTTAAAAATATCATGTCTTCCAAGATTTACCAGCCGCTGTATATCCTGCAGGAAGTGGGGTATTCTTTCAAATCTGACACAGTGCTTCCTGCTGCTACCTCTATGTAAGAACTGTCCAGAGCAGGAGAGGTTTTCGACAGGTCACTCGACACTGGTGGGCAATAGGTGGTGTAAAGACCAAAGTGTCAAAACACAGGCACAAGTATTCTCTCTCTTCTCAAATATTCTTCAATTTCTACCCCCGAAGTTCTGGCAGAGCACAGTACTATATTGGGTTGGGATTCTCTCGACATCCTCCTCTCTACTCTGATTCTCTCTTCTATTTCTCAGCACGCAACCCAGTCGGCACGACTATACCACTCCTTCTACTCTCAGTACAGATCTGGACCCTAAAGTATTAAGTATCTTATCAAGTGTAAAGTATTGTATCAAGGAAAAGCTGTATGATCTGCTGCCTATCTCAAGTATCTTCAGAGTAAAGCAGATTATATTTATGATAAAGAGACTCTGTGATTCCTCAAGCACCAACACAGCACACACACCTTCCTTGGGTCATCACCTCTTTCTGTGGGTGGCAGTGCCAATAATCCAAGTGGGTCACTACTCGTCTCTGGACCACTGTGATAAGTACCCAAGGGACCCCACAACAGCCCGGCAGGTCACTGTCCACAGAGGAACAAGGTATAGCCGGCCCACTAAAATAGAAGCAGGTATGCCACCATACCTGTGTGCCCAACCAGCACTGGCATCACAACAGATTACCATCACTGGGCAAGGCTATAACTCGGCCAACCACCACAGAACTGGCGTCACACCTAACCATCTGGCAAGTGATCGGCCACTCCTCCGCACCGCCGGAGGTCACCGCACTAGTCCTATAGACACGTCTGGGATGAGAGAGAACAAGCTGTTGAGAACATGTCAGGACCTCCATATTATAATGATCCTTTCCACATGGGCAGATGTTCCTGTAGATCACCTAGCTGGAGCTATACCGCAAAGAATTGCTGGGGATCTGCCAGCCAAGGGAAGTCCAACCTACTACTCAATGGAGGCTCTAGTGTCCATTAAAGGAGAAGTCCGGTGACCTATAAAATTTGGCAGGGGAAGGGGGGAAATTGCTTACAAGTACTAACTTACCACTCACCATGCCGGGACCGGCCTCGGGACCCGCACCGGCACTAAAATGTCACAACCCGGCTAATGGACCGACTAGGGCAGGACGCTGCTCCAGTCACTGAGTGGCCAGTCTATCGTGACGGCATCGCAACTTGGGGGGAAAATGCCTTCCAATGGGCGTCCCAAGGCCGGTCCCGCCACTCACCATGTACTTGTAATCAATTTCCTCCATGCCCCTGTCGGATTTTAAAAATCGCCAGACTTCTCCTTTAAGTGTACTTTACCATTGCTCCATGTGTCCTAATACTAAATGGGGGCTCTAATAAAGTGTCCATTAAGTATACAGTATATTACCATTGCCCCATGTGTATGTCCTACTACTAAATGGGGGCTCTAGTGTCCAGTAAGAGTACAGTATATTGCCATTGCCTCATGTGTATGTCCTAATACTAAATGGGGGTCTAATAAAGTGTCTGTTAAGTGTACAGTATATTGCCATTGCCTCGTGTGTATATCCTAATACTAGATGGGGGCTCTAGTGTCCATTAAGTGTACAGTATATTACCATTGCCTCATGTGTATATCCTAATACTAGATGGGGGCTCTAGTGTCCATTAAGTGTACAGTATATTACCATTGCCCCATGTGTATATCCTAATACTAAATGGGGGTCTAATAAAGTGTATGTTAAGTGTACAGTATATTACCATTGCCCCATGTGTATATCCTAATACTAAATAGGGGCTCTAATAAAGTGTCCATTAAGTGTACAGTATATTACCATTGCCCCATGTGTATATCCTAATACTAAATAGGGGCTCTAATAAAGTGTCCATTAAGTGTACAGTATATTGCCATTGCCTCGTGTGTATATCCTAATACTAGATGGGGGCTCTAGTGTCCATTAAGTGTACAGTATATTACCATTGCCCCATGTGTATATCCTAATACTAAATAGGGGCTCTAATAAAGTGTCCATTAAGTGTACAGTATATTGCCATTGCCCCATGTGTATTACACATCACTCTGTTTGCTCACCATTGATGAGCTCCTCCAGGTCTCTATATACTCAGCACTTATTTGCTTTTCCTAACAGGTTTATTCCGTAAATTTCACCTTAAACCTTGACAGCAAACACTCAGCTCTGCTAATAAGGCCCGGGATAATAGAATCTGATGGGTATTTAGCAAAACAATTACGTTTCCTATTGGCGCCATTGAGAACAAACCCAATAATTACAATTTTATTAACGTTTGTAAAGCGACTCGTGAGCCTCAGCCTCTTGTGACCACAGTGACTCCTAGTAACCAGGACGCTCAAGTGTCCTCAACGCAAAGCATGGGAACGATCTGTTCTTTTCAAGATGGCGCCACAGTGGCTGCCACCATCACCGACTTCGCTGGCACCGGCCCCTCTTACAAAATACAGTTCATTTTATCTACTTTCTTCTCGGTCTAAATGCTGCTTGCTAATTCCTGTTTGTTTCCTAACTTAATCTCCTGAAATAAATTATGTAGATTTTGTTTGCCGAGGCAAAACATACAAGAAGAGCGAGGATGGAAAGCGGCAAATCTGGCGTGAAGGAAAGTTTGCAAACAAGGTGACTATCGGAAAATGGAGGGGACGTGAACATAACGTATAGTGATTGGGTTGTTAACAGTAAGAGGATCATGCCTCAGTGATTAGTATTCTAGTATATACTAGTACACCCAGTCAGAGAGAAACACAGTCACCGGCACTGCTCTATCCCGGCTTCTGATGTAGGATCCCACGGGTGGATTAGGATAGCAGAGTAGATCACTGGTTGGTGCTCACTACTGAATGAGATACACAACGATTTCTAACATCCAAAACAAAGAGGAAAGATGAGGGCACTCACCATATTACGTGATCTTCTTTCTTTATTTCAACTTTATACGTGCATTAAAAGTACTGGACACATCGGGCTTAATGCGGACGCCAGACACCCACCAGATCAGGTAACAGCTGTTTCCTGATCTGGTGGGTGTCTGGCGTCTGCGTTAAGCTCGATGTGTCCAGTACTTTTAATGCACGTATAAAGTTGAAATAAAGAAAGAAGATCACGTAATATGGTGAGTGCCCTCATCTTTCCTCTTTGTTTTGGATGCTAGTATATACTAGAAGATAGGAGCAGTATTATAGTAGTTATATTCTTGTATATAGGAGCAGTATTATAGTAGTTATATTCTTGTATATAGGAGCAGTATTATAGTAGTTATATTCTTGTATATAGGAGCAGTATTATAGTAGTTATATTCTTGTATATAGGGAGCAGTATTATAGTAGTTATATTCTTGTATATAGGAGCAGTATTATATTAGTTACACGAACTGGAGAGAATGGAACCGCTGCACATCCCATCTATGGCTGATACTAATGCCGCTAGGCCTATATTAAAAATCAACACCAGAGTGTCTGTATATGAATTGATCAAGCCATATTGCCCCGTGTACCACCGCGCAGGTCCTCTGGTCCACACGGGTCCCTACGCTAACTCCACACCGTGTCGGTCAGCGACCGCCAACCCCGCAAAGCGTGCACATGCAGGGAAGGGAGGCCATGGAACGGCCCTGCAACCCCAATGTCACAGCACCAGACCCAAAAAGCCCCACCAAAACCCAGCCAGCACCACCGGCGGGGAAGGCTGCCCCCAAACAACACAAGTATGGATATGGTATTACACTTACCATTGCTGCTCTCACAGAATGGGGAAGACATAAGGTCCAGACATGTGAGCACAGGCATATCCTGCTAATTTTGGTCATGTGGGTCTTATAAAGGAGTGCTAGCTGTTCAGAGAGGGAGAACTGTAAAACACGAACTGGAGAGAATGGAACGGCTGCACATACTGCACAGCAGTATTATAGTAGTTATATTCTTGTATATAGGGGTCAGTAATATAGTAGTTATATTCTTGTATATAGGAGCAGTATTATAGTAGTTATATTCTTGTACATAGGAGCAGTATTATAGTAGTTATGGCTCAGGGAAGAAACAGAGTGCTGCACATCACACCTATGGCTGATACTAGTGCCGCTTGGCTAAATAAAAAACACATCAGAATTTTGTGTATGAATTGATCAAGCCATACTGCCCCATGTACCTCGTGCCGGTATCTGATACACATGGGTCCCTACACTAAGTCCACACCGTGCCAGTCAGTGGCCACCAACCCCGCAGGCGTGCACAGCCAGGGAACGGGGGCCATGGGACGGCCCTGCGACCCCCATGCCACAGGACCAGACCCAAAAACACCACACCAGAACCCGGCCAGCACCGCCGGCGGAGAAGGTCGCCCCCAAGCAGCACAAGTCTGGATGAGGTGTTGCACTCACCATAGCTGCAGCAAACAGAATGGGAAAAAACAGGAGGGATTAAAACCATGTGCACTCAGGTGTCTCCTGCTAATTGCGGTCATGTGGGTCTCACCAGGAGGAGTGCAAAACACGGAGAAAAGAGAGAAACAAAATGTGGCTCAGGGAAGAAACAGAGTGCTGCACATCACACCTATGGCTGATACTAGTGCCGCTTGGCTAAATAAAAAACACATCAGAATTTTGTGTATGAATTGATCAAGCCATACTGCCCCATGTACCTCGTGCCGGTATCTGATACACATGGGTCCCTACACTAAGTCCACACCGTGCCAGTCAGTGGCCACCAACCCCGCAGGCGTGCACAGCCAGGGAACGGGGGCCATGGGACGGCCCTGCGACCCCCATGCCACAGGACCAGACCCAAAAACACCACACCAGAACCCGGCCAGCACCGAAGGTCGTTTGGGGGCAGCCTTCCCCGCCGGTGGTGCTGGCTGGGTTTTGGTGGGGCTTTTTGGGTCTGGTCCTGTGACATTGGGGTTGCAGGGCCGTTCCATGGCCTCCCTTCCCTACATGTGCACGCTTTGCGGGGTTGGCGGTCGCTGACCGACACGGTGTGGAGTTAGCGTAGGGACCCGTGTGGACCAGAGGACCTGCGCGGTGGTACACGGGGCAATATGGCTTGATCAATTCATATACAGACACTCTGGTGTTGATTTTTAATATAGGCCTAGCGGCATTAGTATCAGCCATAGATGGGATGTGCAGCCGTTCCATTCTCTCCAGTTCGTATATTATAGTAGTTATATTCTTGTATATAGGGAGCAGTTTTATAGTATATCCTTGTATATAGGAGCAGTATTATAGTAGTTATATTTTTGTATATTGGAGCAGTATTATAGTAGTTATATTCTGGTATATAGCGGCAGTATTATAGTGGTTATATATATTTTTTACAAGATATTGGTATACATCATACATTAAATCCCATTGCATACAATACCAATCAGGTTAATATTAGTCATCATCTGTATTGCTCTTGAAGCCACACCTCATCCAGTTGTACAGATATTGCAGCTGTCAGCCTCTTTAGCTCTGCCTTCTCTTCGCCGTATGATACTGTTGTTTGTCACTTCCAACAGAAAAATATACAGCCGTCTGGGGATATGAAGTAAAAGGTGAGAGTTGTCGTGGAAATATGGAAAAGCCCTTTTAGTCAGAATCTTACTATGTTCTGAGAGTCTCTTCAGACTTCATCTACCTTTAGGAGAACCAGCAGCCCAGTGAAAATAATAAAATCGCTGAGCAAAGATCCATGAAGCCGAATCTCTGAGCAACTTTCAACAAGTTACATTATGGGCCTTTGATGTGAAAATGTTTCTTTTACATGAGGATTATGCATTTCCCCACAGCCGGCAGTGAAGTGCGCACCTAATTGCAATCACGCAATGCCTTGAGAAGGAAACCATTAATAATTCATTTGTGAAATCACACAGCCTCGGCTTTTGAAAATGACTTCCCTTTGCTGTCAGTGTCTTTTAGAAGACGGAGTTGGGGAGGGGGGGGGGTGTATGGAGGAATATCGCAGACTATGGCGGAGGGGGACACCATTTAAATGTCTGCATGAAGTCGCATGTGTTCACCGTGACACCAGAGGCTGCTTGTTAAATGGGTTTGATGGCACTGGTAATGGCGGATCGGGAAATATCAAAGCAGCCAGAGTGTGAGTTTACACTTACAGGTAGGAAGAAGACAAACTTTCCCAGCCTCCTGTGATATGCATATAAAAATACATATTTATGCCTTTGATGGACGCCCAACCCTGAGGATCAGTAGAAAGCAGAGCTGAAGTGCTCCAGTCACTAGGATAGCGCCATGCATATCTCTGTGGTTGTGGTTGGTACTGCAGCTCAGAGTCCTATAGATTTGAACTGAGGCTGAAATGCAATACTGGCAGTGTCGGAGTGACCCATCAGAGGACCGGAGGATCCGGTGGGCCCCCAGCTTTAAGGCCCTATTCCACGGAACAATTATCGTCCGTTAATCGTCCCGTGGAATAGAAGGCAACGATAAGCCGACATTGTTCACGTTAGCTGATCGTTGCGTCGTTTGTCTTTGAAGCACATTGAAAAACAAATGACTGATATAGCAGCGATCTGCTGCAGTTGCTCCGTGGAATAGAAGCGGAGGCAGCAGACCGCTACTATCCTCTATGGGCTGCCCGGACGATCTAGCGATCACCCGGGCAGCCCCCCGCGGCCCCTCCCACACTCACCCGCTCGCTGCCACCGCGCGGAATAGCGGTGGCAGCGATTTGGGAACAATGAGCAATGAGTGCTTGTTTGCTCCTCATAGTCGACCCGTGGAATAGGGGATTTAGAGCCTGCACAAACACTGACTGACGTTGTTTCTCACTGGTTCTTTATTGGTGGGCCCCCAGGATCATTTCCTCTGGTGGGCCCCAGATATCCAAGTCTGACACTGAGTACTGGACACAGGCACATGGGGTTCTGTCAGATACAATCTTCACCAATCTCCTGTATATAGCCAGCTTCTCATATAGAACTAACAAGAGAGTGAGGAGAGGGAGAAAGCATCCAAGTCTTCAGAAAGGGAAGATCACACATACAACAGTCTGCAAGGGGGCAGGCTGAACTATACAGTCATAAGGTCATATTACAGTATATGACCTGACTTACTGTCTAAGCAAGTGCTGATCTAAGAAGAGCAGGTTGCAAACTGCACATTAAAGGGTCTGAAAATGTATAAAGAAGTGAAGATTGTAATTTTGGCATGGTCAATCCTTTTGTTCTTGGGGGAAAAAACTGCAACCAGGGAGTTTCCATATTCTGACCAGCTGAAAGGGGTTATCCAGTGAAAATCTTTTTCTTTCAAATCAACTGGTTACAGTTATATAAATGTGTAATTTACTTCTATTTAAAAATCTCCAGTCTTCAGCTGCTGTATGTCCTGCAGGAAGTGGTGTATTCTTTCCAGTCTGACACAGTGCTCTCTGCCGCCACCTCTGTCCATGTCAGGAACTGTCCAGAGCAGCAGCAAATCCTCATAGAAATCCTCCCCTGCTCTGGACAGTTCCTGACATGGACAGAGGTGGCAGCAAAGAGCAATGTGTGAGAATGAAAAGAATACGCCACTTCCTATAGAACATACAGCAGCTGATAAGTACTGGAATACTTGATATTTAGGTCACAGCTATCTGAAATGGCCATATTATAGGAAACCCATTGATGACCTAGAAACAGGATAGGGTTAGGTTTCTCAGGACACCCCTTTAAGCCTACCCAGGTGGTACATTTAGAGGATATGTCTAGATTTTACATATCACAATGGGATAGTTATGGAGTTCCTTGTGCAGAAATATGTCTGGTTCCTCCTACAATTGGAGCGCAGTACATGATAATATTCTCCTTACCAGCGACCGATCCGCGGTCAGACGCCGTGGCTTCAGCAGCCATAGTCCGGTATTCTCTATAGAAGCAGAGCGTCACTTCAGAATCATTTCCCAGCCTGCTGATTTATACACAGGGAAATGTAAAGTTAAAAGCATAAAAAAAGATTATCCTATACTGCCAAATAATACAGCACCACAAGGAATCAAGTGATACGGATGAAGAAAGGGACCCGCTGAGTCTATTGTACTATAAAAGCCGACACAATTATCAAAGCGGTGAATTACAATAAGCCCGGGATTCACTCACTGACCAGTGGTGACATGATAGAAATTGATAGGGGACTATTGTACAGGATGGCAGCGCCACCTGCAGGCAGAGGAGGGCAATACATGCACAGATCATCACCAGCTGAGGCTGCATTCACATGTCTGTAAAATCAACTGTGGACCCATTTGTTTGAATGGCCCTGCTCACATGTCTGTACGTCTTACGGGGTCTTGATCCGTGCTGCAAAAAGAACTGACAGGTCCTAGTACGGACCGCAATCGCAGCACTGATCACTATTCATCTATAAATAGGTTCGTGCACTGCAGCCATCTACAGATGTGTGACTGTAGCTTAAAGGGGTTATCCGGTGCTACAAAAACATGGCCACTTTCTTCCAGAGACAGCAACACTCTTGTCTCCAGCTTGGGCAGGGTTTTGCTGCTCAGTTCCATTGAAGTGAGTGGAGCTTAATTGCAAACTGCACCTGAACTGGAGACAAGAGCGGTGCTGTCTCTGAAAGAAAGTGGCCATGTTTTTGTAGCACAGGATAACCCCTTTAAGTACTGCAGGATAATTTTCAATGGTGTTTAATATCTGACTTAGGGTATTTTCATACGTACTGAATCCGCAGCGGATTTCACGCTGAATCCGCAGTGGATCCTGTACTGTGAAGCTGAATGGGTTCCATACACGCAGCGGATCCGCTGCGTGGATGGGACTCGGCCCCTTTAACCCCCCCCCCCCTGCCGAGGCGTTAACAGGGCCGGGTCCCACACATGTAGCGGATTTTGCTGCAAACTCACAGCGTGAAATCCGCTGCGGATTCGGTACGTGTAAAGCTACCCTTAAAGGGAGTTTCTGGGTCTTGGAACCAATCTTCTAACATCCTTGGATTAATAGGGAGGGAATCCTTATTAAAGGGGTACTAAGGCGGGAAAAAAAATTCTATTAAAATTAAAAATCTTCTTTCTTCCAGTACTTATCAGCTGCTGTATGTCCTGCAGGAAGTGATGTATTCTCTCCAGTCTGACACAGTGCTCTCTGCTGCCACCTCTGTCCATGTCAGGAACTGTCCAGAGCAGTAGCAAATCCCCATAGAAAACCTCTCCTGCTCGGCACAGTTCCTGACATGGACAGAGGTGGCAGCAGAGAGCACTGTGTCAGACTGGAAAGAATACACCACTTCCTGCAGGACATACAGCAACTGATAGTTACTGAAAGAGTAGGGATTTTTAAATAGAATTTATAAATCTATATAACTTTCTAAAAGCAGTTAATTGGAAAGAATTTTTTTTTTTTGCTGGAGTATCCCTTTAAACATTTTTGTCTTAAATGTACGTACAGGGTGAACCTTCATAGCCTGCTGTGTGCAGAGCCTGTCCATGCTGCCCGTAGCAGTGTCGGCGTCTGCAGGCTGTGCCCCCGCTGCTGTGGCACTTGTGTGGGTGTTGGGTTGTCAAGTGTGAAATGATTTCAGTTTCTGCTTTTTTGGCTGTGGTCTGTAAAATTGGATTTTTTTTTCGTGCAAGATGAAATATGTAGATCATCTGCATGAAGAGGTCTCTGATTTCCCAGATCGGAGATGGAGGGAGCAGGCAGCAGAGTGTCGCACACACTTTTAGGCCCTGCTTCAGGGTGCAATACTCTGCAGTCACTCTCAGGGATGATGCGACTGTCACTCCAGCAGCAGGGAGACTTCTGGCCCGGCTGTCTCTATAGATGGCAGAGTACAATACATGGAGAACTGTATCCCTGCCGCTGAAAGACACAAAGAGAGAACAACTCCCACAGTATCTCCCATCATTGTTATGTAAAGGGGGCTCCTATCAGATTTTAAGGGGTCCCTGGATAGTCCGTTGTTTCCCTCCAGGCCCTCTCCTCTCATGGGTCAAAGGTGTGGCATGTAAGCGAGCAAGACGCTCTTTGTAGGTTCGGACATAGTTTGGGAGACTCCGTAAATACCAATGCTATTATTGTGGGGGCACTCTGGTCATTACAGCGGGTCCACTCTACAGTATTGGAGGCACTCTGTATATCACTATCTATGTGGGGGCACTCCAGTCATTACTCTGTGTACTGTGTGGGTATGCTTTTACTGTCATTGTGGGAGCACTCTATCTCTGACTGGTACCATTTTGGCCATCAAAATAGCAACACGCTATCATTGTGGGGGATCCTAGCTATTACTGTCTGTGGGAGCACTCTATCATTGTGGGGGCATACTAGCTATTAGTGTCTGTGGGAGCACTCTATCACTGTGGGGGCATACTAGCTATTAGTGTCTGTGGGAGCACTCTATCACTGTGGGGGTATACTAGCTATTAGTGTCTGTGGGAGCACTCTATCACTGTGGGGGCACACTAGCTATTAGTGTCTGTGGGAGCAATCAATCATTGTGGGGGATCCTAGCTATTAGTGTCTGTGGGAGCACTCTATCACTGTGGGGGTATCCAAGCTATTAGTGTCTGTGGGAGCACTCTATCACTGTGGGGGGATACTAGCTATTAGTGTCTGTGGGAGCACTCTATCACTGTGGGGGAATCCTAGCTATTAGTGTCTGTGGGAGCACTCTATCACTGTGGGGGCATACTAGCTATTACTGTCTGTGGGAGCACTCTATCACTGTGGGGGCACACTAGCTATTAGTGTCTGTGGGAGCAATCTATCATTGTGGGGGATCCTAGCTATTAGTGTCTGTGGGAGCACTCTATCACTGTCATGGCACACTAGCTATTAGTGTCTGTGGGAGCAATCTATCACTGTCGGGGCACACTAGCTATTAGTGTCTGTGGGAGCACTCTGTCACTGTGGGGGGATACTAGCTATTAGTGTCTGTGGGAGCACTCTATCACTGTGGGGGATCCTAGCTATTAGCGTCTGTGGGAGCACTCTATCACTTTGGGGGGATACTAGCTATTAGTGTCTGTGGGAGCACTCTATCACTGTGGGGGCACACTACCTATTAGTGTCTGTAGGAGCACTCTATCACTGTGGGGGATACTAGCTATTACTATGGGAGCACTCTATCACTGTGGGGGGTTACTAGCTATTACTGTCTGTGGGAGCACTCTATCATTGTGGGGGATCCTAGCTATTAGCGTCTGTGGGAGCACTCTATCACTTTGGGGGGATACTAGCTATTAGTGTCTGTGGGAGCACTCTATCACTGTGGGGGCACACTACCTATTAGTGTCTGTAGGAGCACTCTATCACTGTGGGGGAATACTAGCTATTAGTGTCTGTGGGAGCACTCTCCCTTTGGGGGCACACTAGCTATCAGTGTCTGTGGGAGCACTCTATCGTTGTGGGGGGATACTAGCTATTAGTGTATGTGGGAGCACTCTATCACTGTGGGGGTATCCTAGCTATTAGTGTCTGTGGGAGCACTCTTCCTTTGGGGGCACACTAGCTATTAGTGTCTGTGGGAGCACTCTATCACTGTGGGGGGATACTAGCTATTAGTGTCTGTGGGAGCACTCTATCGTTGTGGGGGGATACTAGCTATAAGTGTCTGTGGGAGCACTCTATCACTGTCGGGGCACACTAGCTATTAGTGTCTGTGGGAGCAATCTATCACTGTGGGGGCGATACTAGCTATTACTGTCTGTGGGAGCACTCTATCACTGTGGGGCGATACTAGCTACTAGTGTCTGTGGGAGCACTCTATCATTGTAGGGGGATACTAGCTATTACTGTCTGTGGGAGCACTCTATCACTGTGGGGCGATACTAGCTATTAGTGTCTGTGGGAGCACTCTATCACTGTGGGGGCACACTAGCTATTAGTGTCTGTGGGAGCACTCTATCGCTGTGGGGGGATACTAGCTATTAGTGTCTGTGGGAGCACTCTATCATTGTGGGGGATCCTAGCTATTACTGTCTGTGGGAGCACTCTATCACTGTGGGGGCATACTAGCTATTAGTGTCTGTGGGAGCACTCTATCACTGTGGGGGAATCCTAGCTATTAGTGTCTGTGGGAGCACTTTATCACTGTGGGGGTATACTAGCTATTAGTGTCTGTGGGAGCACTCTATCATTGTGGGGGATCCTAGCTATTACTGTCTGTGGGAGCACTCTATCACTGTGGGGGCATACTAGCTATTAGTGTCTGTGGGAGCACTCTATCACTGTCGGGGCACACTAGCTATTAGTGTCTGTGGGAGCACTCTATCATTGTAGGGGGATACTAGCTATTAGTGTCTGTGGGAGCACTCTATCACTGTGGGGGTATCCTAGCTATTAGTGTCTGTGGGAGCACTCTGTCACTGTGGGGGATACTAGCTATTACTATGGGAGCACTCTATCACTGTGGGGGGTTACTAGCTATTACTGTCTGTGGGAGCACTCTATCATTGTGGGGGATCCTAGCTATTAGCGTCTGTGGGAGCACTCTATCACTTTGGGGGGACACTAGCTATTAGTGTCTGTGGGAGCACTCTATCACTGTGGGGGCACACTACCTATTAGTGTCTGTAGGAGCACTCTATCACTGTGGGGGAATACTAGCTATTAGTGTCTGTGGGAGCACTCTCCCTTTGGGGGCACACTAGCTATCAGTGTCTGTGGGAGCACTCTATCATTGTGGGGGGATACTAGCTATTAGTGTATGTGGGAGCACTCTATCACTGTGGGGGTATCCTAGCTATTAGTGTCTGTGGGAGCACTCTCCCTTTGGGGGCACACTAGCTATTAGTGTCTGTGGGAGCACTCTATCGTTGTGGGGGGATACTAGCTATAAGTGTCTGTGGGAGCACTCTATCACTGTGGGGGGATACTAGCTATTAGTGTCTGTGGGAGCACTCTATCACTGTGGGGGAATACTAGCTATTAGTGTCTGTGGGAGCAATCTATCACTGTCGGGGCACACTAGCTATTAGTGTCTGTGGGAGCAATCTATCACTGTCGGGGCACACTAGCTATTACTGTCTGTGGGAGCACTCTATCACTGTGGGGGTATACTAGCTATTAGTGTCTGTGGGAGCACTCTATCATTGTGGGGGATCCTAGCTATTACTGTCTGTGGGAGCACTCTATCACTGTGGGGGCATACTAGCTATTAGTGTCTGTGGGAGCACTCTATCACTGTCGGGGCACACTAGCTATTAGTGTCTGTGGGAGCACTCTATCATTGTAGGGGGATACTAGCTATTAGTGTCTGTGGGAGCACTCTATCACTGTGGGGGTATACTAGCTATTACTGTCTGTGGGAGCACTCTATCACTGTGGGGGCATACTAGCTATTAGTGTCTGTGGGAGCACTCTATCACTGTGGGGGTATCCTAGCTATTAGTGTCTGTGGGAGCACTCTGTCACTGTGGGGGATACTAGCTATTACTATGGGAGCACTCTATCACTGTGGGGGGTTACTAGCTATTACTGTCTGTGGGAGCACTCTATCATTGTGGGGGATCCTAGCTATTAGCGTCTGTGGGAGCACTCTATCACTTTGGGGGGACACTAGCTATTAGTGTCTGTGGGAGCACTCTATCACTGTGGGGGCACACTACCTATTAGTGTCTGTAGGAGCACTCTATCACTGTGGGGGAATACTAGCTATTAGTGTCTGTGGGAGCACTCTCCCTTTGGGGGCACACTAGCTATTAGTGTCTGTGGGAGCACTCTATCATTGTGGGGGGATACTAGCTATTAGTGTCTGTGGGAGCACTCTATCGTTGTGGGGGGATACTAGCTATAAGTGTCTGTGGGAGCACTCTATCACTGTGGGGGGATACTAGCTATTAGTGTCTGTGGGAGCACTCTATCACTGTGGGGGAATACTAGCTATTAGTGTCTGTGGGAGCAATCTATCACTGTCGGGGCACACTAGCTATTAGTGTCTGTGGGAGCAATCTATCACTGTCGGGGCACACTAGCTATTACTGTCTGTGGGAGCACTCTATCACTGTGGGGCGATACTAGCTATTAGTGTCTGTGGGAGCACTCTATCATTGTAGGGGGATACTAGCTATTAGTGTCTGTGGGAGCACTCTATCGCTGTGGGGGGATACTAGCTATTAGTGTCTGTGGGAGCACTCTATTGTTGTGGAGGGATACTAGCTATTAGTGTCTGTGGGAGCACTCTATCACTGTGGGGGCACACTAGCTATTAGTGTCTGTGGGAGCACTCTATCACTGTGGGGGCACACTAGCTATTACTGTTTGTGGGAGCACTCTATCACTGTGGGGGAATACTAGCTATTAGTGTCTGTGGGAGCACTCTCCCTTTGGGGGCACACTAGCTATCAGTGTCTGTGGGAGCACTCTATCGTTGTGGGGGGATACTAGCTATTAGTGTCTGTGGGAGCACTCTATCATTGTGGGGGGATACTAGCTATTAGTGTCTGTGGGAGCACTCTATCACTGTGGGGGTATACTAGCTATTAGTGTCTGTGGGAGCACTCTATCACTGTGGGGGGATACTAGCTATTAGTGTCTGTGGGAGCACTCTATCGTTGTGGGGGGATACTAGCTATAAGTGTCTGTGGGAGCACTCTATCACTGTGGGGGGATACTAGCTATTAGTGTCTGTGGGAGCAATCTATCACTGTCGGGGCACACTAGCTATTAGTGTCTGTGGGAGCAATCTATCACTGTCGGGGCACACTAGCTATTAGTGTCTGTGGGAGCACTCTATCGCTGTGGGGGGATACTAGCTATTAGTGTCTGTGGGAGCAATCTATTGTTGTGGAGGGATACTAGCTATTAGTGTCTGTGGGAGCACTCTATCACTGTGGGGGCACACTAGCTATTAGTGTCTGTGGGAGCACTCTATCACTGTGGGGGGCACACTAGCTATTACTGTTTGTGGGAGCACTCTATCATTGTGGGGGGATACTAGCTATTAGTGTCTGTGGGAGCACTCTATCACTGTGGGGGCACACTAGCTATTACTGTTTGTGGGAGCACTCTATCATTGTGGGGGGATACTATTAGTGTCTGTGGGAGCACTCTATCACTGTGGGGGCAAACTAGCTATTAGTGTCTGTAGGGGCACTCTATTACTGTGGGGGTACACCGCCATTATTAGGGTTTTTGGACAGGCATGCTGGGAATTGTAGTTTTTATGATCCCTACTGACAGGAGAACGGAGCCCTTAGAGATCCCGTCTGAAGGGTCAGCGCTGCCGCCAATCCCCCCTCATCTATTCCGGATAAAACAATCTGTAGTAACACAATATACATGAAATATAAGGAGATTAAAGGACGAGCGTCTGAGGGATTTATACTGGATGATGGGGGAGGGGGGATAATCACTCCTTATAGTCCTATGGAAATGTATAGCGCTTATGCTCAAGGGAACGGACACAATGAGAGAGCACCGGACCTGGAGTCATCACATCAGACGTCATTATAGCTCTGTATAGGCTCAGGATGAACTGTGTTTCTATAATCTATTCATGAAGCAGGAGGCTCAGGATGAACTGTGTTTCTATAATCTATTCAAGAACCAGGTAGAGTAGGATGAAGAGTGTCGTGCTATATTCTATGAACCAGGAGGCTCTGGATGAACACTCTTGTCCTATGTTCTATCTATGACCACTGACAGTGATCTGTGTTATTATGAAGCAGGAGGCTCAGGATGAACACAGAGGAGCTGCAATGCATACAGGTATGGGATGGCACACACACACACACATATATATATATAGCTTAGCCACTGCCTGCTCCATTATAAAAGATTTATAAGTTTCCCGACTATGATTGGTCCTTTCTTAAACACGTGACACTTAACTAAGCAACTGTTTCTTAGTAACGGGATGCAGAGCTTCCGGGTAGTTTATCTGGTTACCATATCGACCGCGGAGCAGGCACGCCCGGCGTCGGCACGATTGGCTGCACATGTGTGGTCACGTGACGGAACCTCTTTCTGAGATCCCATCTCTTAGCAACGGAACGCCGTGCTACCCGATAGTTTACACCGTTACCATAGCAACTGAGGCCTAGGGAGAAGACTCCGGCCGCGGCATCCAGCTATTCACCATGTCCGCTCAGGTGCTCGTGTCCCGCCCGCCTGCCCCCCAGAGTATCCCGGCGGTGAGCCTCCCGGTGCACACGGTGGAGGCGGCCTATAACACCGGGGAGCACTCGTCCTCCGGCCTGGCCACCTCCGGGTTCCGCACCGCCAAGTATCTGCTGCAGGAATGGCAGCAGGGCGGCTACACGTCCTACTACCAGGCGTTCTGTGACCGGGACAGCTCGGAGAAGCTGCGGCATGAGGCCCGGCAGCTGTCGGCGGAGTGTGAGGCCCGGGCCCAGCGCAGCCAGGCGGACACCACCAAGAAGCTGGGGGAGCGGCTGCTGGACATCCACTTCTGGAGATCCGAGCTGGAGAGGGAGGTCCGGGACGTGACGGCGGAGACCGGGCTGCTGCTGCAGCAGAAGGGCCGCCTGGAGAGGGCGCTGCACGCCACCGAGATCCCCTACAGCATCGCCAGCGACAACCTGCAGTGCCGGGAGCGGAGAGTGGGGGCCGAGCTGGTGCGGGACGGCGCGGAGGACGAGCTGCTGCGGGTAACACCACAGCGCCCCCTAGTGTCCGGGATGTATGGTGGTTACACAGCGCCCCCTAGTGTCCGGGATGTATGGTGGTTACACAGCGCCCCCTAGTGTCCGGGATGTATGGTGGTACATAGTGGTTACACAGCGCCCCCTAGTGTCCGGGATGTATGGTGGTACATAGTGGTTACACAGCGACCCCTAGTGTCCGGCATGTATGGTGGTACATGGTGGTTACACAGCGCCCCCTAGTGTCCGGGATGTATGGTGGTACATGGTGGTTACACAGCGACCCCTAGTGTCCGGGATGTATGGTGGTTACACAGCGACCCCTAGTGTCCGGGATGTATGGTGGTACATAGTGGTTACACAGCGCCCCCTAGTGTCCGGGATGTATGGTGGTACATAGTGGTTACACAGCGACCCCTAGTGTCCGGGATGTATGGTGGTATATAGTGGTTACACAGCGCCCCCTAGTGTCCGGGATGTATGGTGGTACATAGTGGTTACACAGCGCCCCCTAGTGTCCGGGATGTATGGTGGTACATAGTGGTTACACAGCGCCCCCTAGTGTCCGGCATGTATGGTGGTACATAGTGGTTACACAGCGACCCCTAGTGTCCGGCATGTATGGTGGTACATAGTGGTTACACAGCGCCCCCTAGTGTCCGGGATGTATGGTGGTTACACAGCGCCCCCTAGTGTCCGGGATGTATGGTGGTTACACAGCGACCCCTAGTGTCCGGGATGTATGGTGGTTACACAGCGACCCCTAGTGTCCGGGATGTATGGTGGTACACAGTGGTTACACAGCGACCCCTAGTGTCCGGGATGTATGGTGGTACATAGTGGTTACACAGCGACCCCTAGTGTCCGGGATGTATGGTGGTTACACAGCGCCCCCTAGTGTCCGGGATGTATGGTGGTACATAGTGGTTACACAGCGCCCCCTAGTGTCCGGGATGTATGGTGGTACATAGTGGTTACACAGCGACCCCTAGTGTCCGGCATGTATGGTGGTACATGGTGGTTACACAGCGCCCCCTAGTGTCCGGGATGTATGGTGGTACATGGTGGTTACACAGCGACCCCTAGTGTCCGGGATGTATGGTGGTTACACAGCGACCCCTAGTGTCCGGGATGTATGGTGGTACATAGTGGTTACACAGCGCCCCCTAGTGTCCGGGATGTATGGTGGTACATAGTGGTTACACAGCGACCCCTAGTGTCCGGGATGTATGGTGGTATATAGTGGTTACACAGCGCCCCCTAGTGTCCGGGATGTATGGTGGTACATAGTGGTTACACAGCGCCCCCTAGTGTCCGGGATGTATGGTGGTACATAGTGGTTACACAGCGCCCCCTAGTGTCCGGCATGTATGGTGGTACATAGTGGTTACACAGCGACCCCTAGTGTCCGGCATGTATGGTGGTACATAGTGGTTACACAGCGCCCCCTAGTGTCCGGGATGTATGGTGGTACATAGTGGTTACACAGCGCCCCCTAGTGTCCGGGATGTATGGTGGTACATAGTGGTTACACAGCGCCCCCTAGTGTCCGGCATGTATGGTGGTACATAGTGGTTACACAGCGACCCCTAGTGTCCGGCATGTATGGTGGTACATAGTGGTTACACAGCGCCCCCTAGTGTCCGGGATGTATGGTGGTTACACAGCGCCCCCTAGTGTCCGGGATGTATGGTGGTTACACAGCGACCCCTAGTGTCCGGGATGTATGGTGGTTACACAGCGACCCCTAGTGTCCGGGATGTATGGTGGTACACAGTGGTTACACAGCGACCCCTAGTGTCCGGGATGTATGGTGGTACATAGTGGTTACACAGCGCCCCCTAGTGTCCGGGATGTATGGTGGTACATAGTGGTTACACAGCGACCCCTAGTGTCCGGGATGTATGGTGGTTACACAGCGCCCCCTAGTGTCCTGGATGTATGGTGGTACATGGTGGTTACACAGCGACCCCTAGTGTCCGGGATGTATGGTGGTACATGGTGGTTACACAGCGCCCCCTAGTGTCCGGGATGTATGGTGGTACATGGTGGTTACACAGCGACCCCTAGTGTCCGGGATGTATGGTGGTTACACAGCGACCCCTAGTGTCCGGGATGTATGGTGGTACACAGTGGTTACACAGCGACCCCTAGTGTCCGGGATGTATGGTGGTACATAGTGGTTACACAGCGACCCCTAGTGTCCGGGATGTATGGTGGTTACACAGCGACCCCTAGTGTCCGGGATGTATGGTGGTACATAGTGGTTACACAGCGCCCCCTAGTGTCCGGGATGTATGGTGGTACATAGTGGTTACACAGCGACCCCTAGTGTCCGGGATGTATGGTGGTACATGGTGGTTACACAGCGCCCCCTAGTGTCCGGGATGTATGGTGGTACATAGTGGTTACACAGCGACCCCTGGTGTCCGGGATATATGGTGGTACATAGTGGTTACACAGCGACCCCTAGTGTCCGGAATGTATGGTGGTACATAGTGGTTACACAGCGACCCCTAGTGTCCGGGATGTATGGTGGTACATGGTGGTTACACAGCGACCCCTAGTGTCCGGGATGTATGGTGGTACATAGTGGTTACACAGCGCCCCCTAGTGTCCGGGATGTATGGTGGTACATAGTGGTTACACAGCGCCCCCTAGTGTCCGGGATGTATGGTGGTACATAGTGGTTACACAGCGACCCCTGGTGTCCGGGATGTATGGTGGTTACACAGCGACCCCTAGTGTCCGGGATGTATGGTGGTACATAGTGGTTACACAGCGCCCCCTAGTGTCCGGGATGTATGGTGGTACATGGTGGTTACACAGCGACCCCTAGTGTCCGGGATGTATGGTGGTACACAGTGGTTACACAGCGCCCCCTAGTGTCCGGGATGTATGGTGGTACATAGTGGTTACACAGCGACCCCTAGTGTCCGGGATGTATGGTGGTTACACAGCGACCCCTAGTGTCCGGGATGTATGGTGGTACATGGTGGTTACACAGCGCCCCCTAGTGTCCGGGATGTATGGTGGTACATGGTGGTTACACAGCGACCCCTAGTGTCCGGGATGTATGGTGGTACATAGTGGTTACACAGCGACCCCTAGTGTCCGGGATGTATGGTGGTACACGGTGGTTACACAGCGACCCCTAGTGTCCGGGATGTATGGTGGTACATGGTGGTTACACAGCGACCCCTAGTGTCCGGGATGTATGGTGGTACATAGTGGTTACACAGCGACCCCTAGTGTCCGGGATGTATGGTGGTACATGGTGGTTACACAGCGACCCCTAGTGTCCGGGATGTATGGTGGTACATAGTGGTTACACAGCGCCCCCTAGTGTCCGGGATATATGGTGGTACATAGTGGTTACACAGCGCCCCCTAGTGTCCGGGATGTATGGTGGTACATAGTGGTTACACAGCGACCCCTAGTGTCCGGGATGTATGGTGGTACACAGTGGTTACACAGCGACCCCTAGTGTCCGGGATGTATGGTGGTACATAGTGGTTACACAGCGACCCTTAGTGTCCGGGATGTATGGTGGTACATAGTGGTTACACAGCGACCCCTGGTGTCCGGGATGTATGGTGGTACACAGCGCCCCCTAGTGTCCGGGATGTATGGTGGTACATAGTGGTTACACAGCGACCCCTAGTGTCCGGGATGTATGGTGGTACATGGTGGTTACACAGCGACCCCTAGTGTCCGGGATGTATGGTGGTTACACAGCGACCCCTAGTGTCCGGGATGTATGGTGGTACATGGTGGTTACACAGCGACCCCTAGTGTCCGGGATGTATGGTGGTACATAGTGGTTACACAGCGACCCCTAGTGTCCGGGATGTATGGTGGTACATGGTGGTTACACAGCGCCCCCTAGTGTCCGGGATATATGGTGGTACATAGTGGTTACACAGCGACCCCTAGTGTCCGGGATGTATGGTGGTACATGGTGGTTACACAGCGACCCCTAGTGTCCTGGATGTATGGTGGTACATGGTGGTTACACAGCGACCCCTAGTGTCCGGGATGTATGGTGGTACACGGTGGTTACACAGCGACCCCTAGTGTCCGGGATGTATGGTGGTACATAGTGGTTACACAGCGACCCCTAGTGTCCGGGATGTATGGTGGTACATAGTGGTTACACAGCGCCCCCTAGTGTCCGGGATGTATGGTGGTACATAGTGGTTACACAGCGACCCCTAGTGTCCGGGATGTATGGTGGTACATAGTGGTTACACAGCGCCCCCTAGTGTCCGGGATGTATGGTGATACACAGTGGTTACACAGCGACCCCTAGTGTCCGGGATGTATGGTGGTACATAGTGGTTACACAGCGCCCCCTAGTGTCCGGCATGTATGGTGGTACATAGTGGTTACACAGCGACCCCTAGTGTCCGGGATGTATGGTGGCACATAGTGGTTACACAGCGACCCCTAGTGTCCGGGATGTCTTATCTCTACACAGCGCTGATGTCTTATCTCTACACAGCGACCCCTGGTGTCAGGGATGTCTTATCTCTACACAGCGCCATCTAGTGTCAGGGATGTCATATCTCCACACAGCGACCCCTAGTGTCAGGGATGTCTTATCTCTACACAGCGACCCCTAGTGTCAGGGATGTCATATCTCTACACAGCGACCCCTAGTGTTTGGGCTGTATAGTGGTGTATAGTAGTTACACAGCGCCCCCTGGTGTTTGGGCTGTATAGTGGTATATAGTAGTTACACAGCGCCCCCTGGTGTTTGGGCTGTATAGTGGTGTATAGTAGTTACACAGCGCCCCCTGGTGTTTGGGCTGTATAGTGGTATATAGTAGTTACACAGCGCCCCCTGGTGTTTGGGCTGTATAGTGGTATATAGTAGTTACACAGCGCCCCCTGGTGTTTGGGCTGTATAGTGGTGTATAGTAGTTACACAGCGCCCCCTGGTGTTTGGTCTGTATAGTGGTATATAGTAGTTACACAGCGCCCCCTGGTGTTTGGGCTGTATAGTGGTGTATAGTAGTTACACAGCGCCCCCTGGTGTTTGGTCTGTATAGTGGTATATAGTAGTTACACAGCGCCCCCTGGTGTTTGGGCTGTATAGTGGTGTATAGTAGTTACACAGTGCCCCCTGGTGTTTGGGCTGTATAGTGGTGTATAGTAGTTACACAGTGCCCCCTAGTGTTTGGGCTGTATAGCAGTATATAGTAGTTACACAGCGCCCCCTAGTGTCCAGGCCGTCCCATCTACACAGTGCCCCCTAGTGTCTGGGTTGTCCCCTCTACCATTTTTAAAGGGAAACCATCAGCATGTCAGACAAATCTAACCTGCTGATTGTTACCTATAGAGCACAGGAGACACCAAGGAAGCCATGTCTCTTACCTCCACTCTCAGGGCTGCTTTCTTGCAGTTTGTAGTTTAGTTCAGCGACTAGTCAGGCTGTTTGGAGCACTGGGGGCGGTCCGGATCGGTAGTCTGGGGGTGGTAGCCCCGCCCCCAGTGCTCCAAACAGCCTGACTAGTCGCTGAACTAAACTACAAACTGCAAGAAAGCAGCCCTGAGAGTGGAGGTAAGAGACATGGCTTCCTTGGTGTCTCCTGTGCTCTATAGGTAACAATCAGCAGGTTAGATTTGTCTGACATGCTGATGGTTTCCCTTTAAAAATGGTAGAGGGGACAACCCAGACACTAGGGGGCACTGTGTAGATGGGACGGCCTGGACACTAGGGGGCGCTGTGTAACTACTATATACCGCTATACAGCCCAAACACTAGGTAACCATCAGCAGGTTAGATTCCTCCTTTTAGTACATGTGAAGTGTTATTGCTGATAGCTCGCAGCTATTGGCTGAGCTGGAGCTGTCATTACTGCCGGGATTAGTGGGGTAGGAGCCCCCCTTTGGCTGGGTGTACACAGGAGGTAGTATTATGGGTGGTGTGTCCCTGTACATCTATATCCTGATGACATGTTGTTATATTATAGGAGGTGGAGCTGATCAGAAATGTTCAGGATCTTCTGAAGAGGACCCTGGATCAGACCGTCCAGCAGATCAGGTAACGGTGAGGACCCGTCTGTCTCCTTCCCGTTCTGTCATCCTGATCGGCCTCTTCTAGTCTTGTCTAGTCTATATAATAACTGAATCTTTCCCTCTATTATAGCTTCTGTATTATACTCTATTATTGTCGTACTCTGCCACCTGGTGTCCAGATCTGGTATAAAGTAAATTCTCATCAGGCTTGGTTTGGGTTAGATTTGCTGCCTTTCTTTCATCTAGTGTAAGATGTACATACTTACTGTTACTGTAGGTTGCACACTCCATTGGTCAGTCTTGGCACTGATGTCTAGGTCAGTGCTTCTCAATTCCAGTCCTCGGGCCTCTCCGACAGGTCATGTTTTGAGGATTTCTTTAGTGTTTGACAGGTGATATAATTATACTCAGTGCATCAGGTATTATCACAGGTGTTCTTTGTATGGGAAATCCTCAAAACATGACCTGGGAGGCCTGGGGACTGGATTTGAGAAGCACTGGTCTAGGTGGTGGTTATGACTATGAGCTATACAAACATTACATGGTTACTTTTCTACAATCCAGGAGAAGCTCTTCTGTGTATATGAGGAGCAGCACTATTTCTTACCATTATATTACTTGTATATGATGTTCATCACTATTAGAGATGAGTGAACCTCAAGCACGCTCAGGTTTGTCCAAACCCGAACTTTCAGCATTTGATTATTGGTGGCTAAAGAAGTTGGATGCAGCCCTAAGGCTGCATGGAAAACATGAATACAACATAGGCCATAGGCCATAACCATGTTTTCCAGAACCTCCTAGGGCTGCATCCAACTTTTGCCACCAGTTATCAAACTCCAAAAGTTTGGGTTTGGGCAAACCCCAGCATGCTCGAGGTTCGCTCATCTCTAGTCACCAGAGCTAATGAGTGTAGGCTAGCTGCTATGTTATCTCCACAATGCACACACCGAAAAATAGATCCCGCTCCCCTATATCTCTATAGCACACACAGAAGAGGAGATCCTGCTCCCCTATATCTCTTTAACACATGCAGAAGAGGAGATCCTGACCCCCTAAATCTCTATAGCACACACAGAAGAGGAGATCCTGCCCCCCTATATCTCTGTAGTACACACAGAAGAGGAGATCCTGCTCCTCTAAATATCTATAGTACACACAGAAGAGGAGATTCTGCTCCCCTATATCTCTATAGCACACACAGAAGAGGAGATCCTGCTCCCCCATATCTCTATAGCACACACAGAAGAGGAGATCCTGCTCCCCTATATCTCTATAGGACACACATAAGAGGAGATCCTGCTCCCCTATATCTCTATAGAACACACAGAAGAGGAGATCCTGCCCCCCTAAATCTCTATAGCACACACAGAAGAGGAGATCCTGCTCCCCTATATCTCTATAGCACACACAGAAGAGGAGATCCTGCTCCCCTATATCTCTATAGCACACACAGAAGAGGAGATCCTGCTCCCCTATGTCTCTATAGTACACACAGAAGAGGAGATCCTGCACCCCTATATCTCTATAGTGCAAACAGAAAAGGAACTCTCCCTCTTTTGTGTGTGCTACAGAAGAGCAGGATGTGTGCGCTATAGAGTTATAGGGGAGCAGGATCTCCTCTTCTGTATGTGCTATAGAGATATAGGGGAGCAGGATCTCCTCTTCTGTATGTGCTATAGAGATATAGCGGGGCAGGATCTCCTCTTCTGTGTGCTATAGAGATATAGGGGAGCAGGATCTCCTCTTCTGTGTGTACTATACAGATATAGGGGAGCAGGATCTCCTCTTCTGTGTGTACTATACAGATATAGGGGAGCAGGATCTCCTCTTCTGTATGTGCTATAGAGATATAGGGGAGCAGGATCTCCTCTTCTGTATGTGCTATAGAGATATAGGGGAGCAGGATCTCCTCTTCTGTATGTGCTATAGAGATATAGGGGAGCAGGATCTCCTCTTCTGTATGTGCTATAGAGATATAGGGGAGCAGGATATTCTCTCCTGTGTGTGCTATAGAGATATAGGGGAGCGGGATCTCCTCTTCTGTGTGTGCTATAGAGATATAGGGGAGCAGGATCTCCTCTTCTGTGTGCTATAGAGATATAGGGGTGCAGGGTCTCCTCTTCTGTGTACTATAGAGATATAGAGGAGCAGGATCTCCTCTTCTGTGTGTACTATGGAGATATAGGGGAGCAGGATATCCTCTTCTGTATGTGCTATAGAGATATAGGGGAGCAGGATCTCCTCTTCTGTGTATACTATAGAGATATAGGGGAGCAGGATCTCCTCTTCTGTATGTGCTATAGAGATATAGCGTGGCAGGATCTCCTCTTCTGTGTACTATACAGAGATATAGAGGAGCAGGATCTCCTCTTCTGTGTGTACTATGGAGATATAGGGGAGCAGGATCTCCTCTTCTGTATGTGCTATAGAGATATAGGGGAGCAGGATATCCTCTTCTGTGTGTGTGCTATAGAGATATAAGGGGCAGGATCTCCTCTTCTGTGTGTGCTATAGAGATATAAGGGGCAGGATCTCCTCTTCTGTATGTGCTATAGAGATATAGGGGAGCAGGATCTCCTCTTCTGTGTGTACTATAGAGATATAAGGGAGCAGGATCTCCTCTTCTGTATGTGCTATAGAGATATAAGGGGCAGGATCTCCTCTTCTGTGTGCTATAGAGATATAGGGGGGCAGGACCAACTCTTCTCTATATCTCTACAGCACACACAGAAGCAGCATGGAGGACATTATAGAGCAGTGTACGCTGTGAATCTAGCACTATACAATTACTAGAGAATTCGTCAGCCTCACTATGTCTCTCTTACTCTACAGCTATCTCTTTCCCCCTTCATCTTCATAGACTGTAGAACGGGCAGTATGTAAACCCCATTCCCAAAAGATTGCAGCATGAGTGCCCCCATACCAGTGTCAGTCAGTTATTCATAGCATTACTAACTAGAGCCCCAGTACCCCCATAGCTGCATTAGTCAAAGTGCCCCCATTGGTTGTGCTTTTAGAAAGTCCATTGTGTAGTGTCACCATGAGTGCAGGTAGGTAATGCCAGAGCACCAGTTCCCCATAATAGTAATCCTAAATCGTGTCGGCTACCCCCATAAGAGTAATAAAGTGCCCATAGATTGTAATGCCCTGGATGTTTTAGTGAGTAATGCTGGGTAGAGTCCCCCCTGAATAGTGCTGAGCAGAGTACCAGGACCCCCATAACAATGACAGGCGGTGAACCATAGGGCTTCAGGTCATAGTTAGAGGCATATGGAGTCTATGTAGACTTATTCCTGTATAGACCATGTACCCGACATATAAGTAGCTGTGATCCTAAGGTCACACCATCTGCAGATCACCCTCACAATAAGCAGATCAGGAGCTCACTATCCCTTTAAGCAGCCTGTAAGCACATAATAAAGCCGCAGAGTGGTTTTACAGTATCCTGCATTAAAATGAATAGCCCTGATAGCACTCCCGGGCTATAAACACTATCTATACAGCTTAGATGTAAAAACACAGGATCTGGGGTGAGATAAGCGTCGCAGTTCATCTCCTCTGTCTGTGTCACCATCCGGTTTCTAAAGTCTCCGCTGTAATCATTAACTTTCAATAGTTTAATAGGTGAGATTAATGGGTGAGGAAATGTTTCATTGATGATTCTCGGCTCTTGGCTTCACGTTGGGCCCAGTGGTCCTATCTCCTATCTGTGGATTACAAAGGGTTAATGCTTATAGTTATAATGGAAAATAGTAAGGGACTGCAGTGCTGCCTATCACCAACAGATGGCGATATAGATTATATATTGCAGTTTTATAGACCACCTACTGGTTATAGACAGTACTGCAAGCACAGTGTAAGTTGTAATTATCAGCATTATGATTATTATATCTCTTTACATAGCATACTAAGTCAGCCTAGAGGAGTAGGCTTTACAGCTATTGCAAAACTACAACTCACATCATTCCCTTACAGCCTTCGACTGTCCGGGCACACTGGAACATGTGGTTGAGCAAAAGCTGGAGAGCCTCAGTTTGGGATGGACAGTGCTCTCAGTAATTCACACTACTCTTCCTATCCCCTCAAAGCATGCAGTATCATAAAGAGAGAGAGACTGCAGCTGCATCTCCCTACTCCAAAATACACTAAACAGACCCCATGCTTATGGAGGAAGTTTCTGAACATTTACATGCCTGTGATTGACGGCACACTGAGAGTGGTAGTTTTGCAACAGCTGGAAAGCTACAAGTTGAAGCACATCACCTCTTCCCCTCTCACAGCATTCTGTTTCATAGACAGAGAGATAGAAGCTGCAGCTGCATCCCCCTTCTTCTTATTCTCTCTTAAAGTTATTACTAAAAATAGTTTTCTCGGTTATAGGGGGGGTTTCTGAACATTTACATCCTGTTAATTCCCTTTCGCATCATGCAGTCTCATAAAGCAAGAGAAAGATAGAGTGAAACTGCAGCTGCATCTCCCTTCTCCTTGTTTTCTCCTTACTGTATTAAGGCTGGGCTGGGTCCACACTACGTAAAAAACACAGCCGTATTTCATAACAACGGCCGTATTTGCGCAAATACGGCCGTTGTTATGAAATACGGCCGTGTTTTTTACGTAGTGTGAACATAGCCTTACACTGTATTGTTTTCCTGGTTATGGGGGAGGTTTCTGAACATTTACTTGACAGTTTCTCTCCATATTCCCTTTCACATCACTGCAGCTGCATCTCCCTCCTCCTTGTTTGCGCTTTGCTGTATTAGGCTAAATTGACCCCATGCTAATGGAGGAAGTTTTCAGACAAGCCCGTCATAGATAGGGTATGTTGATAGTGGTAGTTTTATAACAACTGTAAAGCCACAGGTTGGGATACAGGACTTTTACTATGTGACATGTTTCCCCACTTCTCCCCCTTCCCCTGTCACAGCATTCAGTCTCATAGACAGTCTCATGGTGGAAATGAGATATACTACAGATTTCCTCATAGTCACACGTATTATACTGATGGGTGCTCTTTATATGCAGAGCCAGGCTTGATGTTGTTGCAGTCAGTATCTAGAGGAGAATAGCCAGCGCTGGTTTGATCATATGTAACAAGAAGTTCCTTAGACACAAGACGTCTTAGAGGAGAGGGAGATTGGAGGTTATAGGAGAGGCAGGCATGACTGATGGATGGGTGACAGCTCGCTGCTTCTGGAGATGACTGACAAGATATGAAGGAGAAGAACATCTAAGACGACTTTGAAGATCTTCACAATGTCTTCTAGGTTATGAAGGAAGTGTGTTTAGGGAATATTCATCAAGATATAAAGAAAGAGTAAGAAAGAAGGTGGAGAATAGGGATATGACTATGGGCCTGACAGCCATAGAGGTCAGATGAGACCCCTCCACCAATCTGATGCATTGACTTTTATAATGAGACACAAGTCTGGAAAATCTGACCATCCAGGCTTACAACGTTTACAACAGGATCTCTGAACTGTCAGAGCATTCAGGCTATAGGGTATCAATCCCAGAAGCAATATACCAAGGTTCAATACAATGCCTCCTGCTAGTACTGGTGGTAGTAGAGGGAAGACCCCAAGTGATAGCCATATAATATACCTTACATGTCAATATGCCATATAATATACCTTACATGGCAAAATGCAGCTGAGCACCCAAAATCATGGACAGCAGAATTAAGTGGGCCTTTCCTTTGTTGCTCATTGGATTCAGGAGTGTGAGCTAGGCTGCTAGGGATGACCAAGAAGGGGACAGAAGGACCCTTGACCCCAGCCAGCTGTCCCTGCCTACTTGCTACAAGACAGCCCTAGGCAGCTGTAGGCAACCGGGCGACGCTCCTTTACCTGCACCTGAGGTGTAAAACACAAAGCAAAGACAAGACAAAACACCAAGGGATTGTCGTACATCAGACCTAGTGAACAACGTGGTACAGAGTGAGGATCAAAAAAGGGTTGTCAGAGGTACAAAAGCCGAGATTAGTATAGACAGGTAAAGAGATACAGGATACGCTTAGCACACCTAGAATGACTAATAGCTAGCAAAGACTACTGGACAAACAAATACTTTATAGGAGGCCAAGGACTCAGTACAACATGTGATTGGTCCAGGCGCACACAACACCGACTGACAAAGCAAAGGATGAATGGAGAGGCAGAATGTCAATCAGAAAGCAAAACAAAGGTTAACTGTTAAATGACCAGAGGACACTCAGCAAAGAAGAGATGGGTGTGGCGGAGAATCAACTACCACTTCAGCAAATGAAACATAGAATTTAAATACTAAATCAGGCATATACAACGAGCCATGGACCGCACCGGGGTCAGAACAGGCACAGGCTTGACACAGGTCTTCCATGTCTACGGTACATGCTGCCCCACCACTGAAAGCTGTCTATTGAAATTGTAAAAATGGCTGACCCCTGTAATTAGATGGTGGACAGATAAATGCAGTGCAAAGTAAATGGGCATGGACAACATGGACCCTTATTCTTTAGGCAGCTTTCATATGTATTATATTACTTTAAAGCTAAGCTCCGCCCCTGAGGAGCAGCGCCTCTTGTTTTTCTTCTCTTATTTTTAGGAAGTCTGAGTTCATAGTATGCAGGGATCTAATCTAGAAGGCAGGACTGTGGACTTCTTAGCTGTCTGAGGACATCAGGGACAAAATTGTAGACCTGCATAAGGCTCTGATGGGCTACACGATAATAAGCAAGCGCCTTGCAAGCCATAGGGATTGTCCAATTTTTAACAGTGGATCCTAATACTGTCTCTCTTTTCTTTTCAGGCAGAACAGAGACGCCAAGGAGAAGCTGGAGATGGACTACTCAGACAAGGTGGACGCTTACGGCCTTGACGATAAGAGCGGCAGATACAAGAATCAAAGCACCGACATCCAGTTCCATCACAACTCATCCAAACTAGAGGACAAGTAAGTCATAAACTAGGAAGGTGGAGTTACCTGTAATCAATGTGACTTCCAATATCCTAATCACCACATGTAATACTCCTCATGGTGGAGAAGCAGAGATATGAGGAGCTGTTTGTTAGGGTCCTCGCACAGCAGCTGTAGTATCCTCTGTGGGACATAAAGGTAATAGTCACATAATTGCAGCTCCACTATATTTTAGGATAAGACGTTCACTGTTTTGCCTTGAAGCTGTTTTGTATTTGGACACAGTTGATTGACTGACGCCTTTTATCTGTAATGAGTCCCCGCGGTCCTCCGATCGCTGCCCGAGCCTACCGCTACATATATTACATCTCACCCACCAATAAAGAAATCATTATATTCCAGCATTGAAGCTTCAGCTTTTCTATTACACAAACCTCTCATCTGGAAAAGGCTTCAAAGTCACTCTGTGTATTATAGCTTACTGATCTAATGAGCCAATCTCCATTGTCTTATCTATACACATCCATATTCATGTTTTATAGTAGTACATGGGAGCAGTATTATAGTAGTTATATTCTTGTATATAGGAGCAGTATTATAGTAGTTATATTCTTGTATATAGGGAGCAGTATTATAGTAGTTATATTCTTGTATATAGGAGCAGTATTATAGTAGTTATATTCCTGTATATAGGAGCAGTATTATAGTAGTTATATTCCTGTATATAGGGGCAGTATTATAGTGGTTATATTCCTGTATATAGGGGCAGTATTATAGTAGTTATATTCCTGTATATAGGAGGCAGTATTATAGTAGTTATATTCCTGTATATAGGAGGCAGTATTATAGTAGTTATATTCCTGTATATAGGGGGCAGTATTATAGTGGTTATATTCCTGTATATAGGGGCAGTATTATAGTAGTTATATTCTTGTATATAGGAGCAGTAGTATAGTAGTTATATTCTTGTAAATAGGAGCAGTGTTATAGTAGTTATATTCTTGTATATAGGAGCAGTATTATAGTAGTTATATTCCTGTATATAGGGCAGTATTATACCAGTTATATTCTTGTATATAGGAGCAGTAGTATAGTAGTTATATTCTTGTAAATAGGAGCAGTGTTAGGCTAGGTTCACACTGCGTTTTCAGCATCCGTTTAACGCATCCGTTTTTTGCAAAAAACGCATGAAAAACGGATTGCAAAAAACGGATTCATTTGTGTGCATCCGTTTTTCCATTGACTTCCATTATTTAAAAAAACGGATCCGTTTTTTTTGACGGACCAAAAAACGTTGCTGACCCTATTTTTCTGGACGTTAAAAAAACGGATCCGTTAAACGGATGCTGAAAACGCAGTGTGAACCTAGCCTTATAGTAGTTATATTCTTGTATATAGGAGCAGTATTATAGTAGTTATATTCTTGTATATAGGTGGCAGTATTATAGTAGTTATATTCCTGTATATAGGAGCAGTATTATAGTAGTTATATTCATGTATATCGGAGGCAGCATTATAGTAGTTATATTCTTGTATATAGGGGCAGTATTATAGTAGTTATATTCCTGTATATAGAGGCAGTATTATAGTAGTTATATTCTTGTACATAGGAGCAGTATTATAGTAGTTATATTCTTGTATATAGGAGCAGTATTATAGTAGTTATATTCTTGTATATAGGAGCAGTATTATAGTAGTTATATTCTTGTATATAGGATCAGTATTATAGTAGTTATATTCTTGTATATAGGAGCAGTATTATAGTAGTTATGAACTGGAGAGAGTGGAACGGCTGCACATCCCATCTATGGCTGATACTAATGCCGCTAGGCCTATATTAAAAATCAACACCAGAGTGTCTGTATATGAATTGATCAAGCCATATTGCCCCGTGTACCACCGCGCAGGTCCTCTGGTCCACACGGGTCCCTACGCTAACGCCAACCCCGCAAAGCGTGCACATGCAGGAAAGGGAGGCCATGGAACGGCCCTGCAACCCCAATGTCACAGGACCAGACCCAAAAAGCCCCACCAAAACCCAGCCAGCACCACCGGCGGGGAAGGCTGCCCCCAAACGACACAAGTATGGATATGGTATTACACTTACCATTCTGGTGTGGTGTTTTTGGGTCTGGTCCTGTGGCATGGGGGTCGCAGGGCTGTCCCATGGCCCCTGTTCCCTGGCTGTGCACGCCTGCGGGGTTGGTGGCCACTGACTGGCACGGTGTGGACTTAGTGTAGGGACCCATGTGTATCAGATACCGGCACGAGGTACATGGGGCAGTATGGCTTGATCAATTCATACACTAAATTCTGATGTGTTTTTTATTTAGCCTAGCGGCACTAGTATCAGCCATAGGTGTGAGGTGCAGCACTCTGTTTCTTCCCTGAACTGCATTTTGTTTCTCTCTTTTCTCTGTGTTTTTGCACTCCTCCTGGTGAGACCCACATGACCGCAATTAGCAGGAGACACCTGAGTGCACATGGTTTTAATCCCTCCTGTTTTTTCCCATTCTGTTTGCTGCAGTTATGGTGAGTGTAATTCCTTATCCAGACTTGTGCTGCTTGGGGGCGACCTTCTCCGCCGGTGGTGCTAGCCGGGTTCTGGTGTGGTGTTTTTGGGTCTGGTCCTGTGGCATGGGGGTTGCAGGGCCGTCCCATGGCCCCCGTTCCCTGACTGTGCGCGCCTGCGGGGTTGGTGGCCACTGACTGGCACGGTGTGGACTTAGTGTAGGGACCCATGTGTATCAGATACCGGCACGAGGTACATGGGGCAGTATGGCTTGATCAATTCATACACTAAATTCTGATGTGTTTTTTATTTAGCCTAGCGACACTAGTATCAGCCATAGGTGTGAGGTGCAGCACTCTGTTTCTTCCCTGAACCGCATTATAGTAGTTATATGCACAAGCCAAAAAGACAGAAATGGCTGCACATCGCACCCATGGCTGACACGAAAGCTTATTCAGCTACATTTAAAACCAACATCAGAAGTTAGTATATAATTTGGCCAAACCATATTGCCTCATGTACCACGTGCAGGTCCTCTGATACACATGAGTCCCTAACTAAAAAACATCACTGTGCCGGTCAGCGACCACATTCCCCGCAAAGCGTGCGCAAGCAGAGAAGGAGGGCCACGGAATGGCCCTGCAACCCCATTGTCACAGGACCAGACCTACAGGACTACATGAAGTTTCCACTTAGTTTAACTTATGCATATTCTCTATAGCAATTCTGCATTAGCTATTATTGTACGTATATCACCTCCGCATCAGCTACAGCGCTAAAGATTATTTTTTATGTCATTTGTTTGTATACAACCTTTAAACTTGCAGCCCCGTGTCAAATGGCCGTGGCCTAGAGTGTGTGTGCATTGGGTTGGCACAACCTCTCCGTCCCTCCTCCCCACCCTCTTCATCGTTAGGAATGCTCCAGGCAGATTGTCTCCTATTCATCACCTGTGTCAGCACGGCACATGGGCTGGATTGTTAAGGCACCTGTGCAATGTTCACTGCAGAGTAATAGGAAATATCCTGCCAGTGGCATTCCTAATGATGAAGAGGGTGGTGAGGAGGGACGGAAGGGTGGTGCAAGGTTAGGGCACAGATACTCATGGCCATGGCAGTTTGGCACATGGCTGCAAGTTTAAAAGTATTTTTGTAGGGACAATAAATGCATCACCTGCTGAACAGACCCCAGGACAGATCTTGGATTAAAATCAGCTATCCTAAGGTACAAGTGGTTTGGGGGGACAGATTGTGGGTACAGAGTCGCTTTAATAAGCCCTTAAGTTTACACAACAGAATGTAAAACATCACACTAGTTTCAGGCTTATCTGGTGGTCTGGGATAGTGAATGAGTTATTGCCAGTATACCTTTTATACTACGGTAGTGGAAAGTGGTAAAACTTGCTTTCCCTTGCTTGCCTGGTCATAATATGCTTATAAGGAACACTTATAAGGAACAATTGTAGAAATCCCTTAGATAAGCAGGGGTCTTTCTAGGTTTTGCTTTACTTTTCGTCATACATCTGGCAAGTATGGCTGAGTGTCAGTATGAGTAGAGAGATAGAAAAAGGTAAAATCATTGCCTCCTGGAAAATATAGGAAAGACTTTCATTTCACCTATGTATAACCAGCCGGATTACAGCCAGAGTCCTTCCCTGCAAATATTTGTCTTCTGCGAAGTGACCACTAGATGGCAGCAGAGACTTTTCTCAGAAACACTAGGGCTGCCTTTTACCCTCTGTATCGTGTTGGGTCGGCTTGTTGCTTAGGGATAGACGAAATTCATAGCGATTTAGGATCTTGGGAGGTGGGGAGTAAGCGCCAAATGAGATCTTTTGGGACATAGATCATCTTGTTAAAGACAACGTGAAAAATTTTACAAGGTACATCATCCCAGTCTCTCCTCCTACCATACTGTGATATTAATTCATCGGGTATCGTAAAAAGCAAAAACGATGTAGATGGGAATTGCAATCCTCTCCGCACAACTCCTTCCATCGCCTGCCTGTTAGCCGACGGCTTTGACAAATTAATGAGCCGCCATAGACTCTTCCTGTTTGGCGCTAATGCGATATGAATCATGTGTCTCTTTATGGCACATTAGTATCTGTATAGCGTCAGGGTGGATCTCACTGTAGGGTAGGTAGCATTCACCTCTATTAAATGATAAGCGGAGCGCCAGTCTCCGTCCGGACTCAGGTAGGAGTTGTCCAAATGAAGAAAAGAAAAAAAAGGCTTCAGATCTCGGTGGATTTATTCAGTGCTCATTCATCACCCGGAGGCGTATGGACGTCTGCGTGCTTAGTTTTAATCAGTTAATTCATTATTCACTCCTGTCCATCAATAAGCTTACCAGCGGAGTAATTTAATAAATGTAATGAACATGGAGAGGGATAGATAAGGGGAAACTAGATGAATAAATACTGCAATATAACTATGGACACTAGAGGGCGACATTAAACACCATTCCACAGTCCAGGGATGGGGAAACTGCATGACAATGTCACTATTGCAGGGACGGGGGTCCTTTGGCCCTTTAGCTATTGCATAACTACAACTCCCATCATGACTGGACAGCTCTCAAGGCATGATGAGAGTTGTGGTCATGCAACAGATGGAGGGTGGAAGGATCCTCGTCCCTGCCATAGCTATATTGTCATTGGATCCTGCTCCTGTTCACGTTGCTTCTGAATGTGTCTTTCTATTCCTGAACCAGGAAGCTCAGGATGAATAGCTGTAGGTCCTTTCCAAATATTGGCCCCTTCACAGTCTTTCCCTGCAGAGGGGTGCAACAAATTGAACAGCCAGGCCACACAAATGATCCTCGTATTGTTCGTGCAGCCCTGGAAACTGCCAGCACAGATATGTATATATCTTTGCAGACTTTTTCCAGATCACACACCATAACCTACTTACCTAGTGTGCTGCTGTGTGATCTGACATCCTGCGCTCAGCGTCTCCCATCCAGCCACTGTCTTCAGATCCCGCCTCCTCCAGCTGTCAGTCATTCTGGAGGAGGCGGGGCCTGAAGAGATAGCAGCTGAATGTGAGAGGCGGAGAACAGGATGCTGGATTACAGCAGCAGCACAGATCACACACTATTACATACTTACCTAGTGTGCCACTGTGTGATCTGACATCCTGTGTTCAGTCTTTCCCTTCCAGGCGCTGCATCTTTGGGCCCTGCCTCCTCCAGCTGTCAATCATTCTGGAGGAGACGGGGCCTGAAGAGACAGCAGCTGGACAGGAGAGGCGGACAAGATGCCAGATCACAGCAGCAATGCAACAGGTAAGTATGCAATGGTGAAAGATCTGGCAATAGTCAGCACAGATATATGTATATCCGTGCTATCAGTCAGCCTTTATCATTATCGCCCTCACATCCCCTGTTTACATGGAAAGATGTGCTGTAAACAGACGATCAGCCGAGGATTGGGCATTTTCCCCCCTGATCACAGTAACTTACATGGACCGAAATCTTTCTAGCAGCCCTCCTGGCTGATAATCGGCGTGTGTAAAAAGCCCTAAACAGCCGGTATGTACCTCAATTATGGCTTTCATCCCCCTCCCCCAGACATCACGCCTCTGAATCCCGATCACAGGCGACATTTCCTCGTTTTAATTCACTCCTAAATCTGAGAATAATTGCCGCCGTGTTTCTCCATCACTAATTCTAATTGATTTCTGATCGGCTTACTCATCATATACTACTAATCTGTAAAGCTGGATGAATGAGAAGCTTTCCCCCGCACCGGCCTGACACATAATTATTGGGAAGTTATCAGAAACCTAAAGCTGCACATCACTGGTCTCCACCCCGCGCCGCTCCAGCTGCTGCAAAATCGCAGGCATGATGGGAGTTGTAGTTTTGCAACAGCTGGAGGACCGCACCATTAGGCCATGTTCATACTCTGTAAGAGACCGTCCGTTCTCTCTCCATAGTGTGCACTGACAGGGTTTTCTGTGGCCGCTATTTAATGAATAGTGGCCGCAGAAAACTGACATGTCAGTTTCTTGGGGCGCCACTAGGAATCCCGGCCAGAGCGTATAATATGTGTTTACACTCCGGCCAGAATTCCATAGACGGTAATGTAACGTATATATTCATATTAATCACGGCCGTTGTTGCAATCGTCAACGGCCGTACTTTTACGAAAATATACGTTGTGTGAACATGGTCTTACCTTGTATTGTTACTTTTTTCCCCCATATTGAGTGACACTCTCTTGCATTTTGCAGTACCAAATGTGGCCTAGAGACAAGAGTGGCGCTGTTCTTGGAAACAATTAGACCTATAATTAGCCATAGCTGTGGAGATGGCTGTTATAGCCCGAACTTCACATAGTGCTAATAGTGGATTTACATCTCAGAGGCTGTAGCCTGTTCTATCCATCATTTAGGCCAGAGATGGGGAACCCTCAGCCCTCCAGCTGTTGGAAAACTACAATTCCCATCATGCCTGCACAGCCAAAGGGAAGCTTTAGGCCAAACCTAGGTCAGTGCTTATAACTTTGGCTTGGCCTGGACTAAAGCTGGTGGGCTGGACATTCATAAAGACGACATCTACTTTCCACAATCCCCCATAGATATGCACGCTCAGTACAGCCAGTTGTGCATGTCTTCTCAAAAAGAGGGGGGGGGGGAGGGGAGAAAGCCGATGCTAGACATCTTTGGTTGCTGCATATCTCCTGACCACAGCAAAAGGATCCAACATGTCTGACAGTTCTCTCCCCTTGTCGATACTTGGGATGCTGCCATGCACATTACATTACATTACGTTTTGCAACAGCTGGGGAGCGTGCAGTTGTCAGAGCATGCTGGGAGTTGTAGTTTAGCAACAGTCGAAGGGTCCTGTAGCTGTCAAGGAATGCTGGGAGTTGTAGTTTAGCAACAGTCGGAGGACCTGTAGCTGTCAGGGAATGCTGGGAGTTGTAGCTTAGCAACAGTTAGAGGGCCTTTAGCTGTCAGGGAATGCTGGGAGTTGTAGTTTAGCAACAGTTGGAGGGCCTGTAGCTGTCAGGGCATGCTGGGAGTTGTAGTGTACAATATTTAGGCCTCCAGATTTCTAGTCCGGACCAGAGTACTCTCCCCCTAGAACGGCGTCCTGATTGAAGCATCAGTTGAGCATGTGCATTCTACTTTATGGGACTGAGAGGGTCACCCAGACGCTGCACTACACTTTTGTGCAACATTCTCACAGGCTGTTAAAGGGGTTGTCCAGCGAAAATCTTTTTATTTCAAATCAACTGATAGCAGAAAGTTATGTAGATTTGTAATTTACTTCTATTAAAAAATCTCAAGTCTTCCCATACTTATTAGCTGCTGTATGTCCTGCAAGAAATGTTGTTTTATTTTTAGTCTGACACAGTGCTCTCTGCTGACATCTCTGGCTGGGACAGGAACTGTACAGAGTAGGAGAGGTTTTCTATGGGGTTTCATAGAAAACCGAGACAGAGTTCCTGTCTCGGCCAGAGATGTCAGCAGAGAGCACTGTGTCAGACTGAAAATAAAACAACATTTCCTGCAGGACATACAGCAGATAATAAATATGGGAAGACTTGAGATTTTTTAATAGAAGTAAATTACAAATCTATATAACTTTCTGATATCAGTTGATCTGAAAGAAAAAGATTTTCGCTGGACACCCCTTTAATGAAACAGGATATAGGAGACTTACAATTATCTGAACAGGGGTCCCATACCCCCCCAGCACCCACACATTTATCACCTGTCCTGTGGATAAATATTGTCCATGGTCCAGCCCCTTTAAAAGATGCATGACTCCTATCTAGCAACTAGATGAAAGATTTAAAGGAATTCTTTAGGCAGAACTGATACTCTGAGTTATACCTAGCGCAAGGCCTGAGGGATCCAAAGAAAACCATAGGAATTATTCACCATCCCCGCAGGCAATAGACATAATTACTGTTATAGGAATTCATATGAATACACCTTAAAGGAATTTTCAATATTTTTGTAAATAATGTTCTGAACGTTTCTTTATAGTCAGCTGATTTAATATTTTATACTGTACTCCCAACATGATGATGTATCGTCTATATCTGTGACCACACATGTCCCCACTATGACTGATAGATAGAAGGGTCAAAGGCCATTGGCTAAGGAGGGACACAGCAGACAGGACTCTAGTGATCAGGACTGTGGTATCCAAGAGCAGGGTCACCCATCAGTCCACATCCTGCTGCTCAGTCTCACTCCTGGACGTCCCCTTTAATAAAGTCGCTGTTTTTTTTGCTTCCAGTACCTCCACCCCGGAGTCGTGGGCTCAGTACAGTCACGAGAACATATACAGGGCTGAGCGGGAGAGGATGGCCTCCATCAACCTGCGCTCCCTGATCGACAATATCCTGCAGGACACATCCGAAGACCTACGATCCCAGTGCGACACCGTCAACAGCGCCTTCGCCAGGCGGTGCGAGGAGGTGGAGGACGTCAAAAGGAAACTGGAGGATCACCTGAAGAAGGTAACGCCAAGATGGCAGGTCCTCAGCTGTTGTAAAACTAGAAATCCCAGCATGCCCTGAGAGCCTGTGGTGTGCTGGGAGTTGTAGTGCTGCAGCAGCTGAATGGTCCAAAGCGGTCAGGACAGGGGCGTAACTACCACTGTGGCAGTTATAGCGGCTGCTATGGGGCCCGCTGCATCAAGGGGCCCCGTGGCCTGCTCCTACAATACACTGGGCCCCCTGAGCCATCATCATTTGCAGCACCTAGGTGGCCGACTTGTCAGGGCATGCTGGGAGATGTAGTTCACTATCTGCAGGAGAGCCTGTAGCTGTCAGGGCATGCTGGGGGATGTAGTTCACTATCTGCAGGAGAGCCTGTAGCTGTCAGGGCATGCTGGGGGATGTAGTTCACTATCTGCTTCAGAGCCTGTAGCTGTCAGGGCATGTTGGGGGATGTAGTTCACTATCTGCTTCAGAGCCTGTAGCTGTCAGGGCATGTTGGGAGATGTAGTTCACTATCTGCAGGAGAGCCTGTAGCTGTCAGGGCATGTTGGGAGATGTAGTTCACTATCTGCAGGAGAGCCTCTAGCTGTCAGGGCATGCTGGGAGATGTAGTTCACTATCTGCTGGAGAGCCTGTGTGGCATTTGTAGTTGTCACTCATATGCTTGCACTAGTTCTCTCCCTCTTTAGTGCAATGATTTAACCTATGAAGGGTTGATGTCCGCAGTGAGGGAGCAGTAAATAATGGGCGTCACATTATATAGATATAATGGTGTTATAACGACGCCATTATTCTCCGCTTATAGTGATAGATCTGCCGCTCCGTCCTGACAGAAATGTCCTGGGAAAACATCAGTCAACAGGTGAATCAATACCCAGAGTAAGCTGCAGTGCTGAGCTGGTGATGTGTGAACAGCAGGGGGCGCTGCAGGACACCGCTAATGTGTTGTTGTTATTGCAGCAACAGGTGGGGATGTTATAGCAGCTCCGTATCTAAACACAAGAGACCGCTGCGCTGAGGTAAAGGGGGTATGACTGGGGGTTGTAGTACAGAACTGTTCACAAACAGGCTGAGATGGTATCACCTTCCCTATATGGGATCTACACTCAGCAGAGGGGACACTCACAGAAACCACAGGGCGTTAACCACATGGCTGTATGTGACCACAGAGCTGTATGTGACCACAGGGCAGTATGTGACTATAGAGCTGTATGTGACTACAGGGCGGTAACCACAGAGCTGTATGTGACTACAGGGCCGTAACCACAGAGCTGTATGTGACTACAGGGCGGTAACCACATGGCTGTATGTGACTACAGGGCGGTAACCACATGGCTGTATGTGACTACAGGGCGGTAACCACATGGCTGTATGTGACTACAGGGCGGTAACCACATGGCTGTATGTGACTACAGGGCGGTAACCACATGGCTGTATGTGACCACAGAGCTGTATGTGACTACAGATCTTCTATCTATCTATCCATCCATCTCCTATCTATCTATCTATCTATCTATCTATCTATCTATCTATCTATCTATCTATCTCCTATCTATCTATCTATCTATCTCCTATCTATCTATCTATCTATCTATCTATCTATCTATCTATCTATCTATCTATCTATCTATCTATCTATTATCTCCTATCTATCTCCTATCTATCTATCTATCTATCTATCTATCTATCTATCTATCTATCTATCTATCTATTATCTCCTATCTATCTATCTATCTATCTCCTATCTATCTATCTATCTATCTATCTATCTCCTATCTATCTATCTCATATCTATCTCCTATCTATCTATCTATCTATCTATTATCTCCTATCTATCTATCTATCTATCTATCTCCTATCTATCTATCTATCTATCTCCTATCTATCTATCTATCTATCTATCTAAACCAGCAAAATTACCGCAGCACTCCGTAGGTAAATTTTCAAACTGTGAAGTTTATTGCTTCCACAAGTGCATTTAGCAACGTTTCAGCTCAATCGGTATGAGCCTTTCTCAAGCTGATTGAGCTGAAACGTTGCTAAATGCACTTGTGGAAGCAATAAACTTCACAGTTTGAAAATTTACCTACGGAGTGCTGCGGTAATTTTGCTGGTTTATATACTCTTATACCCGTGGTCCGCAAGGGTATTTACTGCAGGCACCAACGACATAAAGATTTCTGGAGTGCTGCGTCCACCTTATGCTATTTATCTATCTATCTATCTATCTATCTATCTATCTATCTATCTATCTATCTATTATCTCCTATCTATCTATCTATCTATCTATCTATCTATCTATCTATCTATCTATCTATCTATCTATCTATCTATCTATCTCCTATCTATCTATCTATCTATCTATCTATCTATCTATCTATCTATCTATCTATCTATATATCTCCTATCTATCTATCTATCTATCTCCTATCTATCTATCTATCTATCTATCTATCTATCTATCTATCTATCTATCTATCTATCTATCTATCTATCTCCCTCCTCAGTAACATGGCTGTCTACCTATCTCCAGTAACCTCACCCGGCTGCCCCTCGGTATAGGACCCGCCATCTGTGTACATGTTATGTAGCAGTTGTTGGCACAATTAATTTGCTGCGGTATTTTCTGTGGCCCCTTTGCCCCGTCTCCCCCTGGTTTCCATAACAACCTGGGCAGTCAGCGGTGGCCTGGCTGATCATTAGCTGGCAGCGGAGCTGTTTGTTTTGCGCTCTGTGATCGCACGGCTCATCCGGCCGCAGACACTTGTTCATTAGAGGGACCCGGCGGTGTAATGTGACACACAGACAGCTGTGAAGTGCCTCACGCCGTGTGTTTCCCTAATATTTACATCCTCATCCAATAATTACCTGCATGAAGGAATTCAGGAGAGGAGGATCCGCTAAGGGGCCCGGCTGAGAGTGAGGGGTCTATACATCCCACTAACATCTATAGCACTGACACCTATACAGTTCTTACATACTACCCATAGACAAGCTCCAATGTAAACTTTTATACAGAGTTAAAGGGGTTATCCAGTGTTAGAAAAACATAGCCCCTTACTTCCAGAGACAGCACCACTATTGTCTTCAGTTCAGGTATGATTTGCAATTAAGCTTCATTCACTTCAATAGAACTGGTTTGCAAAACTCTACCTAAACTGGAGACAAGAGCGGTTCTGTCTCTGGAAGAAAGCGGCCAAATTTTTCTAATGCTGGCTAACCCCTCCACTAAGGTTGTGTTATTACAAACCCTAATGCATTGGTCTCCATTCTGAGGCGCCCTCGCTGTACCAAAACTACAGCTCCCAAGATGCCATGGATCTCCGACTGTTGTAGCACTACAACTCCCAGCATTCACTGACAGCCACATGCTCTCCAGGAGTTGCAAAATGATAGTTGTAGAACTATTCTTCAGCTGGGAGTGGTAGTTTTGCTCCTGCTGGAGAGCCTCAGGATGGGGGTCGCTGCTCTAGTTTTCGGTATGCTACTATAGAAGCCTTCAGATCAGTGGTCGCAATCTGTGGCTCTCCAGCCCTTGCACAACTACGACTCCCAGCGTGATGTGGTGGTTGCAGGCTCTCTAGCAGTGGCCAAACTACAATTTCCAGCATGATGGGAGTTGTAGTTATGCAACTGCTTGGAGAGCCACAGGTTGGGGTTCAGAGCCCTAGTTATTCTTCTGTTGCAAAACTACAACTCCCAGCATGCCCTGAGGATGAGCTAGATCCTATTTTTAGGGGATGTCTTATTTTTCCATGAAGAAGAATTCATATGTCACATGCACAGCTGGGACAGAGCATATGGTATGGCGGCTTCCGGCCACCAGGGGGAGCTAACGTCAGCACACTTGTACAGCACAGCAGGGACAGCGTATGGTATGGTGGTTTCCAGCCACCAGGGGGAGCTCACCACAGCACACTCATACAGCACAGCAGGGACAGAGAGTACAGTATGGCGGCTTCTGGCCACCAGGGGTAGCTCACCACAGCACAGTAGTACAGCTCAGCAGGGACAGAGTACGTTATGGTGGCAGGGGACGGGATAACGGAAGACTGTGTGCAGCTCTACATCTGGCAGAAGGGGAGAACGGGGATGGCGGCAGTCGACGGGCGACGGGCCTTGATGGCTTGTCTGCACATTTATAAGTAATAGCCGTGGAAGGGAACATTGAGGTTGGGGGCAGGTGACAGTCCTTATGTCCTGTATGGAGCTGCTCTGCAACGGACAGTAAAGGTAGGGGACAATCGTGGTGTGCTAAAAAGAATCACAGCTGCATGCCCTGGTGTTCTGTTCGGCGGGCAAGCTTCCAAACAACTACTTTGCTAGTTCTTACTTTCAGGGGAGACTTTCTATTTAGCAATTCAGCAAAACCTCTACTAGGTCTTATTTTCAGGGAAACAGGGTAGATGATGCATGGCTGTCAGGGCATGCTTGGAGTTGTAGTTTTGCAATTACTTTACAGCCACAGCTGTTGGTTTTCCTGCCAGTGAGCATAGATATAGAGAATAGGAGACCTGAGTATTGGATGGGTGCTCTCCAGGTATGAGGGTCCAGTGGTGGTCTGGCTGCCTCCAATTCACATGGTGGGCTGTTTCAGAAATTGCTAGATTTAAATGGGGTCCCTTACACTCTGGACCCTTATCTATTGGCCAGAGGGCGGAGCAGCTGCAAAGAGTGGCTTTCTGTGTCTATCTATGAAGGTAATGTGACAGGCCATTGATTTCAATGAGAGCTGTGTAATACTTCATCTCTCCTCTGGGAGCGCTGCAGGAAAACAGAACACTCACAATTGGATTTCTGTACAGCTAAAGCTTTGGCTGTCCAGGCATGATGGGAATTGTGGTTTTTTAAGAGCTGGAGGGCCGCAGGTTCCCTATCCTTGGTTTACAGATTACAGCTGATCGCTGGGGATCTCAGCAGGAAAATACTCTGCTTATGGTCAGAGGGCTCTTCGAATTAAAAGCCATAGTCCAAAGTGAACAATCCCTTTAAGTTTTTCCCTAATATGCCACATTGGTGATATTTTCCTTGCAGCCGGCTGAGACTACTGACATGTTCCCTAAGTAAATACACTTGCAGATTGAGCGCTCACCCTGCCGGCCATACACACTAATATCCTTGCAAATATTTGAGCACCTACAAAGGCTCCGGAGCTCAGTTATTGCTCAGATGAAACATAACCAGGTTCTGTATAAAAAGACCCGGCAGCATTATATGTATACATGTGTATATATTATACTTCTCTGTCATTCCTCCGTGCAGACCCTGAAGGAGATCGGAGATCAGGAGAATAATATCGCCGCTCTCAAGCAGGCTATAAAGGATAAGGAGGCTCCTATGAAAGTCGCTCAGAGTCGGCTGGATCAGAGATCGTACAGGCCCAACGTGGAGCTCTGTAGGGATCCTGTACAGTTCAGGTAAGTGCGGGGAATAAGGAACATTGCTCCAACCACTGCTCCTGAGATGGATCCTGGGTAAGACTTCTTCACCATACTGATAGAAACCATTATGATTATGGTCATGGTACCTCATTGGGTGAAGACTGGAAACTTGAGCTTCAGTTAATGTCATTTACTATGGTGAAGCTTTGCCAGTAACATCCCCATAGCTTGCCAGGTGATAGCGATGCAGATAAATACTGTCTTTTTCCACCCTTTAATCTGTCCAGTCTACTTTATTCTACTGGTTCTGTCAATGAATACTTCCAAAATGGTTGCTATAGAGTTGAGTTGAATGGCTAGTCTTGGCTTGGCTCTATAGCTTAGGTCTGTCTACCCTGGTGAAGTACCCATAGCATGGTTTAGTTCTCTGTAAATGCAACCCCCTATGGCAGATCAAGCCTCAAACCAAGCAGTGGACTTTGTAAACCATTCATTGGAGAAACAAGTCTCATCCATGGAAGACGTACCTCACACCTTACAGGATGCTGATACCACAGGAGACATCACAGGGATATGGGGTCCTCACACCTTACAGGATGCTGATACCACAGGAGACATCACAGGGATATGGGGTCCTCACACCTTACAGGATGCTGATACCACAGGAGACATCACAGGGATATGTGGTCCTCACACCTTACAGGATGCTGATACCACAGGAGACATCACAGAGATATGGGGTCCTCACACCTTACATGATGCTGATACCACAGGAGACATCACAGGGATGTGGGGTCCTCACACCTTACAGGATGCTGATACCACAGGAGACATCACAGGGATATGGGGTCCTCACACCTTACAGGATGCTGATATCACAGGAGACATCACAGGGATATGGGGTCCACACACCTTACAGGATGCTGATACCACAGGAGACATCACAGGGATATGGGGTCCGCACCTCACACCTTACAGAATGCTGATACCACAGGAGACATCACAGGGATATGGGGTCCGCACCTCACACCTTACAGGATGCTGATATCACAGGAGACATCACAGGGATATGGGGTCCTCACACCTTACAGGATGCTGATACCACAGGAGACATCACAGGGATATGGGGTCCTCACACCTTACAGGATGCTGATACCACAGGGGACATCACAGGGATATGGGGTCCGCACCTCACACCTCACAGGATGCTGATACCACAGGAGACATCACAGGGATATGGGGTCCTCACACCTTACAGGATGCTGATACCACAGGAGACATCACAGGGATATGGGGTCCGCACCTCACACCTTACAGGATGCTGATACCACAGGGGGCATCACAGGGATATGGGGTCCTCACACCTTACAGGATTCTGATACCACAGGAGACATCACAGGGATATGGGGTCCGCACCTCACACCTTACAGGATGCTGATACCACAGGGGACATCACAGGGATATGGGGTCCAGGCCCTAACCATACAAGGGGAACAAAAACACTATGGCTGATACTAGTGAAAAGCCCTTTAAATGCTCAACCAGTGGACAGATGTGGCGCCGTTATTGTTAGAGGACCTGCCCTTTTGGCTGTTGAAAACATAAATTTCCCTCTTCATAGTTTTGCGGTTGGCACAGTTATACCTGTGGTACCCGGAGACTGAGGTTCTCAACCTCTGGCTCCGACAGCTACAATGCCAATCCATCCAAAACAGAGAAGACGTGCATCATCCCCCTATTACACTGATTTCAGTACTCGATGTTCCGGAGGCAGGCTCCAGGTTTTTATATTCTTTTGGAAGATGTCGATCCCTTGGTAATGTTCCACCATTTCATTGTTCTTTGCCGAAGTGCTTAAAGATTGATGAGGTCGCTCTAAATAACACATCTCAGTCTATTCAGATCAGAGCCGGCTTCTAAAGGCTCCGAGTGGCAATGAGTCACATAGCGGCCACTCCGCACTGTCCATGGAGATCGCTATGTGATACCTTTTCCTTTGATCACCAAGAGACACACAGAGCAAAAAATGAAGTCTGCCCATTGTGATCGGATGGGGCTGAGCAGGTATCAGCAGGACGGCAGGGTGCAAAGTAATCCAAACAGTGCCATGACCCTAATAAAGAGACTATAGACACGACAGGAGCCCGCAGGCCGGGACATAAAGGAGAATTAGCTTCAGTGCTTCCTCATCTGAGAAGAATGGAAAATGACTCACCTGGATAGAAACCTTCAGGAAAGAAGAAGCGGCATGATAGTAATCCTTCAGCAAGTGTGCCAGGATAATGTTCTTACCACGTATAAAACACTCGAGTAAAGGTCTTATGGGATGGACGAGTGATCAGGATAAAACATTACATCGTTGATCGCCAATACATAGTAGGTTTCCCTAGGTTCCCACATCCCTAGTGATCTAGGGGACTTAAAGGGTTAAAGTGGATAAAAAATATTTTTAAGTAGTGACCAAATGAGTATATATTGGTTAAAAAAGTTATTTTACTACTTTCCTCTGATATTTTAAGATTTTCTTCTGTTCTGTTTTCTTTGCTGCCCCCCGTTTCCTGTCTAGTTTATATGCTGTAAAGGACTTCCTGTGTATGCTGGGCGCTCTAGCTGGGTATTCAGCCAACTGTCACCCTTCCACTAACTGGGAGGCTCATGTGGGCAGGGGTATAGTGTGTGGGGGGGGGGGTAGTTGGCAGAATTCCTATGTAGAGTGTACAGCAGGAACAGGAAATCCATTACAGGATATACAGTGCATTAGACAAGAAGTGGGGCAGTGAAGACAATGGAGCAGACAGTTTGCATCACAAGCAGAAGGAAATGATATAAGCCTACAGAAAGATGATAAAATAACTGTATTTACCCATATACAGTATGTTCATTTATTAGGTGTCTGTAAGTAGGTTTTGCTATTGGAAAACTCCTTAGCTATGTTCACACTACATATATTTGAGGCTGTATGTTTGAGGCTGTATAGCAACCAAAACCAGGAGTGGATTGAAAACACAGAAAGGATCTGTTCACATAATGTTGTAATTGAGTGGATGGCCGCCATATAATGGCAAATATGTGCTGTTATTTTAGAACAACGGCTGTTATATTGAAATAATGTAAGTTATTTACCGTTATATGGCGGCCATCCACTCAATTACAACATTGTGTGGACAGAGCCTTTCTGTGTTTTCAATCCACTCCTGGTTTTGGTTGCTATGAGGACCTGACATGAGGACCAAATACAGCCTCAAATATACATAGTGTGAACCCAGCCTTAAGGCAAGTATACTCTGTTGTCTAGTATATTGAGGTGAAGTGGTTAATACCAGCATCCCTAGTGACCTTTGGTACTGGGTTATTACCAGTATCCTTTGGGGTCCAGTACATTGAAGGTATTAGGAGCATGGTTTATACCAGCATCCCTGGTGGTCCAGGTAATGTAATGTTTAATATCCCTGGTGGTCTAGGGTAGAGAGTGTTTATTGCCAGTATCCCTGGTTGTCTAGAGTAGCAAAAAGGTTAATTAGTTAATAAATACATGGTGTACATTGGATAGATAGATAGATAGATAGATAGATAGATAGATAGATAGATAGATAGATAGATAGATAGATAGATAGATAGATAGGAGATAGATAGATAGGAGGGAGATAGGAGATAGATAGATAGATAGATAATAGATAGATAGGAGATAGATAGATAGGAGGGAGATAGGAGATAGATAGATAGGAGATAGATAGATAGATAGATAGATAGATAGATAGATAGATAGATAGATAGATAGGAGATAGATATGATTTTAGATGAAGAGAAATGTTGAGTCTTAAGGTCCAGGGAAAAAAAAGTGACTTATAAAGCAGAAACCATTGTGACCCCCCTGCAGGTTTATCAACTCCGTGGCAGACAAGATGCTGGTTAAGCCTGGCACACCGATGCTGTGTGTGTACTGGGCTGTAGTTACACATCCCATAGCAATCTTGTTTTTCTGTTGAGGATCCTGGAAGACACAAGAAGGTCTGAGCCCCATCACTCCTCCCAGTACAATCTCTTTGTTTAGCACAATGAAGCTGAAAATCATTATGTTCTATAGAAGAGTCTAAAGATAAAATGCTGGTAATTTACTTCCTATCTGTGGTGAATGAGTAAATTCCCTGCCCCCAGCCCCGACATCATCAGGAACCTGAACCCACTATTGTTACACCCAGTCATGTATGTCTGATAACTGCTCGGAGGGTGGGAGTGCTGTATCCATTAGGTAGAAGACCCCAGTAGGTAATCTGTGCTCATTAAGTAATGTTGCCCCCTCAATTAGGTAGAAGCCCCCAGTGATTAGGTAATCCCCCATTAGGTAGAAGCCCCCAGTGGGTAGATAATCCCCTATTAGGTAGAAGCCCCCAGTAGGTAGGTAATCCCCCATTAGGTAGAGGCCCCCAGTAGGTAGGTAATCCCCTATTAATTAGAAGACCCCAGTGGGCAGGTAATCCCCCATTAAGTAGAAGCCCCCAGTAGGTAGGTAATCCCCCATAAAGTAGAAAGCCCTTGTGGGTAGGTAATCCCCCATTAGGTAGAAGCACCCAGTGGGTATGTAATCCCCCATTAGGTAGAAGCGCCCCATGGGTATGTAATCCCCTATTAGGTAGAAGCCCCCTGTGGGTAGGTAATCCCCCATTAGGTAGAAGCGCCCCATGGGTATGTAATCCCCCATTAGGTAGAAGCCCCCAGTGGGTAGATAATCCCCCTTCATTAGGTATAAGACCCCATTAGGGGGAACCCTCAATAGGTACTTTCCGCCCATTAAAGGGGTTATCCAATGACTAGTGTATGGTAGGACACACTTGCATGTTTCCTACCAATACGTCTGGTCATCGGTGTGTCGCTACTTTCATCTCTTGGCTCCATTTTCTCTATGATATCCTTGCTGTGCACTGCCCTAAAACTACAGTACCTGGCAGTCCTCGTGACCACCCGCCCAGCCTAATCCCAGCCCCCAACTCTCTCAGCTCTTCATCTCATAGGATAAATGCAGTGACATCATTGCCCCTGGGGAAACCTCCCCCCAATGCTACACACTGTATGATACCTCTATATAATAACAGCCTATAGGAGAGTGTATGGTAGCCACTCACATCCAGTAATATGGCCGCCATGTAGCTGACTGCTGACTTCTCTCTTCCCTCAGGCTCATCAGTGAGGTCGGGGAGCTGACCGAGTCGGTGGAGTTCCTGAAGCAGAAGCTGGAGGAGGCCGAGCAGTCCCTTAGAAACCTGGAGGACACCAGGATGTCCCTGGAGAGAGACATAGCCAACAAGGCCAACACTCTCTTCATCGATCGGGAGAAGTGCATGACCCACCGCACACGTTACCCCGAGGTCTTGAAGCTGACTGGTTTTCAGTAGCCTCAGTGGAGGAGTTATATTCTGCTTAGCATTACCTGTGTGAATAAAGAATAAGGAATCGTCATGAGTTGGCTCTGTCTCATAAAAGTCACCGTAAGGGATTTAGGTAGTCTGGTTCTATTTACAGTATAGGAACTGTATGGCAGTAGTATATCTGCGCTGTGGGGAACTGTGGGGCACTGTATGGCAGTAGTATATGAGCACTGTGAGGCACTGTACGGCAGTAGTATAGGGGCACTGTATGGCAGTAGTACATGGGCACTGTATGGCAGTAGTATATGGGCACTGTATGGCAGTAGTATATGGGCACTGTGGGGCACTGTACGGAAGTAGTATAGGGGCACTGTATGGCCAGTTTTATTAGGGTGTTTCCCTGGGGGTCGCCATAGACCTTTCATACTGTAAGAAAGGCAGCAAAATGAATGCAGGGTAGGAGAGATCTGGTTATGATGAGTTGATAAATGAAGAAGAGGAGACTGGAGAGAGTAATAGCCGCTTCTCTGTGTATTAATGGTCTATAGATGAAGCTTTGTGACTATTCCTTGCGTTGTGGTCCCCACAGACGACCTGAGGTCACTCTCTGCGGCTGGAAGGAAAGCGATCTCCAATCTGTAATCTCCAATTAAGGAAAGTTTTCCTCCTGATTGGTGAAGTTATAAAACTATTATCAGCAACAAAGGAAATTGTAGACGCGGTGATGGAAGAGACATCACCTGCCTTTCCCTAGTAGGTGGCATGCTGACGCTTGGGGTACAGGATAATGACACACTGACACTTGGGGTACAGGATAATGACACTTGGGGTACAGGATAAAGACACGCTGACACTTGGGGTACAGGATAATGACACTTGGAGTACAGGATAATAATACTTGGGGTACAGGATGCTGACACTTGGGGTACAGGATAAAGACACACTGACACTCGGGGTACAGGATAATGACACTTTGGGTACAGGATAAAGACACGCTGACACTTGGGGTACAGGATAAAGACACGCTGACACTTAGGGGGAGATTTATGAAAGGGTGTAAATATACACCTGGTGTAAACTGCCCACAGCAACCAATCACAGCTCAGCCTTTAAATCTGGTAAAATAAAAGAGGAGCTGTGATTGGTTGCTGTGGGCAGTTTACACCAGGTGTATATTTACACCCTTTCATAAATCTCCCCCTTAGGGTACAGGATAATGACACTTGGGGTACAGGATAGTGACACACTGACACTTGGGGTGCAGGATACTGACACTTGGGGTACAGAATACTGACTCTTGGGCTACGGCATAATGACACTTGGGGTACAGGATACTGACACTTGGGGTGCAGGATAGTGACACTTGGGGTACAGAAGACACCACAGCCTCAGACCTGATTGGGGCTGCTGCGGCTCTGGTTTATTGGGGAGCAGCTCTTTTATATGATAAGTTCTCTTATTATGATGATCCCCACTGACTGTATAAAGCTCAGCACATCAGGGGGGGCAGCTCACATTCTCTCGGGGCTCGTTTATCACGTCCGTCCAAATATCACCAAATCCTGGATTTAGTTATTGGTAGGAAAGCTGAAATGTGCTGTTCCAGTGTCAGCATTACATGTAGAGTAATAATCTATGTGCTGCCCGAGCTCCTCCACCCCAGGCAGCCTGAACTACTGCCGGCAGCACTGACATGCATCCAGCAAATCCTATTACATCCTTTCCATTGGCGTCTCTCAGTTGTGCTGATGACAGGTATAGTGCTGAGCAGATTTACATACTTCTTCCTCGGCAGATTCTAATCCAATGATTTCCAATGATTCTACATGCCACTTAGTTTTAATATGCTGTGGGTTATAATATTTGTGTAGTTAAAGGGATATACAGCTAACATTCCCGCTAAGCCTTTGTAGTTTGTTAGCGGAGAGGTTAGAGAACTGGCTGCTGGGTCCTTCTAAATCAAGATATTTAAATAAGTGGTAGGAGCCAAATATCAATGTATAGCACCAACTCATTAGCTGTAATTAGCTTCATAATGGGCAGGCATCCCCCATTGCCCTTCGTAGACTTCTACCCAACTGCCCTCTGTTACTGCACCTTATACCCCTCTTGCAGAATGCTCCTAGTACATCTTACATATGACCTCTCTCACAGACCTCTCTATATGGCCCCTCTCACAGACTGCTCCGTACACCCTTCTCACAGACTACTCCTCATGCCTTCCTCTCACAGACCGCTTTATATGACCTCTCTCACAGACTGCTCCTTATGCTTCATCTCTCAGAGAATGCTTCTTTGCCTCTTTTCACAGGCTACTTCTGATGCCCCCCTTCTCTGACTTCTCCTTATACCCTCCTCTCACAGTCCACTCCGTATGTCCCACATCTCTCATATATTGCTCCATTTGCCCATTCTCTCAGACTGCTTCTTATGCATTCAGCTCTCAGATTGCTCCTTACAAGCTGCTTTCTATGCCCTTCTCGCACAGACTGATCCCTATGCTCTGAATAATTATGCTACACCCTCACCCACACTGTCAGATGCCCAAGAGTCTGTCTTATCACCACCCCTCTCATGCCTTCCTGTCTACCAGGATGGATTAAAGCATGGTAGTCAGTGCAGAGAGGAATAGCCTCTCTAGGAGCCTGGCTTCTGGCCAGTGATCATGTCAGTGTGTTTTGAGTTTAAGCCATTCTGTTTCAGTTTGTTTCTGCCAGATATGCGCTGTAATCTCTCAAGTCAGCTACCTCTGAGGTTATACCAGTCCACACTGTGAGGAACCCATCCTGCATTGGTCTCCTTGTCTATGTCCAGGGTTAGAGAAATTGCATTCTTGCTTCTGGGCCCCCTGGATTCACCGCTTCTTTCAGGCGTCCGGTCACAAATAGTACAGATCGGCTTCTGCATCGATGGTTGTGCTCCTACATACGTCACTTCGGGTGTTGGCAGAATCTACAGAGTGTCCTTTGTGTAGAGCAGGTTTATGCCTGTGAATTACGCCACGCCTCCTTCCCGCCTTGCCATGCCCCCCGAGGTCCCCCTGCCCACCTGCCCATCAGGTGAGCAGGGGATACACCAGGCATACACCAGGGAGAAGGGGCGAATCTGTGCCTTCTCCCTGGCGTACGCCCCAGCTTGATAAATGTCCTTTGAGTTAGAAGTCATCAGTTTAAATATTGAAAGACTTATTATTGAAAAGGCATGTGGGAACTTGGGGATTGCCAGCGTACCTGTAAGGGAATCTGGGCCCTGAATGGCATACAGGGACAGTTGAGTGCTAGGCCCCCCAAAACTGTCCCTGCTTACCTGCCAGTCCAACCCTAGGTGGTTGACAACAACTGAGCGATGGTCTCTATACTCTCTAAGTGAACCACGGAGCGAAACTAGAAGAACAAACTCAATAAGGAAGAGTCAGGCAGATGCAGGCAGGGTCGGACTGGACCACCGGGGGGCCGGGGGATCCCCCGGTGGGCCCGCCCCCCTTTGAAGCGCCCTGTGCTGGAGGTGGGCCTCCTGTTCAGCCTCTCCTTATGATCTGGAGATCAGGGGGCCCTCAGCTGCCTTTCATGGTGCTCTAGTGATTAAAGAACGGCAGCAATCCCCTTTTACTCCACCACTGTAAAGCCATGGACCACCCCTCCCCCTGCACTGTAAGTGGTACAGTCCGTCCTAATCAGCTCCTGATTGGCTCTCTTCCTGCCTGTCACTAGAGGTTCCCTCCTCCCTGCAGTAAACAAACCCTCGTGTGGCAGCAGGGACATGCTGAAAGCTGCACAGAGAAGCCACAGCAGCAGGGTCCCCTCCATCCCCCCTCCCCCTGCAGTCATGTCTCCCCCATCCATCCCCCCTCCCTCTGCAGTCATGTCTCCCCCCTCCATCCCCCTCCCCCTGCAGTCATGTCTCCCCTCTCCATCCCCCCTTCCCCTGCTTTGTGCTGTCGGTGCGAGGAGAAGAGGGAGAGGCTGCAGGCTGCACATAAGAAGATGGTGGAGATGAAGACTAATGGAGGCCCTGGAGCTTCTGCATAAAGCAGTCAGTGTGTCAGTAAGTGCATAAGTAGATCAGTGTGTGTGAGTGTCTGTATATTTGTGTAGTCTTGTCATCTGTGTGTGTAGTGTGGCTATCTGTGTGTGTAGTGTGACTATCTGCGTGTGTAGTGTGGCTATCTGTGTGTGTAGTGTGACTGTGTGTGTGTGTGTGTCTGTGTAGTGTGACTATCTGTGTGTGTGGCTGTGTGTGTAGTGTGACTATCTGCGTGTGTAGTGTGGCTATCTGTGTGTGTAGTGTGACTATCTGTGTGTGTAGTGTGACTATCTGTGTGTGTGTCTGTGTAGTGTGGCTATCTGTGTGTGTAGTGTGGCTATCTGTCTGTGTAGTGTGACTCTGTGTGTGTAGTGTGGCTATCTGTGTGTGTAGTGTGGCTATCTGTGTGTGTAGTATGGCTGTGTGTGTAGTGTGGCTATCTGTGTGTGTCTGTGTAGTGTGGCTGTGTGTGTGTGTGTAGTGTGGCTATCTGTGTGTTTAGTGTGGCTATCTGTGTGTGTCTGTAGTGTGGCTATCTGTGTGTGTGTGTGTACTGTGGCTATCTGTGTGTTTAGTGTGGCTATCTGCGTGTGTGTGTGTGTGTAGTGTGGCTATCTGTGTGTGTAGTGTGGCTATCTGTGTGTGTAGTGTGGCTATCTGTGTGTGTAGTGTGGCTATCTGTGTGTGTAGTGTGGCTGTGTGTGTAGTGTGGCTATCTGTGTGTGTCTGTGTAGTGTGGCTGTGTGTGTGTGTGTAGTGTGGCTATCTGTGTGTTTAGTGTGGCTATCTGTGTGTGTCTGTAGTGTGGCTATCTGTGTGTGTCTGTGTAGTGTGGCTATCTGCGTGTGTGTAGTGTGGCTATCTGCGTCTGTGTGTGTGTGTGTGTGTGTGTAGTGTGGCTATCTGTGTGTGTAGTGTGGCTATCTGTGTGTGTATTGTGGCTATCTGTGTGTAGTGTGACTGTGTGTAGTAGTGATGCACGATGCACCGAAATATCGATACTACTATTGATATTTCGGGCATAAAAACGGTTCGGTACCAGGATTTCCTGGTATCGATACTTTATGTTAAGCTGCATAATAAAGCAGCTTAATATAAAGTATAGAGCAGAGAACACGGGCAGCGGCTAGTTGAGCGCCGGACGTGTTCTCTGTGTGCCACCCCCGGCCCCCTGGTGTCCCCTCCTCCGCCCACGTGGTCTCCGCTCCCGGCGGCGGCAAATTCAAATAGCCGGCACATAGCGAGCGCTAGTGCTGGCTATTCAGGGTAAATGCCGCTGTCACAACTGACAGCAGCATTTAACCCTTCCTGAGCCGCTCCATATGCAGCAGGAGTCTGCTGCATTTGGAGCGGCCCCCACTGCTAATGACTGCGGCCCGCGAGCGTGTTAGGGCGGCAGTCATTTAACTATTCCATTCCCACCCGGCAGTTCCCCACCATCCAGCACCTGCCAGTTCCGCACCCGCCCCGAGCAGCATGGTCCCCCGCACCCGCCCGATCCCCCACCACCACCCTTCCCCCGGGTACAGTGACACAACAACTCGCAGCATACCTTCTTGTGGGGAGTTGTTGTGCACAAGGAGGTATGCTGGGAGTTGTTGTGTCAGGAGGCTGCTAACGCACTACAACTCCCAGCAGCATACCTCCTTGTTCACTACAACCCCCCAGCATACCTCTTTGTGCACAGGGAGGTATGCTGGGAGTTGTAGTGCACAAGAAGGCATGCTGCTGAGAGTCGTGTCAGGAGGCTCCTAACGCACTACAACTCCCAGCAGCATACCTCCTTGTGCACTTCAACCTCCAGCATACCTTTTTGTGCATAAAGAGGTATGCTGGGGGTTGTAGTGCACAAGGAGGTATGCTGGGAGTTTTCGTTTTGCATTAGCAGCCTCCTGATACAACAAATCACGGCATACCTTCTTGTGCACTACAACTTCCAGCATACCTCAGTGTCCACTACAACTCCCAGCATACCTTCTTATGGTGATTTGTAGTGCACAAAGGGGGTATTCTGGGAGTTGTAGTGCACAAGAAGGTATGCTGAGAGTTGCAGTTGTGCAGCAGAAGCCTCCCGACACAACATCCCAGCATGCCTCCTTGGGCACTACAACTCCCAGCATGCCTCCTTGGGCACTACAACTCCCAGCATATCTTCTTATGCACTACAACTCCCAGCATATCTTCTTATGCACTACTACTCCCAGCATACCTCCGTGTGCACTACAAATCCCCATAAAAAGGTATGATGGGAGTTGTAGTGCATAAGAAGTTATGATGGGAGTTGTAGTGCATAAGAAGGTATGATGGGAGTTGTAGTGCTCAAGGAGGTATGCTGTTGTGCACAGGGAGTTATGCTGCAGGGTTGAGGGGAATTAAAAAGTGTTATTAAAAATTTTAAAAAATCACAATAAAAGGTTCTAATAATCCCTTTTGCTTTTTTGAAAAAAAAAAAAAGTGGAAGAAAAGGAACATACATGTTTGACATCCATTGCATGCGTAATTGTCCGAACTATAAAATGTAACAAAGTTATCAAAAATCACATAAATAAGTATATCGCTTATATTTGTATTGTTACTTATTTTTTTTAAACTTTATTTAGTATCGAATTGGTATTGAGTATTGAAATAAGAAAGCTGGTATCGGTATCGAACTCAAAATTCTGGTATCGTGACATCCCTAGTGTGTAGTGTGACTGTGTGTGTGGTGTGGCTATCTGTGTGTGGGGCGGCTATCTGTGTGTAGTGTGACTATCTGTGTGTGTAGTGTGGCTGTGTGTAGTGTGGCTATCTGTGTCTCTGTGTAGTGTGGCTATCTGTGTGTGTGTGTCTGTGTAGTGTGGCTATCTGTGTGTGTGTCTGTGTAGTGTGGCTATCTGTGTGTGTGTCTGTGTAGTGTGGCTATCTGTGTGTGTCTGTGTAGTGTGGCTATCTGTGTGTGTCTGTGTAGTGTGGCTATCTGTGTGTGTGTGTGTGTGTAGTGTGTGTGTGTGTAGTGTGGCTATCTGTGTGTGTGTGTGTGTCTGTGTAGTGTGGCTATCTGTGTGTGTATGTAGTGTGGCTATCTGTGTGTGTGTAGTGTGGCTATATGTGTGTTTCTGTGTAGTGTGTGTGTGTGTGTGTGTGTGTGTGTGTGTGTGTGTAGTGTGGCTATCTGTGTGTGTGTGTGTGTGCACACCTATTATGTATATAAGGGGACCTGGTGTAAAGTGAAACTGGCTCAGTCGCCCCCGGCAACCAATCAGATTCCACCTTTCATTTTCCAAAGAGTCTGTGAGGAATGAAAGGTGGAATCTGATTGGTTGCTAGGGGCAACTGGGCCAGTTTCACTTTATACCATGTTTGATAAATCTCCCCCATAGTATATATTATATAATGTAGTTCTATAATCTATAGATTATCCTATTTCCTATAGATGTTATTATAGATGTATGCAGTGTGCATGTAGACTGTACAGATAAGCGTATAGACTGTATGTAGTAACACATAGATGAGAGATAGTGTATATACTCTCTATATACCTCTATGTAGGGTCTACCTGCACACTGCATACATTTATAATAAACCAGAAACCTTCAATGCAAATAGCATCGGTCTGCTGCTGCTCCTATTCCATGGGGTGACGGCAGCAAATCGCTGCTATATTTGTCATTTGCCAACATGTTGAAAGACAAACGACTGCAACCATCAGGTGACATGGTTCATGTCTATTACACAAGACGATTGTCGGCCCTAACGTCCGATATTGGACAAATACGGCTGATAATCGTTCTGTGCAATAGGGCCTTAAGAGCCGAGTAGTGCCCTTAAAGTATGTGTCTGTGTGTGTGATTAGATGTATGTATGGAAGGTGTGTGTGTGTCTGTGTATGATTAAATGTATGTATGTAAGGTGTGTGTATCTCAGTAAATGTGCATGTGTACAATGTCAGATTATTCCTTAATCCAAATGTACTGTACTAACATGAAATGTTTGGCATCGGTTATGTTCAGTATATGTATGTAGGGTGGGCCCCATAGCATCAATTTCCCTGGTGGGCCCAGGGACCCCAGTCCGACACTGGATGCAGGTCAAACCAGAGATTGCAGAGTGGTACAAAAACAGTCAAAATCGGAGACAATCCATGTCCAGCTCTAGCTTCAAAAGACTATCTCAAGTAATGTCCAAGAGCAAAAGTGGATTTCTTATGAGATGTCAAAGTACTGGTCCAGAGAATGGTTGGACCAGCCCTCTGACATCCAGACAACAGTAAAAAAAGATTGGCAGGGAGAAGAGTCGAGTGGAGAAGGAAACTGTCCATCACTACGCAGTCTAAACTATCTGCAACCCAGGACTAGAGCTAGGAGAAGAAACCAGATGGGTGTAGTGGAGAAGCTGTCAATTACCACACAGCAAGTGCTAGAATAACACAAAGCTCAGACTGGTGCAAAGAAAACATAAAATTGCACCCAGCTATCCCTCTACAGCCCTGTGCATACCCGTCTCCCATTTATTTTGGACTACTTATACCCCTATACCTTATGGCCCTATTCCACGGGTCGTTTTAGAGGAGCAAACGAGCGCTATTAGCGCTCGTTTGCTCCTCATTCCCCGCTCGCTGCCGCCGCTATTCAACGCGGCTGCAGCGAGCGGGTGAGTGCGGGAGGGGCGGCAGGGAGCTGCGGGGGGGCTGCCCGGGGGATCGCTGATCGTCCGGGCAGCCCATAGGATATAGCAGCGTCTGCTGCCGATGCTCCTATTCAACGGAGCGACGGCAGCAGATCGCTGCTATATCAGTCGCTTGTTTTTCAACATGTTGAAAAACAAGCGACTGCAACGATCAGCCGACATGAACGATGTCGGCTGATTGTTGCACTCTATTCCACGGAAAGATTATCGTCCGTAGCGGTCGATATCGTCCGAAAAACGAACGATAATCGTTCCGTGGAATAGGGCCATTACACACTGAGGCTTATGCGCCCCCTTCTCCTTATACCCCCTCTTACTCACAGACCACTCACTATGCCCCCCATCTTTCACAGATTGCTTCTTTTCCCCCTTCTCGTTGTATCTTGTCTATCACATTCCCCTTGTTGCCCAGTTATCCATTTTTTATAAAACCACCCCCGTCTGCAATGAAAACCATATTGATTGTCAGTTCATTTTTGCCGATTGAAAGCAGGATCTAAATGTTCTTAATATCATCTACGTAACTCATACTTTTTGCGGTTAGACTGGATTGTGCCTGTTTTCTACTCCATAATCAGATTGGTCTAATCACAGCGCCATTGAGAGAGTAATAATCTGTTAGTGGAGTCGCGGTCGCAGGCGCACAATGGGTGCAATCTGCTTAATTCTTAATAATTTCTGATAGTAATTATGGTTATTATCCGGGGAGCAGAGACGTCGTGTTTACCTATAATATGAGCACCGATAACATTCTCTAGAGGAAATAAACGACATAACATCTCGGCCACTTCAGGGCTCCGGAAAGCTTGGACGTGAATTAGTGCCCCCTGGGTCTGCGTGGAAGACAAGGGGTTACATGAAATGATTAATTGTCAGCCGTCATGATTGATTAGAAGTGTTTGGCCTGAAGTCGGAGGTTGTGCCCAGAATCATTATTTACTTACATGGCGGAAATGAGTTTTATAGGCTTGGACTCCATTCTGGTGGAATTTTATATAGAGAAATATAAAGACTGACTGCTTACTTATAATACATGTTACACCAGAAAAGGATTGGCATTACTGTACAACCAGGGCCAACTATTTCAAAAATTCATTACAGGCAGGGGGTGGGTGGAAAATAAAAAAGCCAATATGTTTACCGTTCCCAGAGCCTGAGATGTAGACCTCCCTGACCTCACTGGCAGTCATCTCGTCCTGGGTTCCGGGTACGTCACAACGCAGACTCGATGTCACAGACAGGTGGGATTTATCAATGATTGCAGCGGTGTCCTGCCCCAGTTACTGACTGAGCAGGGCATCCGTCAGCCGGGTCGTGGCTTAGCCAGAGGGGAGCTCAGAAGACAACCGGCAACAACCCCCCCACCAGACTTCACCTTTAAGAAGTTGGCCGGGTCACAGAACAACTGGTGTTTCACATTGAGTGAACATGGCCTATGGTTGTATCTATGTTTTCCAGGACTCCTTAAGGCTACAGCCAACTTCTTCAGCCACACGCTTGGATTTGGAGGAACATGAGCATGCTCGAGGTTTACTCATCTCTGATTGGGGCTATTACTATCCAACTGTCTCACCACTGATCCATTGCTCTAGATCAGCTATTTTAAAATAGTTCCATTCTAAATTTACTGGACGTTTGTCCACGTTGCCCCTTGTAAATGCAGCAGTACTATGTTTGCATGGCCACAGCTCCATTCACTACTATGAGACTGACAGTGATCGCCAAGCACTCTGTGACTGCCATTCCTGAGATTGTTAGGGGCCTGGCAGTCAGACCCCCAATGATCACAAACTCATCACCTATTCTATGGAAAGAAAATAAATTATTTTAGAAGGAAAACCACTTTAAATGCCAGCCCCGGGCCGTTTAGAGTGAAGATCCTATTGGTCACCCCTGGCTTGTGCAGTTCTGTGCGGATTATAGCATATGCTGTGAATCTGTACCCAGTGTTTTGTGTTTTTCTCTAGTTCTTTGGTTCTTCTCCCTAGTTTCTTAGTTATATCTTGGTTTACAAAAAGTTTTATTAATTTTTAGTTTTTCAAAAGTATACAAAAATAAGCCAAACATAGGCTGAGTATAAAGAGGGCGAATATTATGACCAAATGATAAATTCTATAGTCAGAAGCAGGAAAAGGAAAGGAATAACCACATACTTTGAGTAGATAGAGAATATCTACTATAATGAGAAAATGCAAAGAAAATAACACAACTTGGACCCCACCAGGGAGACGTACAGACCATAATAACTAAGTCCAACCACTCAACTGATACAAGAAACTAGAGAGGAGTACATCAAAGACAAATCACAACATACAACAAAGCAACAAAAAAGCCTTCATGCCTCCTGTCTCACCCACATATGAAATGAGGTCCAGGCATGCTGCACCTTGCAAAACCTTTCCTCTTGGTCATATAAAATGGAAAGAAGATGATCGATAACCATAATCCAATTCCGTTTGGATTCAACTAGATCACTCTCTTCCATGAGGTAGCAATAGAAATCATAGCCGCTAGAAACAGGAAAAGTTTACTTAGTTATATCTTGGTTATTTTTTGTGTAATCCGTATTTTTTTATTTACCTCTGTTCCCTGGGTCCTAGGCTTTCTAGTTGGCTCTGCAAGGAAATTTAGCTTAGGGTTTCCATAGGGACACTGCAGGAACAGTGAGGTCTTGTGTTAGGTACTGGGTTCAGGGATAGGTCTGGGGAAGGATTAGGGACAGTTAGGGTCACTCCTTTTATTTGTTCCTCTTTTGCCATCTTCCACTACATCCCTGACTACCATGATCCACTCCATGATTTCCAGTCCGGATAGTCTATGGTGAGTTGCCATTCTTTTTGCCTGCCAGTATTGATACTGTGTATATTTTTCTGCTTGCCATACTGTTTGGTTCTGCTGTAAGTCCTGGGTGAATCTGAGTTAATATATATTAAATAGAGTGGTACCCTGGTTTAAGAGTAACTTGGATTAAGAGTGTTTTGCAACAAGAGCTCACAGTTTTTCAAAATTGTAATTTGGTTTAAGAGTTCCCTATACTGGGTAGGAGGGGAGTGGGGGAGGTGCATGGTCTGCATAGCGGGGTCTACAGCCCTGTACTCTGACCCAGGAAGTCTCCCTCACCTTCCAAGTGCTGCTATACAGTGCCCACATATGTCCTGCTCATTCCTTCATACTCCCTGCAGTCTCTGCCAGCCCTTGTATTTCCCATCCTTTCCATTCCTGCTATAATCTGCCTGCACTCACACTCAGCTTTACACACTGCTGCTATAATTTGCCTGCACTCACACTTAGCCATTCACACTACTGTATATAAAGTTTCTGTCACTGTCCTCCTGCACAGCTCTGTGATTCTCCCTTCCTGATTGGTCCATGCTTAACACACCCCCTTCCCGTTGCTGTCATGTGACCACACAGTCCTCTGACAGCAGCCCTGCTTCTCTATTCTAGCCTGTTGTACTACGCTACTTCATTATGGGGATCTGCATCTCCATCCTGCTCCATCGGCTGCTGTGTTATCAGGTTTATGCACTTACTATACATTATACACCACATGCTGATTATAATATCACATATTCAGCTGTTTCTCATTGTTTGTTTCATCTGTTTTACATGTTATTTAGAATTTAAAAAAATCATTATTTTTGGGGTGTGAAACCATTTGTCTGCATTTCAGTGAGTCCTTATAGGAATATTTGCTTTGGTGTAAGAGTGGATTTGGATTACAAGCGCAGTCCCGGAACGAATTATGCTCGTAATCCAAGGCACCACTGTATATAAAAAAGAATAGCTATTGTCAAACTGACCATTCAGTACAACTAAAGAAAGTATATATGATATACACAAAGAAAAGGTGCTGTATGCAGCTTCCTGTCACCCCTTGGTAAGAGGTAAGAGTATAAAATAAAACTGTTATTTCTCTTCTACAACCAAATGTAACAAAAGAAACAGAAATCACGCAGTGAAACATTCCCTTTAAATTCGTAGATAAAAATCTACAGACGCTCATGACCTTCCATGAAGAATGCTTCGGTCTGTATCCATTGTAATTGATTGCCACCGTTTATTAGGTATAAGCAACAAACTGCGGTGATTCATTCCCTGTCAATGACTTGTTTAATATTGTAATTAGTGTTACCAACAAGCATGGCCGAAGCGGTGGGAGCTTAACCAGCCGCACATCAGAGAATCCATCCCAATGATTACAAAGTACATGAGTGATGGCCGGGCTGTGCACAGAGGATGATGTATAACTGGAAAACTCATTGACTATGTCATAGACTTTTATTAAATATGCTGATCTCCCAGTGCTCATTGGCTGCAGCCGCCTACTGGCGCCATTTACTAACTAGGAAGCAATCTGTCCGTACAGCAAGGAATTGTTCTGGCTACAAGAGCAATGATTAAGTAATAAAAAAGGCCGTCTGACTATTTATTACAGGTGACTTTCCCTAGGAGTCGGCGCCAGATACACTGAAAAGTTGCGGTTGTTTTTGTAAAGCAAATATGGTACAGTAAATGGCTTCATCTGATGGCCGGGAGGGGAGAGTCTCACAGCTACAATTTCAACCACATTTAGTTTCTAATATAGCTGAAATATATGTATAATAGTGGTCCTATGGACTATAACACCGCTACATGTGTACAAGAATATAACTACTATAGTACTGCCTCCTATATACAAGAATATAACTACTATAAGGCTATGTTCACACGTTTCTTTTCGTAAAAGTACAGCCGTTGTTGCAACCAGTAACAACAGCCGTACTTTTTACGAAAAGATAAGTTGCCTAGTCTTCTATGGAATCTTGGCCGCAGCGTATGCACATAGTATACGCTCCAGACGGGATCTCTCTTAATGCTGTAGAAAACTGACATCAGAACTCTGCGGCGTGAAGGATCATCTGCCGTATCTGCTGGGACAATTTTTTTAGAGACCGGCCTTTCCTCTTACGATATGTGAACATAGCCTAATACTGCTCCTATATACAAGAATATAATTACTATAATACTGCTCCTATATACAGGAATATACTATAATACTGCCCCCTATATACAAGAATATAACTACTATAATACTGCCCCTATATACAAGGATATAACTACTATAATACTGCCCCTATATACAAGGATATAACTACTATAATACTGCTCCTATATACAAGGATATAACTACTATAATACTGCTCCTATATACAGGAATATAACTACTATAATACTGCTCCTATATACAGGAATATAACTACTAGAATACTGCTCCTATATACAAGAATATAACTACTATAATATTGCCCAATATATACAGGGATATAACTACTATAATACTGCCCCCTATATACAAGAATATAACTACTATAATACTGCTCTTTTATACAAGAATATAACTACTATAATACTGCTTCCTATATACAGGGATATAACTACTATAATACTGCCCCCTATATACAGGAATATAACTACTATAATACTGCCCCTATATACAGGAATATAACTACTATAATACTACTCCCTATACACAAGAATATAACTACTATAATACTGCTCCCTATATACAGGAATATAGCTACTATAATACTGCCCCATGCAGGGCCGTTTTAATACATTGGTGGGCCCAGTGCACAGCCCTCAAGAGTGGGCCCCCCCTTCCCTTTCGGCACATTGTATAATGTACTGAATTTGCCCCCACACTGTATCAAGAGCCCCAATACATACAGTAGTTACCTTATAACACTATTTCCACCATACAGTGATTACATATTACATAAAAACTGCACTAAACAAAACAGAAAGATATCACCAATGATACCATTACATAATACCGCCACATCATGACCCCTAACACTACAACCCTATAACAGAGTGCAGTTACATCCAGTGACTCACCGGGGGCGTCTTCTCCGATCAGAGTCTGTCACCTTTTCTTTTTCTCTCCATCCAGCCTGGGCCACCTTGAAGTCTTCCCCTGGCTGTGAATCTTCTCTCCAGAATCTGCCAGACAAATATTTTAGGCTCCAACACATACAGTAGTTAGGTCCCTTGTACCCCTATACAGTAGTTACACCCCTCTGTACTCCTACATAGTTACACCCCTCTGTGCCTCCATAGTTTTAAGGTGTCCCTGTAGTATATAGACCCTCATATGCTCCTCCAGTTATATACAGCCCTCCTGTGCGCTCCCCCATTAGTATATAGCCCCCCTGTGCACTCTCCCCAGTAGTATATAGCCCCCCCTGTGCTCTCCCACAATAGTATATAGCCCCCCTGTGCTCTCCCACAATAGTATATAGCCCCCCTGTGCTCTCCCACAATAGTATATAGCCCCCCTGTGCTCTCCAATAATATATAGACCCCTATGCTCTCCCCCAATAGTATATAGCCCCCCTGTGCTCTCCAATAATATATAGACCCCTATGCTCTCCCACAATAGTATATAGCCCCCTGTGCTCTCCCCTAATAGTATATAGCCCCCCTGTGCTCCCCCCCAATAGTATATAGCCCCCTGTGCTCTCCCCAATATTATATAGCCCCCCTGTGCTCTCCATAAAATATAGCCCCCCTGTGCTCTCCCCCATAGTATATAGACCCCTGTGCTCCCCCATAGTATATAGCCCCCTGTGCTCCCCCATAGTATATAACTCCCCTGTGCTCCCCCATAGTATATAGCTCCCTGTGCTCCCACATAGTATGTAGCTCCTCTGTGCTCCCCCATAGTATATAGCCCCCTGTGCTCCCCAATAGTATATAGCCCCCTGTGCTCCCCCATAGTATATAGCCCCGCTGTGCTCCCCCATAGTATATAGCTCCCCTGTGCTCCCCCATAGTATATAGCTCCCCCATAGTATATAGCTCCCCTGTGCTCCCCCATAGTATATAGCTCCCCTGTGCTCCCCCATAGTATATAGCTCCCCCGTGCTCCCCCATAGTATATAGCTCCCCTGTGCTCCCCAGTAGTATATAGCCCCCTGTGCTCCCCCATAGTATATAGCCCCTTTGTGCTCCCCCATAGTATATAGCTCCCCTGTGCTCCCCCATAGTATATAGCTCCCCCATAGTGTATAGCTCCCCTGTGCTCCCCCATAGTATATAGCTCCCCTGTGCTCCCCCATAGTATATAGCTCCCCCATAGTATATAGCTCCCCTGTGCTCCCCCTTAGTATATAGCTCCCCTGTGCTCCCCCATAGTATATAGCTCCCCTGTGCTCCCCCATAGTATAAAGCTCCCCTGTGCTCCCCCATAGTATATAGCTCCCCTGTGCTCCCCAGTAGTATATAGCCCCCTGTGCTCCCCCATAGTATATAGCCCCTTTGTGCTCCCCCATAGTATATAGCTCCCCTGTGCTCCCCCATAGTATATAGCTCCCCCATAGTGTATAGCTCCCCTGTGCTCCCCCATAGTATATAGCCCCCTGTGCTCCCCCATAGTATATAGCTCCCCTGTGCTCCCCCATAGTATATAGCTCCCCTGTGTTCCCCCATAGTATATAGCTCCCCTGTGCTCCCCCACAGTATATAGCTCCCCTGTGCTCCCCTATAGTATATAGCCCCCTGTGCTCCCTCATAGTATATAGCTCCCCTGTGCTCCCCATAGTATATAGCTCCCCTGTGCTCCCCAATAGTATATAGCTCCCCTGTGCTCCCCCATAGTATATAGCCCCCTGTCCTCCCCCCATAGTATATAGCCCCCTGTCCTCCCCCATAGTATATAGCCCCCTGTTCCCCCCATAGTATATAGGCCCCTGTGCTCCCCAATAGTATATAGCTCCCCTGTGCTCGCCCATAGTATATATCCCCCTGTCCTCCTTCATAGTATATAGCGCCCCTGTGCTCCCCCATAGTATATAGGCCCCTGTGCTCCCCAGTAGTATATAGTCCCCTGTGCTCCCCCATAGTATATAGCCCCCTGTCCTCCCCCATAGTATATAGCTCCCCTGTGCTCCCCCATAGTATATAGCCCCCTGTCCTCCCCCATAGTATATAGCCCCCTGTGCCCCCCATAGTATATAGGCCCCTGTGCTCCCCCATAGTATATAGCCCCCTGTGCTCCCCAGTAGTATATAGTCCCCTGTGCTCCCCAATAGTATATAGCTCCCCTGTGCTCGCCCATAGTATATATCCCCCTGTCCTCCCCCATAGTATATAGCGCCCCTGTGCTCCTCCATAGTATATAGGCCCCTGTGCTCCCCAGTAGTATATAGTCCCCTGTGCTCCCCCATAGTATATAGCCCCCTGTGCTCCCCAGTAGTATATAGTCCCCTGTGCTCCCCCATAGTATATAGCCCCCTGTGCTCCCCCATAGTATATAGCTTCCCTGTGCTCCCCCATAGTATATAGCTCCCCTGTGCTCCCCAATAGTATATGTGCTCCCCTGTGCTCCCCCATAGTATATAGCTCCCCTGTGCTCCCCAATAGTATATGTGCTCCCCCTCCCATATAACATTGAAAAAAACAAACACTTTTAGTTTTGCCCACCTAGGTCCACGCGTTCCTCTTCTCTTCCCTCCTGTGGCCGCACTTCCTGCAGTCACAAGAGGCTGCACTCCCCTTACCCTCGCGCCGACGCTCCAGTGACGTCAGGCGCTAGAGGGAGAGTGCGGCCTCTTGTGACCGCAGGAAGTGCGGCCACAAGAGTGACTGACAGGGAGGGAGCCAATGGCTCTCTCTCTGTCAGTGTCGCTGCTGCTGCAGCGCTGGCGCGCCGCAGCAGCAGCGGGCGGGGGCAGCGGCGGACGGGGGGCCCTGCAGGGGGCGCCATGGAGGGGTAAGTAGATTACCCATCCATGGCGCTCCCCCCTGACAGGCTGGTGGCCGGAGCCCTGTGCGACCGCATTGGTCGCACATAGCAACGGCCGGCCTGCTCGGGGGGGCCCCTTTAACCAGTGGGCCCGGTGCACGTGCACCATGTGCCCTCTGGTTAAAGCGGCCCTGGCCCCATGTAAAACACTTTATGTTGTATACCACCTTCCCTGTGTAAATGATAGGTGTGATAGGGATATAGTCCAATTTGGTTTAATCTAAGTTGACATTACTAGTGAGGTCTTTCCGCCCTTCTGTATGATGCCAGGCCAGAGATTAGCCGGGTTATGGGGCTTCCTGGGTCTGTGTGGACACGTGATATCGGTTGTTATTATTGTCTTGATTGTGCTTATGTCTCAAATGTTATCATCCACATTCTGGACATCTGATTGACAATGAATGGGAGACATCAGAAGCTATGGAGGAAGCTGTTGATTAGTGGCGGCATGGCTCTTGGGACCGTCTCCGCTGTAAATACAATGCCTTCGTCTTTAAATTAGCGTGATATACAGGAGATCGATAAGAGGTGACAGCTCGGCAATGGGGGAGTAAGCAATTCTAGTTATCCTTGGCTCGCTCTCCTATAGCCGCTTTCACATCTCATTTTCCACATGTAGTCAATTCCTGAATGATGTAAAAATCTATAGATGAAGGAATCCATTCAGGTGGTGGACCTTGTTATGGCCGTCCGCCGGTTCTATATTCTGGAAGCAGCAGCAATAATAGTGGCCTCATGAAGAACGTTCCTTGTGCTATGTCTGGAGAAAGTTTATTAATAGAGATGAGCGAGAAGTGAAATATTCGACCTTCGAGAATGTGAATCGAATAGGCAACGAACGAGTATTCGATCTCATTATAGTCTATGGGAAAAAAACTTGCGGCACTTGGAAATCAAAATTCGACCATTTGGAGGTCACCAAGTCCCCCATGAAACCTCCCTAAACGATGCAAACACCTCCGGAATGACACTGGGACATTAGGGGGAGCATGCCTGGGTGCACCCAACACCCCAAAATCGCAGTATAATGCCACCCTCCACAGTTGCGAAGGAAAAATATTTGCGAACGCTTTATGAACATTTATGGCAATGTTCACACATTTCATTCGTATTTCTTGCGCAGTGTTACATACATTCAGAGCGTCATGTTATTCACGCATATCACTCGTAATGCTGTACGAACGTTACTGGAACAGTATGTATGACGTGATTTTTTCTGGACTACTGGAACAGTATGTATCACGTGCCTTTTACTGGGCTACTGGAACAATATGTATCACGTGCCTTTTACTGGGCTACTGGAACAGTATGTATGACGTGCCCTTAGTGGTGTTAAACAGGGACACTATAAGTCACTTGTACACACAGGGTGCTGGGATGAATACACCTGATGCTGCTGCTGTTATATCATCTATTTCTTAGCACTGAGAAGCTTTGGATTCAGAGATGACTTTTTCGCTGGATCTTCGCCCTGAAAAGGACTTTTGGGTTCTGTATAATCCTGCCTAAAACTCTACTAAAACCTATCTCTCCCTGCTGCAAGATCTTTCCCTGACTAGGTTGAAAGCGCATCTGTGGTCGAGAGGCGGGAGCCAAGTATTTAAGATTCAAGGTCATGTGGTTCAGCCATCCAATGAGGGTAGACGCCGTTTCCGCGCTGCGTGCGTACACCCAGGGTGCCTCACGGCCTCCCTGCATGGTCATTGGGTTAAAAAAAAGCGCCAACTGCAATGGGAGGGCTTTCGAATGTTTCCCGCGTATTCGCCACACTACTCGATTGAATTAGAATCTTTCAAATACCGCAATATTCGATCGAATACCTACTGGATCGAATCGTATTCGCCCATCTCTATTTATTAATACTCAAAGACTTCTGCAACGGTGATGAGATGTTTATTGACCTCTTGTAGAAGTGGAGCCATATTTCCACCATAATGTACCCTCTTAGCCTGGACAGGGGTATATCTATGGGGTGGGGGCTGGTGGGGTAAATACCATGGGTGATGGATGCCTGGGGGCAATGCAAAAATTCACTCTGCCCTGACCAGAATGTATAGCTGGAGGACAAGAGTAGCGGGGAAGCTGGTGCTGTGGTCCTTTTTTTGAATCGTGACCAGGTTCCTGCGCAAGGCGCTGGTTTATTACCGAGCTTCGGCCTGGGCTGAAGCACTGGAGGCGGGCCGGCCCACCCCCAGTGGGAGAAAACCACCACCCCTCTGTGACGCGGCTCCATTAGAATCAATGAAGCCACGTCACCGAGGGGCGGGGGTTTCCTCCCTCTGGGGGAGTGCTTCAGAGCTTCAGCCCGGGCCGGTGCTCAGTAATAGACCCTTGTGCGGGAACCTGGCTGCGGTTCAAAAAAAGGACCGCAGCACCAGTGCCTGTGACGTTCTATTCATGTGCAACACTATTAAAGCGTATGTACCTGATGGTACATATATTGTTAAAGGCCATAGGTGTAAATCATAATAAATCTGATGCGGGAGGAAACCACGCCTCCTCCCCGCCATGTTGCGTAACATGAAGCCAGTGGGGGATTCGTCTGGCGTATGCCATAGAAAAGGGTCCAATCTGCCCCTTTCCCATGGCATACACTATGGGCGCACCTTGATAAATCTCCCCCCTAATGTTTATATCCAGCTATGGAACCTGGTGGCTTTGCAACTATCCTACTGGCACTAAACCAACTGATAATTTGTGGCATGGTCAGGGAAGAACTAAGTGGGTAGCAACTGTGCTTCTCCATCACTACTGTTGAGTAAACTTGATGAAAGTTCAAGTTCGGCAGCGTTCCTCCAAACCCAAACTCTTGGCATTTGACGTCTGGAAAAGTTGGATGTCACCGTAGGGCTGTCAGGTAAAAATAGATATAGCCTAGGGCCTACGGCTGTATCCATGTTTTCCAGGACTCCCAGCTTCTCCAGCCACCGGCAGTCAAATGCCAGGAGCTTGGGTTGAGATGAACATTGCCAAATGGAAACTTTCGGCAGGTTCACTCAAGACTACCCATTACCATTTTAGCAAAGGGGGTCGTCAAACCACTGGGTGTACTAAAGAAAGAGACAAAATGTGTAAAACATAATCAAAACAAAAAGTTTTCTAAAACTTGCAGAAAATGGGAATGGAAAGGTTCTTGGTCCTGCATGTGAGATTCTAACATGGCACAAGTCTTACATGGAGGGACGTGCTCTCATAGATTGGGCATACAGTCAAGAAGAAAACCACTTTGTGTCACCTCTCACCACTTGCACCGATTCTTGGATTACAGACTGTTACTACTCAGGTGCATGTAGCACTGGAGGGAAGAAGCCATAGGTAAGACATCCATTCCGAATGACCCGTCCAGTTCTGAGTTTGACTCCATTTCTGATCCATAGCAATGGGAGGCCCTGGCTCCATGATGGGTATGCCTTTCCGAAACCTGGAAAAGAAGATACACTGTTTACGAGAGGAATGACCTGCTGAGGAGAGGGAGAGATTAGAAGGGGTTATATTACGGACTTATGAGATCCAAGATAAACGGAGACTGTATCTATCTATCTGCCACATGCATATAGTTTCACAAAAAAAAAAATCCAATATAAGATGGGAATCGTAAGAGAGGAAAAAAAGTTCCTGACAAAGATAGAGATGGCCGTAGAGAGCACTGTGTCAGACTGCAAACAATACACCTCTTCCTGCAGGACATACAGCAGTTGATAAATACTGGTAGGCTAGAAAATTGTTTAAATAGAAGTAATTTACATATCTATATCACTTTTTTGACTCCAGTTAATTTTAAAAAAAAATTTCCCTCTGGAGTACTCCTTTAACTCCACTGGAGTAAATGGTGAGTGTATTCCCACAGATGGAGCTGCCACCACTGGGATACCGTTCTGGACAGTTCCTGACATGGACAGAGGGGGCAGCAGAGAGTACTGTGTCAGACTGAAAAGAATACGCCACTTCCTGCAGGACATACAGCAGCTGATAAAAGCTGGAAGATTTTTAAATAGAAGTAAATTACAAATCTATAACTTTCTGACATCAGTTGATTTAAAAGAAAAAGATTTTCGCTGGATAAGCCATTTAAACATCTAAGTGAGGCTGGGTTTACACTGTGTTTTTGCAATCTGTTTTTTTTTAATCCATTTTATGGATGTATCAGTTTTTTGCATAAAATGGATGAAAAAGAGATTGCAAAAACGCTGTGTGAACCCAGCCTCAACCAGAAGAATGGAGGTGAAAGGGCCGATGTTCTGGAGTCAGGTCCCTGAGGTGAGATCTGCATCTCCGACATATATGACAAATCCCGAGGATCTGCCATAACAGTCTAAGGTGGGAGCACTCTATTACGGTGATGGATGAATGTGTGTTTCCTATATCGGTAATCTATCCCCAGACACCATTTATATCTCCTATACACTGTGTACTTTACAGATAATGATATTTCTAGGCTAGATAATACAGTGCTATGTGTTCTCACTGAAGAGCAATTCATCCTCTCCTATTATAGGTGACATAAACCCATAGACAGGGGCCATCCTGTGCTCCCATTCTACCTGTATTAGGTGATAATAAGGCACAGAAGCTTATACAAGCAATGCAGGCCATTTATTCTGTGTATATTGTTCATCTTACCAATATTAGCTGATCTGGCATACACATGTGGTGTCCCACTGCTAGCGTTTCTTTTATGCACCTGTCCAAAAGTTCTCAGGCTAAAACAAGTGGTGGATGAAGTATGTAGTTTCCCCACTAGGTGTCAGTGTTTCTTATATTTATATGTATTTATTACTATTGTTGCACAGCTGAAGGAGATAATGGGTTAATTGTTTGTTTGTACCAGGTGTTACGTGCTGACCACTAGGAGGTGCTCTTTCTTTTCAACCTTTCCTATCCTTACTCTCTTGCTCACTCACAACCCTGTAGGAGGAGTTATCTCCTATGGGAGGAAGTGAGGTAGTTCAGTTCAGACTAGCTTCCAGTGTGAGCAGATGCAGCTAGAGACCAAGAGTTTTCCTAAAGTGACTACTTCTTACACTATGCCGTGCTAAGGGAGAGCAGGAACAAGGAACACTCTAGCCCACAGTAGGAATGTGTCTCAAAAGTGCAGGACAGACTCCTGATACAAGAGGAGCAGATCCCAGTAGTACAAAGCTACCGTAAAGAAAAGGTCTACGTATCCTACTGCGCAGTGCAGGTAACTTGGAAGTCTCTGACACCTCGCTTCACCCAGATAACCACCTAGGACGGGTTCTACGACACAAGGGACCAGAAAGTGGTCAGACATAGTCTAAATGTGAGTTTGAGTATCACTTCACTACTAAAGATATCTACTAAGGTTCCTGCAGACCACACATTCTACATTGGGCACAGGGCTCCTCTGGCAAACTCCTCTCCTCTTCTCTCTACCTTCTACAAAGCACCACTACTACTTCTAATCTTCTCAAGAACCTACCTGAAGCACTAAGTCAAGCACTCAAGTCTGTGTCAAGATTATTTCTGTCTGCAAAACGTGTACTGTTGTATCCTTAAAGCCCTTCAGTAAAGTTTATATTTTTATATCAAACGCACGGGACTCTGCTCCTCTCTGTTTGCACCTATACACACACTACCGTACACCTTGAGTTATTTTTCCCACCTTCTGTGGGTGGCAGTACAACCCGGGGGGTCAGTTGCCACTCCAGTTTGCCGTGACAAGAGCCCAAGGGACCCACAACAAACCCGGAAGGGTACTGACCATTTTGGGGAATACAAGCCGGCCATATACAAAAAGCAGGTACCAACATCTCACCTGTGTGCTGGACTAGCACTGGTATCACGACAAATAACATCACTGGCCGAGCTCACAACAGACCAAATATCTGAGACCCACCACACACAGGGTTACAGTCATAATGATTTGTATTTCCCTACTGATATGATTTTCTAATGTTGCCCACATTTCCCATAATGCCTTTGGCTTTGCAGAGAGGGGTGGAGTCTCATCACTGCTTTTCACCTAATGTGATCACCTGTGGATAGGTGTCAGTTTACACCACCTGCAGTCCTAATGCGTTCTCCTATTCTAGATCAGTCATGTCAAACTCTGGCCCCCGGTGCCATTATTTTTGGCCGGCTGAGCTTTTCCATTGCAGTATTAAATCTGGTCCGCCTGACATTGCAGCAGATTATAATATGGGCGGTCCGGACAGCCACTCGGACTGGCTACTATATAAGAGACTATTTGGAGGGCTGGCTACTATATAAGACACTATTAGGGAGGGTTGGCTTCTACATATGACTATTGGGGAGAGCTGGCTATTATATAAAACTATGGGGGAGGGGTGGTATAGTATAAGAGACTATTTTAGGGACTGACTTCTATATAAGACACTATTGTGGAGGGCTGGCTACTATAAGATTGTTTAAGGCACTGACTTCTATATAAGACACTATTGTGGAGGGCTGGCTACTATAAGATTGTTTAAGGCACTGACTTCTATATAAGCAGTAGCGGTTAGCGCACATAGTAACGAGCGCACATAGTTACAGGCAGCAGCGGCACTGACAGGGCAGGAGCCATTGGCTCCCTCCCTGTCAGTTACTCTTGTGGCCGCAGGAAGTGTTTTCCCTGCGGTCACAAGAGGCCGCTCTGTGTCTCTGGTGCCGGCGCTCGAGGCGTCACTGGAGTGCCGCTGCCATGACAACGGGAGTGCGGCCTTCTGTGACCGCAGGGGAAACACTTCCCGCGGCCACAAGAGGGAAGAGACGAGAAGAGGAGACGCCGGACCCAGGTGAGTAAAAATTTTTTATTTATTTTTTTTTTTTCGTGTGTTATATATAGGGGGCCTATATAAAACGGGAGGAGCGCACAGGGGGGCTATATAAACGGGGGGACCGCACAGGGGGCTATATAAACGGGGGGAGCGCACAGGGGGGCTATATAAACGGGGGGAGCGCACAGGGGGCTATATAAACGGGGGAGCGCACAGGGGGGCTATGTAAACAGGGGGAGCGCACAGGGGGGCTATATAAACGGGGGGAGCGCACAGGGGGGCTATATAAACGGGGGAGCGCACAGGGGGGCTATATAAACGGGGGGAGCACAGAGGGGGCTATATAAACGGGGGAGCGCACAGGGGGGCTATATAAACGGGGGGAGCACACAGTGGGGGTCTATATAAACGGGGGAGCGCACAGGGGGGCTATATAAACAGGAGAGCACACAGGGGGGCTCTATATAAGTGGGGGAGTGCACGGGGGCTATATAAACAGGGGGAAGGGAACAGGGGGGCTATATATATACGGGAGCACACAGGGGGCTATATACAAGTGGGGGAGCTCACAGGGGGCTATATACAAGTGGGGGAGCTCACAGGGGGCTATATACAAGTGGGGGAGCTCACAGGGGGGCTATATAAGGGGGAGCACACAGGGGGGCTATATACAAGTGGGGGAGCTCACAGGTAGGCTATATACAAGTGGGGGAGCACACAGGGGGGCTATATACAAGTGGGGGAGCTCACAGGGAGGCTATATACACGTGGGGGAGCACACAGGGGGTATATAAAACTGGGGGCAGCACACGGGGTATATACAACTGGGGGCAGCACACGGGGGGTTTATACAACTGGGGGGAGCACACGGAGTATATACGACTGGGAGAAGCACACAGGGGGTCTATATAGTATACTGGGGGAGCACACAGGGGGGCTATGTATAACTGGGGGATCACACAGGTCTATATATAACTGCGGGAGCACACAGGGGGGTCTATATACCACTGGGGACAGCACACAAAAGGTATATACTACTGGGGGCAGCACACAAGTGGTATTTACTACTGTCGGCAGCGCACAAGGGGTCTATATAACTGGGGGCAGCACACAGCGGTCTTAATTACATTGGGACTGCACAGAAGTGCCTATATGCCTCACTACTATACTGGGGCACAGAACATACCTAATTATTAAGTGGGGGCACAGGGACACCTTTAATCTGTGGGGGCACAGAGGGGCGTAACTACTATATAGACATAGAGGGGACCTAACTACTGGATGTGTTGTAGCCTAAAATATTTCTCTGACAGATTCTGGAGGGAAGATTACCAGCCGGGAGAAGACTTCAAGGTGGCCCAGGCTGGATGGAGAGAGAAAGAAAAAAAAGTAAAAGACGCTGATCAGAGAAGACGCCTCCTGTAAGTCACTGGATGTAACTGCACTCTGTTATAGGGTCTGTGTTATGGCATCATTGGTAATATCTTCCTGTTTTGTTCAGAGCAGTTTTGAGGTGATATGTAATCTCTGTATGGTGGTAGGAGGTTTATAAGAGGACTACTGGGGGGGGGGGGGGGGGGGGGGGGGCAACGCATGTCGAGGAGGGGGGGCATGGGGGGGCCCCAGACATGACTTTGCTTGGGGCCCCAGAAATGCCAAGACCGCCCCTGTATATAAGACACTATTGGGGAGGGCTGGCTACTATATAAGAGACTATTTGGAGGGCTGGCTACTATATGAGACTACATGGGAGGGCTAGCTACTATATAAGACACTATTTGGAGGGCTGGCTACTATATTGAGCACTATTAGAAGGGCTATATAGTAGGCCTGGCTAGTATGTGGGGCACTATTTGGGGGGCTACTACATGGGGCACAATTATGGGATTACCTACTGCTTGAGGGATATAATGGGTAACTACCATGTGGGGACAATTACTTTAGGATAGGCAGTACCAGGAACGCTGCATGCAGTCTTCATTAAATAGTAAGGTTGGCCCACGACTTTCTCCAATTTTTTTTATTTTGGCCCACTGTGTGTTTGAGTTTGACACCCCTGTTCTAGATGCTTTAGTAATGCAATTTTGCCGCAATTTTATAAAAATCGTTGCAGAAATGCTGAAAAAAATGAAAAATTGGCACTGAAGTATATCTGATTTCCATGCAAATAGTGAAAGCAGTATATACACATAGAGGTGGGCGGGGAGTGGTCTGTGAGCTGCCAGGAGGCTTTGATAGGTGAAGATGTCATCCTGTATTTGACAGGAATTCAACTGACCCACTTCCTCTGAAACATTAAACACTATGATTTTCCATGAGTCAGGTTGGTGATCATGTGACCAAATTACAGTAAAGAAACACATGAATGCAGCTGAGCAGGAATGAAACAGATGGCGCTGTACAGCTAATGATGGTGAGTGAGCATGACATAGGCAAGAAAACCTGCAGTGTTACATAAAACAGATCTTGCTGGGTTAGAGTTCCTTAAAGGGGCTGTCTACTTTAGAAATTTTCATTAATAAAAGGGGGTCTGAAATAGAGGGGGGGGGGGGCTCTTATATTCAGGGTCCTCATCTGTTGCTAAGATTGAATAATGACAACACATTGAGTATGGCCATAGCCTCATCATGAGTTGCTTAGGATGGATCAGCATAGATTATTTTTAAGCGTAAATCTCTTCGGATGGATCTGAGCCGCCATCTGAGCAGAATGTAAATGTTGCTCTTTTATTCTTCATCTTGTTGCTGAGCGGCGTCTCTGTGTCCTATTTCCCCTCGGATGGTAATTATCCGTCCGTAATTGCTTCGCCAAACAAATCAAGACGGAGGACAATAAGTGGCGGCTACGAGCGAGAAGCGGGGCCGTCACACTGCGAAGACTGACACAGGATTTTACATCCGCAGACGTCTTCCTCATCAGGATGGCAGGAGGAGAACTTCAGTATCCAAAGAAGAAGCATTAACTGACCCCGTATTGATAAGCACCCGGGTGCATTGTGGCGAGTACGCTGGACATACTGTATAATCACGCACCGCACCATACCATAGGGGGCTCAGGATAATGAAATGTAAGTATAGGAGTAGGTAAGAAGAGCCATGTCATATAGAAACCACTGGCACACCAAGATAATATAGCCACAAAAATCTTTATTGGGTAATGACATATATACAGAGAACACAGAGAAACACCAATAAAAAATACTATTGTCCCAAGGGGCCGTTTAAGCTTAAAAAAACAAGCTCCAGGACCCCCCACATGTGTAATATATAGGACCAAATCCTAAGTATAAGCTGTCTATTACAACTGCCCTGTCAAAGAGCATATATCTGCAAATGAAAAGAGGGGTCTGATACTATATAGGGACTGCAAAGAGGGGCCTGATACTATATAGGGGTTGCAAAGAGGAGCTTGATTCTATATCGGCACTGATCAGAGGGGCCTATACTATATGGGGACCTTACCACTATATAGGGAAAAAGAGTATACCAAACTACTATGAGGGGGAACAGGGGAGCCTTAAAACTTTATAGGCACACAGGGGCCTTACTACTGTATTGGGACACAGGGCACCTAACTACTATATGCTGGAGCAAGGAGCCTAAAATGTTTTTTTTCTGCAGATTCTGGAGAGAGGATTTAAGATGAGAAGGAGAAGACTTCAAGATGACCTGGAATGGATGGAGAGAATTAGGAAAATTGAATAACAGTGATAAGAGAAGAGTCACTGGATAGAACTGTTCTCTCTTATAGGATCTGTAATGATAGTGGTGAAGGTGTGGTGGTATTTTTTAAGTATTATGTAGTGGTATAGTTGGTAATATTTTTCTGTTTGTCTCAGTAGCAGTGTGGAGTCCATATGTAATCACTGTATGGTGGTAAAGCAGCTACCCAGGGGTCAGGTGTTATGTGGCTGGTTGTTGTAGTACCAAACGAGGGTATTTCCCCACCCCTGGATACACTGACACACGGCTTTTTGATAATAGGACTGGTGTAGTGCAGGTGACGCAGTAAACATGGAGTCCCAGGCATGTAGACAGTTAAAGTCTTTACTGAAGAAAACTTTCTAGTACAGTGCAGGTAGATATATATATATATATATATATATATATATATATATGTCAGTGCAGAGGTTCCCGTTAGGACTCTTAACATTACTATAGCTGTCTAGGAAACCTGACAGTACAATAGACGTTTGTGCTTTGAGTTGATTAATTTGCTGGCAGACAAGATACTTCCAGGCACAGTGTGGTCACTAGTGGATTGAGATGAGCGAACCTGGAGCATGCTCGAGTCGATCCGAACCCGAACTTTCGGCATTTGATTAGCGGTGGCTGCTGAACTTGGATAAAGCCCTAAGGCTATGTGGAAATCATGGATATAGTCATTGGCTGTATCCATGTTTTCCAGACAACCTTAGAGCTTTATCCAAGTTAAGCAGCCCCAGCTAATCAAATACCGAACGATCGGGTTCGGATCGACTCGAACCCGGTTCGCTCATCTCTACTAGAGGAGATATAGATAAGAGTTGACACAGTCTCTGTATACTACAGACACTTAAAGTAGATTAGACTTTGACAATAATAATTTGGGATAGCCTTGACTTGTAGTGGCTCTGGTTTTGAGAGGTCTGCAGACTACATACCGGGGACCTATTCAGACACGAGGTACTCAGCTGTGGCAGTTAGAAGAGAGTCCTGTATCCATGGGAATGAACATATGCCTAAGCTACCCAGTGGGCAATAAGTGACACACAATCAGGGATAAGAGGCCTTCCTCAAAAGCAAATTGGCTTAGGGTACCATCTACATTGTTATATACCAGAATATAACATACATACATACATACAGACATACACTATAAACGACTGCAGCACTACAGACTTCAGTGAAGAAAAAAGCGTAACAGTTTGTTCCATATAACAAACAAGGAAAAAAATCTGCGACGTTTCAGTCCTTCTATTTGGACCTTTTTCAAGCCAGTCAAGGAATGCTGGGAAGTGAGGGCAGAAGTATCTTCTCCCACATTTGTTTCACTGTACATGAAACCATTGGCGGCCTGGGGTAATGGTGTATGAGACGTATAACAAGTAGCAGTTTTATTGTCCCTCCGGAGCTCTAGACCCTTCCTAGCCCCTCGATCTCTGTGATCAGTGTAGATGGGATGTGTATGTGCCGCCATGCTATGGATTGCTAGAAGGGTTAATCACAAAACCAACTCTTACAGTCTTGCTGAGCCCGCGGTCGTCTCCACCAGCCATAAATTGCAGCCTGAGATATTAATTCGTCCCCTGAGTTCTGCCGATTCTCGTTCTGCCTCCCTTGCAAAAGGCGCGTTAGATCTGGAGATGGCAGCGGGTGCTGACATGGCAGCTTTGTCAACATTATTAATTGCAAGATTCATCAAAAGTGCGGGGGTGCATGTCATCTGCATGAAGGTTATGGGAGATGACAACACTGCTAATTACCCAGAAGTCTCTGCAGGGGGACACAACTTCTTATTCGCATAAAATCTAAGATGTATTCTCTGTATCATGCCAGGAAACGGAATTGGATTATTAGTGGTTTTGTGCAACCAAGGAAGACTCTTATTATAAGGGGACATCAAATCAACCGGTGTCAGAAAGTTATAGAGATTTGTAATTTACTTCTATTAAATCTCCAGTCTTCCAGTACTTATCAACTGCTGTATGTCCTGCAGGAAGTGGTGTATTCTTTCTAGCCTAACACAGTTCTCTCTGCTGCCACCTCTGTCCATGTCAGGAACTGTTCAGAGCAGCAGCAAATCCACATAGAAAACCTCTCCTGCTTTAGACAGTTCCTGACATGGACAGAGGTGGCAGCGGAGAGCACTGACTGCAGGACATACAGCAGCTGATAAATACTGGAAGGTTTGAGATTTTTAAATAAAAGTAGTTTACAAATCTGTATAACTTTTTGACTCCATTTAATTTGAAATAAAAAAAAGATTTTTGCTGGAGTACCCCTTTAAAGGTGTTGTGCGGGAGCAGGAGGCTCATTTCCTGCATTTCCATGTTTCGTACGCACACTAGAACTCATCACATGAGGGCATGGCTTCACTCACACTGGATAAATGGGATAAATTACTCCTATCACAATGAGTCTCCCACACCCAGAGGCGTAACTAGAAATGGCTGAACCCCATAGCAAACTTTTGATTGGGCCCCCAGACTGACTACAAACCTGTCAAGTATCCAGTGTCAGTCCAGCTAGTCTGCCCTTATATATTAGGATAGATAGATGTTTACCCCATCAGCTTTACATTCACTTAGGCTGGGTTCACACTGCGTTTTTGCAATCAGTTTTTTTCATCCGTTTTTTTGCTAAAAAAACGGATTAAAAAAACGGATGCATCTGTGTGCATCCATTTTGATCCGTTTTTCCATTGACTTCCATTGTAAAAAAAAAAACGGATCAAAACACATCCGTTTTTTTTAACGGACACAAAAATAGTGTCAGCTACGTTTTTGCGTCCGTCAAAAAAAAAAAACGGATCCGTTTTTTTTACAATGGAAGTCAATGGAAAAACGGATCAAAACGGATGCACACAAATGCATCCGTATTTTGCAAAAAAACGGATGAAAAAAACGCATTGCAAAAACGCAGTGTGAACCCAGCCTTACTGTATATTTATTCACCACATCTGCAGGGAGTTTGTTCCCAGCATCTGTAGTGTCCTAGGACAGGTGCGCCACTACGTCTCTATGTCACCTGTCACATGGTCCTCATGTCAGGTGTCACACTCTGGGCTGAAGAATGCTGTTTTGCACTTTCACCACTTGGTGTCTCACTCTTCCCTATTCTCCTTCCAGCACTTTCCCCACCAATAGGAGGCTAGTCCCAGTCACCCTTATTTAAGCTGGTTAGTTCCTGGTAGGAGGGTTCTTCTTTTAGTGGTGTTGAGAGAATGTTCCTGCTAAAGTTCAAATCTGGGCCTGGCCTGGAGGCCAGGCCCCTGAAGATTGTCTTCTAGTAGTTGTAGTTTGGAGGGAGAAAGTTAGTTTTGTTGGAGTTGAGAAAGAGAGTATGCAGTGCTAAACCCACATGTGGGGTAACTGTATATACCTTGTAAATAATGTAATGTATGTACTCAGTGACCCCACCATCAGAATAGTGATTACAGCTCTGGAGTATAAAACATGACAGATAATTTGGTTTAGTATAATTTATTATTGACCATATCTCCACTCGCATACTGAATCCTGTGGCCTCTGGGTGCCCCCATCACATGAGCTTTTAGACTCCATTAATAGAGAAGAATATTTCAGTTGTTGAACTCCATACAAATATCTTGTCTGGATGACAGAAGATCTGTGTAGTCCATTGTTTGCAGGGCTTTGTTCCTTCACTTGTTCCCAAATCTATAGCCACATTTTTTTGTTGACAGGGAAATTGAAACTAGTGTAATGTCATGGCCGGGTCAGGAAGATTTGTCATTGTCCCTGCATTGTGCAGGTGACAAAGTCTTCTACTATTTCTCTTAACAATAATAGTAGTAGCAGAGAAGGCTCTCTACTACACCACACAGGACACCTCCTCTATACTACACCACACAGGACACCTCCTCTATACTACACAACACAGGACACCTCCTCTATACTACACCACACAGGACACCTCCTCTATACTACACCACACAGGACACCTCCTCTATACTACACAACACCACACAGGACACCTCCTCTATACTACACCACACAGGACACCTCCTCTATACTACATCACACAGGACACCTCCTCTATACTACATCACACAGGACACCTCCTCTATACTACACAACACCACACAGGACACCTCCTCTATACTACATCACACAGGACACCTCCTCTATACTACATCACACAGGACACCTCCTCTATACTACACCACACAGGACACATCCTCTATACTACACCACACAGGACACCTCCTCTATACTACACAACACCACACAGGACACCTCCTCTATACTACACCACACAGGACACCTCCTCTATACTACATCACACAGGACACCTCCTCTATACTACACAACACCACACAGGACACCTCCTCTATACTACACCACACAGGACACCTCCTCTATACTACATCACACAGGACACCTCCTCTATACTACATCACACAGGACACCTCCTCTATACTACACAACACCACACAGGACACCTCCTCTATACTACAGCACACAGGACACCTCCTCTATACTACACCACACAGGACACATCCTCTATACTACACCACACAGGACACCTCCTCTATACTACACAACACCACACAGGACACCTCCTCTATACTACAGCACACAGGACACCTCCTCTATACTACACCACACAGGACACCTCCTCTATACTACACCACACCACACAGGACACATCCTCTATACTACACCACACAGGACACATCCTCTATACTACACCACACAGAACACATCCTCTATACCAGGGGTACTCAACAACTTTTAGTGAAGGTCCACTTACCGGGGTCTATTGTCAGGTGAAGGTCCGAGCTGAACATCAGTAGGAAACGTGTTTTGTTACTTTGTCACAAACGTTCAACTATTTATATACAGAATTGCTGCTTATTAGCGGGAAAATTGGCATTTTTTTCTCTCTCACCAGGCCTTTGATATTAGGTACAAAGGGGGTGACTGCCCTGGTAGTATATAGCCCCCCTGTTGCTCCGCCAGTAGTGTATAACCCCCCCTGTGCGCTCTCCCTCAGTAGTATATAGCCCCCTGTTGCTCCCCCAGTAGTATAAAGCCCCCCTGTTGCTCCCCAGTAGTATATAGCCCCCCTGTGCGCTCTCCCCCTGTAGTATATAGCCCCCTGTGAGCTCCCCCCAGTAGTATATAGCCTCCCCGTGCGCTCTCCCCCTGTAGAATATAGCCCCCTGTGAGCTCCCCCCAGTAGTATATAGCCCCCCTGTGCGCTCTCCCCCTGTAGTATATAGCCCCCTGTGCACTGTCCCCCAGTAGTATATAGCCCCCTGTAAGCTCCCCCCAGTAGTATATAGCCCCCCTGTGAGCTCCCCCCAGTAGTATATAGCCCCCCTGTGCTCTCCCCCTGTAGTATATAGCCCCCTGTGAGCTCCCCCCAGTAGTATATAGCCCCCGTGAGCTCCCCCCAAGTAGTTTATAGCCCCCCTGTGAGCTCCCCCCTGTAGTATATAGCCCCCTGTGAGCTCCCCCTGTAGTATATAGCCCCCCCGTGCGCTGTCCCCCTGTAGTATATAGCCCCCTGTGAGCTCCCCCCAGTAGTATATAGCACCCCTGTGCTCTCCCCCAGTAGTATATAGCCCCCTGTGAGGTCCCCCCCAGTAGTATATAGCCCCCCTTGTGCTTTACCCCTGTAGTATATAGCCCCTGTGAGGTCCCCCCTGTAGTATATAGCCTCCTGTGCGCTCCCCCCAGTAGTATATAGCCCCCTCAGTAGTATATAGCCCCCTGTGAGGTCCCCCCTGTAGTATATAGCCCCCTGTGCGCTCCCCCCAGTAGTATATAGCCCCCTCAGTAGTATATAGCCACCTGTGAGGTCCCCCCTGTAGTATATAGCCCCCTGTGCGCTCCCCCCAGTAGTATATAGCCCCCTCAGTAGTATATAGCCCCCTGTATGGTCCCCCCTGTAGTATATAGCCCCCTGTGCGCTCCCCCCCAGTAGTATATAGCCCCCTCAGTAGTATATAGCCCCCTGTGAGGTCCCCCCTGTAGTATATAGCCCCCTGTGCGCTCCCCCCAGTAGTATATAGCCCCCTCAGTAGTATATAGCCCCCTGTATGGTCCCCCCTGTAGTATATAGCCCCCTGTGTGCTCCCCCCAGTAGTATATAGCCCCCTCAGTAGTATATAGCCCCCTCAGTAGTATATAGCCCCCTGTGAGGTCCCCCCTGTAGTATATAGCCCCCTGTGCGCTCCCCCCAGTAGTATATAGCCCCCTCAGTAGTATATAGCCCCCTGTGAGGTCCCTCCTGTAGTATATAGCCCCCTGTGCGCTCCCCCCAGTAGTATATAGCCCCCCTTGTGCTTTCCCCCTGTAGTATATAGCCCCTGTGAGGTCCCCCCTGTAGTATATAGCCCCCTGTGCGCTCCCCCCAGTAGTATATAGCCCCCTCAGTAGTATATAGCCCCCTGTGAGGTCCCCCCTGTAGTATATAACCCCCTGTGCGCTCCCCCCAGTAGTATATAGCCCCCTCAGTAGTATATAGCCCCCTGTGAGGTCCCCCCTGTAGTATATAGTCCACCTGTGCGCTCTCCCCTTGTAGATGCCCCCCAGACAGAAAAAAAAAATAACAAAAACAACTTACCTAGCACCTCGTTCCCCGCTGCGGCTGTCTTCTTCTCTTCCCGTCGGTCCGGCCCCCGGCTGATACGCGCTCTCTGGGGATGTCCCCGGGATTCCCCAGCAGAGCGCGCATCAGTGACCTCAGCGTACGCCGCCGGCCTGCACTTCCGGGAAGGACAGGCCGGCAGCGTACACTGAGGTCTGTGGTGCGCGCTCTGCTGGGGAATCCCCGGGACATCCCCAGAGAGCGCGTATCAGCCGGGGGCCGGACCGACACTGCCCCCAGCCCCACAGGCGTACTGACATCTAAGGACAGTACGCCTATGAGACGGGAGGCAGTGCGGTGGGGAGCGGGACCTCCTAACCGCCCCGGGACGGACCGGATCCGGGGCGGTTAGGAGGTCTGACCAGGGGTCCGGACAGCTGGCCTCCGCGGGCTGTGTCCTGTGTGCTGTAGTATAGAGGAGGTGTCCTGTGTGCTGTAGTATAGAGCCCGCGGACACCTCCTCTATACTACACCACACAGGACACCTCCTCCTCTACACCACACAGGACACCTCCTCTATACTACACCACACAGGACACATCCTCTATACTACACCACACAGGACACATCCTCTATACTACACCACACAGGACACCTCCTCTATACTACACCACACAGGACCCCTCCTCTATACTACACCACACAGGACACATCCTCTATACTACACCACACAGAACACATCCTCTATACTACACCACACAGAACACATCCTCTATACTACAGCACACAGGACACATCCTCTATACTACAGCACACAGGACACCTCCTCTATACTACAGCACACAGGACACATCCTCTATATTACACCACACAGGAAACTTCCTCTATACTACATCACACAGGACACCTCCTCTATACTACACCACACAGGACACACCCTCTATACTACACCACACAGAACACATCCTCTATACTACAGCACACAGGACACACCCTCTATACTACACCACACAGAACACATCCTCTATACTACACCACACAGGACACCTCCTCTATACTACACTACACCACACAGGACACCTCCTCTATACTATACTACACCACACAGGACACCTCCTCTATACTACATCACACAGGACACCTCCTCTATACTACACCACACAGGACACACCCTCTATACTACACCACACAGAACACATCCTCTATACTACAGCACACAGGACACCTCCTCTATACTACACCACACAGGACACATTCTCTCTCTCTCTCTCTCTCTCTCTCTCTCTCTCTGAAATGTGATATATTAATTTTAGGCTCTTACAAAAATGTGTGTTGAATAAACTGCAGAAACCAAGCAGTCATCAGAAATGGCAGACATGAAGTGTTACATGTGTAAATCCGGACCCCTCAGCTTCTTCCCAGAGCATGCAGGGATTAAAGCTTTATATTCCAATAGACAGAACCTTTGCTGACATTCTTGCTCTGCCAATACTCCCGTCCTCCTGGGATACTTAGCTAGAGTCACACTTAATATTATAACTTGAAAAATGGATTTGTCTTTTCTATTCATTATGTTAATACATTGTAGCCGTGCTGTATTCCAGCTGCTCCGGCCTCCCAGCTCGCAGGTCTAATTGGCAATTCTTCCAAGTGACTTTACTGTTATGGGTGAAATACGAAGAGTCATCGGGACAGAGAACCGAGCACAGGAGCCACCACTGTCCAGGCGTCTCCTGTAATAGATCCTCCAAATGGCCCAGAACGGGAGTATTAATGTTTCTTTATTTTATTTTTTATTTTTCTCAGGGGGGCCTGTACTAAATGGGGGCTTACACAAGTCCGATTTTTCTGCTAAAACTGGCACTGGCCCAGGAAATAATGAATTCAGCCTCTAGCCCCCATAACTACTGTGACAGCCACATTTCCTGCTTCCCAACACAGTCACCATTACAGCAGTCACAGTGCCCACACCAATGGGACATAAAACAGCAATGCTTACACACATGTGTATCTATGGAAGACTCAGAAACTTCAGCGTTGTCATCTGCTGTGTTAGCAGGATAGTGACGGACTGCTCTCCCGTAATGAGTTTGGATGGCGGATCACATTAGTTTGCCGCGGTCTCTATGATTGGCGTGGGCTCCAGCTCCGGTGTGCAGTCTCTTGGGGTCTATTCAGAAGAACTGCAGACTCCTGAAGACGCTGGGGAGGATGTGAAATTTTCATATCATGCACTAGGATAATAACATCGAAGGACAAGTAATCCCAAAAGCGGTGATGAAATACGGCATTAAATAGGAGGATTTTTTTAGGTAATAAAAAATAAAGGAACAGTGCATCAATTTCCACTTTAAAATAAAATCCTCCAAAAATCCCTCCAAATATTTTCAAAAAATTAGCTGTTGGGTAGCTATGACTGCACGGTGCGGCTACCTGGGTGGGTGGGCCAACGTTTACCTTGGCTGATTTTCCTTTTACTCCAGGTAACATCTTAGGGCCGTATTACATAGCACAAGTAAGAGGAGGAAGCGAGCGTCTTCCTCGTTCTATTCACAGACAACGAGCGGGGAGCTGACACGACGGTTGACCCACTGAAGAAAATGGTGGTCTACTGCCTCCACTCCTATTACTCGGAGTGACTGGCACCAGACTTTCAACAGACTGTGCATGTCGGCTAATTATTGGCTTGTAACATGACCTATTACACCTATTAAACGGTTATTGGCCGGAACGGCTGGTAATCGGCCAAATATGGTCAATAATTGTTTGGTGTAATAGGGCCCTTATGGTGGCCATGCTGGTTGCAAGTGCTTGAAATTAATGGCTAATCAGCTGCGGTTATGGATGTAAAATTTTATATACCGATACGGCTTATAAATGTCATTCAGGACCCATTCTATAACCTAGAGTGGAGAGCTGCTCCTATCTGCTCCATAATCCCATTCATTCATGGTCGTCCATTTCACAGACCACCATGTCCTTGAAGTGTTGTCTCATATAGGCAACCCCTTCTCTTATAGAAGCCACTCCCTTAATCGGAGAAAGTAAGTTGGATTCCACCAGGCCCTTCCTTTGACATGACTTCTTGGTTTGTAATGGTTATGTACTCTGTCTAGACATCTCAAAAATTATTATTTGGGGAAAACTTGACGGTCATAATGGCCAAAAAACTTGGCGCCAGCTAAGACCATTCCTTCAAAAAGAGTTGGATGCAGATTATGTATTGTCCTCTCATGTGGACTGAAATTTGGCCGCCTCAATCAGATCATGTTGTTCGTGAAGCCTAGGAGTCCACCCAACCCCATCCATGGTCACCATTAATGCTATTGTAGCACATCTCTCAAAGACATCTGAGAAAATGACCTTAAGGTTGAAACCTTAAGGAGGTTCCCCTTTAAGGAGCCTTAGAACATGACTGGGATTAATACGCTATGCCAAAAACTCCCAGAAGGAGGTGTAGCAATACTGAAACAGCTGTCTACAGATGGGTCACTTCTCCTTCTGGGGAGTTTCTGGCTTGGCCTATTAAATTCCCAGCCGTGTTCTAAGGCTTCTTATAGGGATAAAACAATGACTTAAAGGGAATCGACTTCCGGTGGTGTCAGAGAACTTGCTGCAAATCCTTCTTTCAGCAGCTGAAATAAGACAACGGTGGAAGGACTGTAAAATGAAAACCGTGGCTGTGTATATATCTGGAATTATAGCATTAAGTGCGCATAGAGAAACTAGGAGAGATTACCTTGTTCACCTTTTTTTCTATTAAATCAACTGGTGCCTGAAATTTGTAATTTACTTCTAATAAAAAATCTCCAGACTTCCAGTACTTATCAGCTGCTGTATGTCCTGCAGGAAGAGGTTTATTCTTTCAAGTCTGATACAGTGCTCTCTGCTGCCACCTCTGTCCATGTGAAGAACTGTCCAGGGCAGGAGAGGTTTCTATGGGGATTTGCTGCTGCTCTGGACAGTTCCTGACATGGACAGAGGTGGCAGCAGAGAGCACTGTGTCAGACTACAAAGAAGACATTACTTCCTGCAGGACATACAGCAGCTGATACGTACTGGAAGACTTTAGATTTTTTTAATACAAGTAAATTACAAATCTCTGGCACTTGCTGGGACCAGTTGATTTGAAAGAATTTTTTTTGTGAACAGCCTCGTACGGTATGGCGCTGTTAGGGGAGTTCAGAGAGGACCCCGCTCTGAACCAACGCAAGACTCCGCTCTGAACCACGGCTATGAGCAGGTGCGGACGATCGCCGCACCTGCTAAAAAGAACATTTAAATGCCCTATGGTGTCCCTCCATGGTGGTCTAGTGGGGGGATCCCTTCTCCATACCTGGCTGGGCCTTAAAGTCGGAATAACGCTGATCCCGGCTCGGTAATCTATAGATCTGGTCTGCAGCAGCCCAGAGAAATAGAGCACTGATCTAATGGATCAGTTCTCTATTATATACACAGCATTGATCTCGATGGGAGATCAGTGCTGTGTATATAGAAGTCCCCAAGGGGACTTCTAATTACTGTGTGTTTAAAAAATACATTTTTTTTTTATTAAAAAATCCACTCCCCTAATAAAAGTTTGAATCACCCCCCTTTTCCCATTTAACCCTTTAAGGACATGGCCCATTTTCGTTTTTACGTTTTCGTTTTTTCCTCCTTGTGTTTAAAAGGTCATAGCACTTGCATTTTTCCACCTAGAAACCCCCATGACCCCTTATTTCTTGCGTCACTAATTGTACTTTGCAATTACAGGCTGAATTTTTGCATAAAGAACACTGCGAAACCAGAAAAAAATTCAAAGTGTGGTGAAATTGAAAAAAAAAACGCATTTCTTTTATTTGGGGGAAATGTGTTTTTACGCCATTCGCCCTGGGGTAAAACTGACTTGTTATGCATGTTCCTCAAGTCGTTACGATTAAAACGATATGTAACATGTATAACTTATATTGTATCTGATGGCCTGTAAAAAATTCAAACCGTTGTTAACCAATATACATTCCTTAAAATCGCTCCATTCCCAGGCTTATAGCGCTTTTATCCTTTGGTCTATGGGGCTGTGCGAGGTGTCTTTTTTTGCGCCATGATGTGATCTTTCTATCGGTACCTTGATTGCGCATATACGACTTTTTGATCGCTTTTTATTACATTTTTTCTGGATTTGATGCGACCAAAAATGCGCAATTTTGCACTTTGGGATTTTTTTGCGCTGACGCCGTTTACCGTACGAGATCAGGAATGTGATTAATTAATAGTTCGGGCGATTACGCACGCGGCGATACCAAACATGTTTATTTATTTATTTATTTGTTTACTTTTATTTAAAACCTGGGAAAAGGGGGGTGATTCAGACTTTTATTAGGGGAGGGGGATTTTTACTATTAACAACACGTTTTTTTTTTTTATTACACATATACTAGAAGCCCCCCTGGGGGACTTCTAGTATATACACTTTGATCTCTCATAGAGATCTCTGCAGCATAGATATGCTGCAGAGATCCATGAGATCGGCACTCGTTTGCTTTCGGCTGCTGCAGCCGGAAACAAACGAGTGCCGAGCCGAGGACGGCGCCATCTTGGACGCGTCCCCGGCCGGCATCAGTAACGGAGATCGCTCCTCCGGGACAAGGTCCCGGAGGAGCGATCTCCCCCACTAGACACCAGGGAAACGTTGCCTCCGGTAATCGGAGGCAGCTGTCAACTTTGACAGCTGCCTCCGATTAGCTAATTAGCGGGCACGGCGATCGGACCGTGCCCGCTAATAGCGGCGGTCCCGGGCTACACGCGGCACCCGGGATCGCGGCACTTCAAAGCGGGGCCGCCGCGCGGCCCCGCTTTGAAGTGCTAATGAGGACATAGGACGTACCGGTACGTCCTATGTCCTTAAGAGGTTAATAAATAATAAGTAAAAAAATTAAAAATAAACATAATTGGTATTGCTACGTGCGTAATCGCCCGAACTATTACATTTTCACATTACTGATCATGCACGGTAAACAGCGTAAGTGCAAAAATATTTTTAAATGCAAAATTGCACATTTTTGATCGCATCAAATTGAGAAAAATTGTAATAAAAAGCAATAAAAAATGACATATACGCAAACAAGAAACCGATAGAAGGAACAGAACATGGTGCAAAAAATGACACCTCACAAAGCCCCAAAGACCAAAGGATAAAAGTGTTATAAGCATGTTTATTGACCAATTTTAAGAAACATTTTGTTTTTTTTTTTGTTTTTTTTTAAAGATTACAATTTAAAGTTACATATCGTTATAATCATACAAACTTGAGGAACATATATAACATGTCAGTTTTACCGTAGGGTGAACGGTGTAAACACAAAACCCCCCAAATAAAAAAAATTCCCCACACATATAATTCTATTCTGGTTTCACAGCATACTTTATGGAAAAATTAAGTCTACCATTGCAAAGCAAAATTATTGGCACAAAAAATAAGGGCTCATGTGGGTCTCTAGGCAAAAAAATACTAGTGCTATAGCCTTTTAAACATGAGGAGGAAAAAAATTAAATTTGAAAAATGAAAATTGGCTCAGACCTTAAAGTGCACCTGTCGTTATAACTTTCAATACATTCATTATTTTTGTTGTTATCATGCTGTAAAAGAAAAGCTGAACTTACCATAAATCCAGGTCCAGTCTCCTGAAGGCAGCTATATAACAGCCATACTTACTGTATCCAGGTCCAGTCTCCTGAAGGCTGCTATATAACAGCTATACTTACTGTATCCAGGTCCAGTCTCCTGAAGGCTGCTATATAACAGCTATACTGACCTGTATCCAGGTCAAGCCTGCTAAAGGCTGCTATATAACAGCTATACTTACTGTATCCAGGTCCACTCTCCTGAAGGCAGTTATATAACAGCTGAACTTACCATAAATCCATGTCCAGTCTCCTGAAGGCTGCTATATAACAGCTATACTTACTGTATCCAGGTCCACTCTCCTGAAGGCAGTTATATAACAGCTAAACTTACCTATATCCAGGTCCAGTATCCTGAAGGCTGCTATATAACAAAGCTATACTTACCTGTATCCAGGTCCAGTCTCCTGAAGGCAGATTTTCTGACTTGTGCTGGTAGAAAAAAACAAACTAAACACAGGAATTCCGGCCAGTACAAATAGTCACGGCTCAATGTGTCCGTCAATCAGATGACTGCCTTCTCTCTGAGAGCGCTCAGATGGCCTGGGATACACAGGACTTCCTGTTTTCTGACTGAAAAAACAAAACAGGAAGTGCCGTGTTCTACATGATAACTAAAAAAAAAAAATTACGAATATAAATTGCAAACTTGCTTTATATCACATCTACTGTTAATTTAGATTTTGAAAGTTATAATGACAGGTACACTTTAAGGGGTTAAAGCAGTTGTCATACATGCCACAACCTTTACTAGTTTATGAACTTCTTAGAAATTCCAGAATATTGCCAGTAACAAGATACGTAAAAAAAAAAAAAAAAAAAAGGGAAATTTTTAAATTAAAATTTGACATTTATTTTATCCTGGGGATAGGTTGACTTCAAGATATTAATTTTCTTCCAATTAATTGATTATTTTTTCAATACAATTTAATTGGTAATTTTCATTCCGAGTCTAATGTGATTGTAAGTAATGAACAGCGCGGTAATGTTGGTCTAATCACCAAACCACAATATTATATTCACGTCATCTGGAATCCAACTTACCCCAGAGACTCGAAACCTAGCAAAACCTAACCCGTCTGTAACTTTATTACTCCTGGCGATGGGAAATTGTTATATTACTTTGTGCCCTCTCAATATGCAAATCAATTCTAATTGGAGCTGCCGTCTGCTCGCGTGGATTACGGAAACAAAGATTTGATTGTCATTATTCAAAATTACACGTTTTTTTTTTATTTAATTTTTTTTTACTTTACTAATATAATATTTTAATTTTTTTTACTTTACTAATATAATATTTTTTTAATTGTTTGCATATAAATAAATAAATCCAAATCCCAAGAGGAAGGGGTTGCTTGTCCGACCCCAAAAGAATATGTGTATTTTCAGGTAGATACTCTTACCTAACCTGGATCAAACAATCTGTAGTGGTGCCACTTCATACAGTTGTCTATATAAAGGGGTACTGCAGCAGGAAAAAAAAACTTTCAAAGTACTATAGATTTTTAATTTACTTCAATTTAAAAATATTATGTCTTGCAGTACTTATCAGCTGCTGTATGTACTGCAGGAAGTGTTGTTTTCTTTCCAGTTTGACACAGTGCTCTCTGCATCTACTACTCTGGACAGTTCCTGACACAGATAGGTGGCAGCATAGAGCAGAGAGTCTGTGCCAGACTGGGAAGAATACACCACTTACTGCAGGACATACAGCAGCTGATAAGTACTAGAAGACTTGAGATTTTTGAATAGAAGTACATTTACATCCCCCCCTAAAGAGCCTTACATATAGTGGGATGGGTTAGTTAAGAGCAGTTTTCAGTTTCAGTTTAGTAGTGACTATTGATTATACAGATCTGGTCAGTGTATGCTGAGAGATTCTTCCAGGCCCTGGCCTAAGGCCAGGACCCTGCTGTGGGACTGTTCCTTATTCTGTATGTCTAATGACACCCTAGCCATGTCCGACTAGGCTATTCTAAGTTATTCTCATCAAGGTCTAATCTACTTCAAGTGTCTATTGTATTCTTGAGATTCCTAAGTTGTGAAAGAACTGTTCATCACCTTAACCGGACCTTCTGCAAACTATCTATCTATCTATCTATCTATCTATCTATCTATCTATCTATCTATCTATCTCCTATCTATCTACCTCTCTATCTATCTATCTATCTATCTATCTATCTCCTATCTATCTATCTATCTATCTATCTATCTATCTATCTATCTCCTATCTATCTATCTATCTATCTATCTATCTATCTATCTCCTATCTATCTATCATCTATCTATCTATCTATCATCTATCTATCTATCTATCTATCTATCTATCTATCTATCTCCTATCTATCTATCTATCTATCTATCTCTTCTATCTATCTCCTATCTATCTATCTATCTATCTATCATCTATCTATCTATCTATCTATCTATCTATCTATCTCTTCTATCTATCTATCTATCTATCTATCTATCTATCTATCTATCTATCTATCTATCTATCTCTTCTATCTATCTATCTATCTATCTATCTATCTATCTATCTATCTATCTATCTATCTATCTATCTATCTCCTATCTATCTATCTATCTTCTATCTATCTATCTCCTATCTATCTATCTATCTATCTATCTATCTATCTAGACAACCAAAAATATAACTGCAGCACTCCAGTCTTGTGGTAGACAAACGGTGAAAATTTATTCCATAAAGAGAAAAACTTGGAACAGCAGTAGCGACGTTTCAGTCCTTCAATGTGGACCTTTTTCAAGGTCCACATTGAAGGACTGAAACGTCGCTACTGCTGTTCCAAGTTTTTCTCTTTATGGAATAAATTTTCACCGTTTGTCTACCACAAGACTGGAGTGCTGCAGTTATATTTTTGGTTGTCTACGTAAACACACCCGTGGGTCAGGGTGCAACCGCTGGCACCCAGCAATCACTGATCATTCGAGTGCCGCACCACTTTAAAGCATCTATCTATCTATCTATCTATATCCTATCTATCTATCTATCTATCTATCTATCTATCTATCTATCTATCTATCTCCTATCTATCTATCTATCTCCTATCTATCTATCTATCTATCTATCTATCTATCTATCTATATCCTATCTATCTATCTATCTATCTATCTATCTATCTATCTATCTATCTATCTCCTATCTATCTATCTATCTATCTATCTCCTATCTATCTATCTATCTCCTATCTATCTATCTATCTATCTATCTATCTATCTATCTATCTATCTATCTATCTCCTATCTATCTATCTATCTATCTTCTATCTATCTATCTCCTATCTATCTATCTATCTATCTATCTATCTATCTATCTATCTCTTCTATCTATCTATCTATCTATCTATCTATCTATCTATCTATCTATCTATCTATCTATCTTCTATCTATCTATCTATCTCCTATCTATCTATCTATCTATCTATCTCCTATCTATCTATCTATACCTATATTGGACTACAAAGATTTTTTTTCTTCAAGGGGTACTCCGGCAAAAACCTTTTGTTTTCAAATGATATGGTTTTAGAAAGTTCTATAAACTTGTAATGTACTTATATATGAACATTGTAAGTCTTCCAGTACTTACCAGCTGCTGTGTTTCCTGCAGGAAGTAGTGTATTCTTTCCAGTCTGACACTGTGCTGCCACCTCTGTCCATATGAGGAATTGTCCAGAGCAGGAGAGATTATTTTATATGGTGGTTCCAGCACTGATCAAGGCTTTTTACACTATATCTACAGCACAAATCCTTTGTTTTGCCATTTGCCTTGTTATCGACTGTGATGCGGCAGCACAGGAGGAGTATACGGCGTACACTGCCCCTGGTCGGGATTAACGTAGTAAATGTAAAAAGGAAGCAATATTTTGCTCTTCGCGGAAATTGAAAAATCTTGAGCGAGTATTTCCTTCTTTATGTACACATATCTGGTGACGGATCTACACAGCCGCCCCATAGACAGCCCTCTGTGATTATTGATATTACTAAACTGGATTATAAAATTCAAATCAAAGAATCTGTTTCGGGATAGATGATTATATTGCTACATCTTAAAGGGGCATTCCAGCCCCAGCATTAGGCAGCCCTGCAGTTCCCAACAATAATGTTGGTGGCAGCAGAGGCCTGTGCCACCCCTAACTGCTGCCACTCAACAGAAATATATATTTAGTGTCGTGCCACTAAGTTTTATGCCACCTGGTTAATGGTTACTCTGTTAGGTGTCACACTCTGGGATGATGGCTGCCTTTATGCACCATCACCACTTGGTGTCTCACTCTCCCCAGTCTTTTGTAAGCACAGCTGAAGGTAAAGGGTTAACTGCTTAGTTTTACTGTTCATTGTTTGACTAATCACTGGTGCAGATACCTCACACACAAACCACTCACTACACTTCTTCCCTCTCTTTTCTTCTACACTGTTGCCACCAATAGGAGGTAAGACCCAGTCACCCCTAGAGCCCCTAGAGCTACAGATTTCTTCTGAAAGAGACTTTAAGCACAAGATGCACTGCTAAAACCAAAGGTGGTGTAAGTGGCCCCCGGGACAACCTTGTCTATGCCTGGGATCCTTCTTAAATGTCAGGACAGTCTACAAAGTCAAGAGACTGATCCCCAGTAGGACAAAGAGCCTAGGCTGAAGTATCCTATTGATAATGCTCAACTTACTTGGGTAATCTTCAGAGATTAGCGTCGCCCAGTTGTTCAAACGTGGGACTCGAGCTACCAAACCTGGCACAGGTTTAGAGCTAGTTTGGCAAAAAGCGGTATTCTATCTACTGTTTTTTTCTAACTGTGAGCATGAGGATTCTCTACCGTACAGTCATACTCTATGCCATCCCGGCAATGTACACGTTTACTTAGACAACCTCTCCAAGAAGGCCCCCTTCACCTCTTCTCAGTCAAGACAAACTTTTTCTTCTACTCTGTCCTTCATCAAGTCACTACCTCATGCACTACTGTCACCTATACCTGCACCTAGTGAGCTGTTTACCACTGTAACCTGTATTGCACTAATGTCTTTAAAGTGATTGTACCACTAGGTTTGAACCACCGCCCGGTTCCCACATACAGTGCCCATCTATTCCTAGGCACCGGACCACCATGAAGCACCCAGTATGACAAAACCTCCTCCACTCTGTGACCAGTGGGCCCGCCTTCAGTGCTTCATGCCGGGCCGGTGCTTGGGAATACACCAGCACTGTGCGCGGGAACTGGGCAGCGGTTTAAAAAAGGACTGTGGCACCGGCATTCCTGTGGCGGCGCGAAACCCAATGCAATGTACCTGTGGTCTCCTACCTTGGGTGTTACTATTGTATACACCCCTCGCAAAAGCCTGTACTCAAAGTAAAAGTGGTAATGAAGTTATGCCACTAGATGTCGCTAGTATGTATGTCTTGTACCTATTTATTGCCCAGCTGTAGTACTCAAGGGGTTATTATTTTGTCATTTGTGCACCAATGAGAGCTCTTTTCTCTTCTCCACCTATCTCTATTCTCCTTCTTCTGCACTCTCTTCTGCACCACTCACAGGAGGTATTACATACCCTGTAGGAGGTTGTCACAGGGGGAAAGTGTAGTCACACACTTAGTCAGTCTTAGTCTGGTTCCCGTACAGAGAGAACAAGACAAGACAGTCTAGCCTACAAACACTTATGAGAAGCACGGACAATCTTTTTTTGAAAGCAGCACTTATACACACTTTGCAGTGCTAAATACTTTCAGAGAGGACCAAGTCAGAGATCATCCCAGCCAACGCCGAGAACAAGTCTAAAGGCGCAGGACAGTATGCTGAAGCAAGGTGAACTGATCCGGATAGAGCAAAGTTGCTAGAAGCCTACATACTCTATTTCGCAGCACGAGTGTAATGAGAAAACTCTGACCACTCTGCTCAACCCAGGTAACAAGGTCTGGGGCTTGTGTCACCCTCATAGGACAGGTCAACCAACACTGGGGGGCAATAGGTGGTTCAAAGACAGGAAGTCAATACATGGGCACAAGGATTCTCTCTACTCTCAAGTATTCTACTTCTACTTGCGGCAGAGCACAGTACTACATTGGGTTGGGACTTATATGACATCCTCCTCTCTACTCCTCTGCACTTATCCTACTTCTCAGCACGTAACCAAGCCAGCACGGCTATTCTACCTCTCAAGCTCTCAGCACAAGTCTTGTCAGTCAAGTCTAAAGTCTATTGTCAAGTAAGACGTCTATTGTGTATCACTGTATCAAATATTCCTGAAGTAAAGAGAAGTTTTTTTATGGTAACTGGACTCAGTGATTATTACTTGAACACTGACACAGTAATTGCACCTTCCTTGGGTCGTCTCCCCTTTCTGTGGGTGGTGGTACCAATAGTCCGGGTGGGCAATTGCAAAAGCTTAAAGCTCTGCTACATCTGCCAAAGTTTTACATTTTTTTTTTTCCTAGGAAAACTTTTCCCAAAACTCAGATAGGCTATACGGGGACACAGCGCTCCAGATAGCAGGTTATAAATATGGACTGAAAAAAACCCCAAATTTATTCACTTAGAAGGTTTCAGAAAAGCCCCTGGATGACTTAAATCCATAACAATGGAGCCGGGGCCCCTGATAAGATGTAATTGCCCTGGTTTTGGTTTACAATGAACTTTCATGGGCTGCACACTTATACATAATACAGCAGATGGGTATCAGAGTGGGGATTTATCTGTGGTGCTTGGTACATTGTGATCCGGGAGACGCGTTATATTGATACCTTGAATTATTCCGCTACGGCAGCATCCACTGTTACTGCACATGCATCACCGAGGTCTCTATCCTCACAATCCCAGGATGCTCTCAGAAAACCTCTGATCCTTAGGGGAGATGTTCTGCAGAGCATACCAGCTTCACCTTTACCCTAGCTTCAGCTGCATTTATTTAACTCCTTAGTGATCAGCCTATTCTAAGCTTTCCAAGGGTTCAAACAAGATTTCAGTTTTCCTAAAAATACTTTTCCTATAAAAATACTTTTATGTACAAGGCTGTAACTACTATAAAACTGCCCCCTATATACATGACTATAACTACTATAATACTGCTCCTATATACAGGAATATAACTGCTATAATACTGCTCCTATATACAAGAATATAACTACTATAAAACTGCCCCCTATATACATGACTATAACTACTATAATACTGCTCCTATATACAAGAATATAACTACTATAATACTGCCCCCTATATACAGGAATATAACTACTATAATACTGCTCCTATATACAAGAATATAACTACTATAATACTGCTCCTATATACAGGAATATAACTACTATAATACTGCTCCTATATACAAGACTATAACTACTATAATACTGCTCCCTATATACAGGAATATAACTACTATAATACTGCTCCTATATACAAGAATATAACTACTATAATACTGCTCCTATATACAGGAATATAACTGCTATAATACTGCTCCTATATACAAGAATATAACTACTATAATACTGCTCCCTTTTGATCAGAACATGGACCTGACAAGGCAGTATTACACTCCCAGTGTCCTCCTCTTCCTCCTTTTGCTCTCAGCAGTGATATATACTCAGGCAGTACACTTGGTGTATACAGTCAATAGATCACTGACCTGCAGCGAGAATAAAACAGCTCATTTTAAGCAATAGAAAAGTTTGTGCCCCCATGGAGTTCTCCTTTTTTAGCTTTGCCCAAATCTTTTCTCTGTGATTTAGATGTAATATTTATAAGGATGGGCTGAGAGTGAGAACATTGTGAGGAGTGGCGGACACTGGGATGTGGGAATCACACATATTCTTTCTCACATTACATTACAATAGCAAGCCAAATATAATTCTCATGCAGCTGAGGTGTATGATGAGGTTCTGCAGCAGCTGAGGTGTATGATGAGGTTCTGCAGCAGCTGAGGTGTGTATGACGAGGTTCAGCAGCAGCTGAGATGTATGAGGAGGTTCTGCAACAGCTGAGGTGTATGAGGAGGTTCTGCAACAGCTGAGGTGTATGAGGAGGTTCTGCAGCAGCTGAAGTGTATGATGAGGTTCTGCAGCAGCTGAGGTGTATGATGAGGTTCTGCAGCAGCTGAGGTGTATGATGAGGTTCTGCAGCAGCTGAGGTGTGTATGACGAGGTTCTGCAGCAGCTGAGGTGTATGATGAGGTTCTGCAGCAGCTGAGGTGTGTATGACGAGGTTCTGCAGCAGCTGAGGTGTATGATGAGGTTCTGCAGCAGCTGAGGTGTATGAGGAGGTTCTACAGCAGCTAAGGTGTATGAGGAGGTTCTGTAGCAGCTGAGGTGTATGAGGAGGTTCTGCAGCAGCTGAGGTGTATGAGGAGGTTCTGCAGCAGCTGAGGTGTATGAGGAGGTTCTGCAGCAGCTGAAGTGTATGATGAGGTTCTGCAGCAGCTGAAGTGTATGATGAGGTTCTGCAGCAGCTGAGGTGTGTATGATGAGGTTCTGCAGCAGCTGAGGTGTGTATGATGAGGTTCTGCAGCAGCTGAGGTGTGTATGACGAGGTTCTGCAGCAGCTGAGGTGTATGAGGAGGTTCTGCAGCAGCTGAGGTGTATGATGAGGTTCTACAGCAGCTAAGGTGTATGAGGAGGTTCTGCAGCAGCTGAGGTGTATGATGAGGTTCTGCAGCAGCTGAAGTGTATGATGAGGTTCTGCACCAGCTGAGGTGTATGATGAGGTTCTGCACCAGCTGAGGTGTATGATGAGGTTCTGCAGCAGCTGAGGTGTGTATGATGAGGTTCTGCAGCAGCTGAGGTGTATGATGAGGTTCAGCAGTAGCTGCGGTGTATTATGAGGTTCTGCAGCAGCTAAGGTCTGCATTATGAGGTTCTGCAGCAGCTGATGTGTACTATGAGGTTCTACAGCAGCGGAGGTGTATGATGATGTTCTGCAGCAGCTGAGGTGTATATTATGATGTTCTGCAGCAGCTGCTGTGTATTATGAGGTTCTGCAGCAGCTGAGGTGTGTATGATGAGGTTCTGCAGCAGCTGAGGTGTGTATTATGAGGTTCTGCAGCAGCTAAGGTGTGTTATGATGTGCTGCAGCAGCTGTGGTGTGCTATGATGTGCTGCAGCAGCTGCTGTGTATGATGAGGTTCTGCAGCAGCTGAGGTGTATATTATGGTGTTCTGCAGCAGCTGCTGTGTATTATAAGGTTCTGCAGCAGCTGAGGTGTGTATGATGAGGTTCTGCAGCAGCTGAGGTGTGTATTATGAGGTTCTGCAGCAGCTGTGGTGTGTTATGATGTTCTACAGCAGCTGTTGTGTATGATGAGGTTCTGCAGCAGCTGTTGTGTATGATGAGGTTCTGCAGCAGCTGCTGTGTATTATGATGTTCTGCAGCAGCTGCGGTGCATTATGAGGTTCTGCAGCAGCTGAGGTGTGTATGATGAGGTTCTGCAACAGCTGAGGTGTATGATGAGGTTCAGCAGTAGCTGCGGTGTATTATGAGGTTCTGCAGCAGCTGAGGTGTATTATAAGGTTCTGCAGTAGCTAACGTCTGCATTATGAGGTTCTGCAGCAGCTGATGTGTACTATGAGGTTCTACAGCAGCGGAGGTGTATGATGATGTTCTGCAGCAGCTGAGGTGTATAATATGATGTTCTGCAGCAGCTGCTGTGTATTATGAGGTTCTGCAGCAGCTGAGGTGTGTATGATGAGGTTCTGCAGCAGCTGAGGTGTGTATTATGAGGTTCTGCAGCAGCTGAGGTGTGTTATGATGTGCTGCAGCAGCTGTGGTGTGTTATGATGTGCTGCAGCAGCTGCTGTGTATGATGAGGTTCTGCAGCAGCTGAGGTGTATATTATGGTGTTCTGCAGCAGCTGCTGTGTATTATAAGGTTCTGCAGCAGCTGAGGTGTGTATTATGAGGTTCTGCAGCAGCTGTGGTGTGTTATGATGTTCTGCAGCAGCTGCTGTGTATTATGAGGTTCTGCAGCAGCTGAGGTGTGTATGATGAGGTTCTGCAGCAGCTGAGGTGTTTATTATGAGGTTCTCCAGCAGCTGAGGTGTGTTATGATGTGCTGCAGCAGCTGTTGTGTATGATGAGGTTCTGCAGCAGCTGTTGTGTATGATGAGGTTCTGCAGCAGCTGCTGTGTATTATGATGTTCTGCAGCAGCTGCTGTGTATTATGATGTTCTGCAGCAGCTGAGGTGTGTATGATGAGGTTCTGCAGCAGCTGAGGTGTGTTATGATGTTCTGCTGCAGCTATGGTGTGTAATGAGGTTCTGCAGCAGCTGCGGTGCATTATGAGGTTCTGCAGTATGATATATAGGATCAGATATACATACAATATCGGGCAGAGTCCAGCTGCTTACACTAATATCATTACCCTCTCCGCCCGGCGGTGACACATTTACTGCACAGCAGAACAGTTTTTCACCTTAACCGCCTCTGCTGTACGCTTTTTCTCCTCCAGGATTCAGGCGGCACAATAAATGAATCTGCACAAAGAAATATCATTTTGGCTCCTGCCGAGCTCCATGAATTACCGGCCACAAGGAACAGGGGTGGGGGGGCAGTCACTTCTGGGCCAGATGGAAAAACAGCATTGAACTGTCTATTCTGCTGCAATGGGAAATGTGAAAGTGCAGCCGAGACTTAAGGTAATTCCATTTTATATCTCCATCCCACCAGGGAGCGTTCACCCCCTCCCCCTGCCTGGTGATCTCTGACACATACAGCCAATCTGTAATGATATGTGGCCGGACCCCACTGATAATCTGATAACCCTGACCGACTAACAGCGAGGAAACAGATTTGTAGAAAATTCCTTTTACAGTGTGATTCACAGTTCTACGGGCTTGAGAGCTGAAATCCCCCAGTGTCCCTGCCTGTTCAGTGTCTGCACAAGATTATTGTGGGAAGTGCTCCTCCCCTGTTTGATATAACACATCTTACCAATTAAGCTGTGTGTAACTTCATTTGACCTCCACCAATGGGTTAGCTTCCCTAAACTATAAGAAAGGTTGTTAGTGTAGGCCTAGGGTCTATTTCCATTTTCAGTTCCCTGCTGTCCCTGTGTCCACTTGTATCTAGAGCCAGAGAGTCATCTTCCAGGGGCCTGGTCGCTGGCCAGTGTCTGTTACTGTGTTCTTGATTCCATGTATTCCTTAGCCTAACACTGCTGTGCACGCTGAAAAGGTCATCATCTACAGTCAAGTTTTTGCGTTCCACAGTGTCATGTCTAGTCAGGGGTTGGACAAGCTGTGTATTCTTGCAGATGTGACCCCCTACTTTCGCTGAGTCCTATTGGCCAAGGGTCAAAGGTCAGCTCTTCCTAGTGATGCATTACGGCCAAATACTACTGTACCACCCCGTGTACTCATCACGGCAAGATGGATTATCAACCGTGAGTACTGGTTGTCTCGCTTTTAAGTCTTATTCTCAAATCATTGCAACTGACTCTCTCGAGTATTCTCCAGTCTCCAAAACTCTCTAGTCTAAGTATTCTTAAGGGTCTGTTCACACGTACAGACTCGCTGCGTATTTATCGCTTTGAGTTTCTCGCACATAAATCCACAGCGATACTGATTGCTCTCAAGCCAATGTATGTGTATTCTCGCTGCGTCTTTGGTGCGATTTTTACATGCGAGTTTTGATTTTCACAGGCAAGTTCAACACCACAAAAAACGCAGCTACTTTCATGCGAGTTTGATGCGAGTTCTGTGCAAATTTTACGCAGCGAGTCTGTACGTGTGAACAGACCCTAAAGGGGAAATAACCGACAGACTCACTCCCAAGCCATCTCAACTCGTGGACAAAATGTTATTCTTACAGACTGTTAATGTATGCTGTATCTGCACCTTAAGGAACTCCTAAGTAAAGTTAACTTTTTGCAAATTACTCCTGAAGTCTCTGTGACTCTGTCCAGCACCAACACACCATAGAAATGGGTTATAGGAATGTTTACAAAGTGTGTGTTTGAGGACCTCGGGAGGAGCTAGCGTACCCCCCAGACCCCATAACAAATGCAGCAGGGGTATCTCAACACCCCTAGCTCCTGCATTTACCACCTTGCAGCCTCTTGGTCACCACAGGTCCACCACAGCTCTTTGGATAATAGAGGGGTATCCTGAGCAGAAATGTATAATTCTTGGCCTATACGTGATCATTGTGTCCTTTTTTAAACTCCTTGCGGCGGGCCCCCCACCCCCCTTCCCCCAGTGTTACCATATCCCCTCGCCTCTGTAACAAAGTTCCATTAGAATTAATGGAGCCGTATCACAGAGGGGAGGGGGTATGATCACACTTGGGGGTTCATAGAGCTGGGCCAGTGCACGGCTAAACAATGGCGCCCGCCAAAGAAATCGGACGGCGTTTCAAATTAGGGACCATTCCATCAGCATCCTTGTGCCAGTACTCATCAGCTCATGTAAAAAAAAATCCACTGTAACAGCTTAGAGAGGAAGAAAGCAAATAGGGAGACAAGTTCTAGCTCCTGAAGTTTCCCCTGAACTCATCAAGCTTTTCATCTGTAAAGGTCAAGCCATAGAAGAAGATTTTTCCTCCAAGTAAAGAGACTTTGCCCTTCAAGGCCGTTAACCTGCTACAAGCAAGTAACTACTACCAGTCAGCGCTGAAAGGATAACTTTTACAACCTTTTTCTAGTCCAGGGTTAGATAATGCTGCTCAAAGGCCCCCTGGCATTTGCACTTCTCTTAGTAAAATTCCTGTCGGAGACGGTGCTGATCGGCTTTCATGTCAGTGATTGCACTCCTGCATGTGTCCCTCTGGAAATCATGTGACAGATCTGCAGAGTTTTTCTGAGGGTAATAATATTTCTTCTTAACCACAAAGTCTAGCAAAGTTCCTTTTTGGCCATCTTCCCTCCTCATCGCTCCATCTGTATGCACATTCACATCGGGCGATATTGCAGGAACATCATGCAGCCACTGGTCACATGTGCGATGATCTTGACAGGGAGATGAAATTGGAGCGCTGTGTATGAGGATAGGTATTATTTTCGCTACTGCCAGAGAACCCTTATAAGACTTTGCTTCTCAGAAGATAAGAGGTCCAACCCTTGATAAACAGCCATGTGTCCTCCTGTTATCTTCCAAATTGTCAAACCAAAGAACCATTTCCACTCTAAGGCTTTGTTCACACTACGTGAACAACCGGCCGTTCCGTGACCCCAGCCGGGTCACGGAACGGCCGGTCTAAGCCCGGATCATCTCGGCCGGTACTTAAGTACCTGCCGGGTGATCTTTCCGGCCGCAGAGCTCTGATGCGGGCGCATCAGAGCTTCCCATAGCCCACCGTGAAGCAAGCGGCCGGAGCCGTATGCTTCACTGTGCGAACTGACAGGTCTTTCTGAGGCCAGAATTCACTGAAATGACATGTCAGTTTTTTCCGGCGCCGCACGGGATCCCGGCCGGAGCGCACACGATGTGTGTACGATCCCATTAAAAATAAAGCTATGTCCCACCCCGCAAAACTACGGCAGTAGTTCTGCGGCGAGAACTACGGCCGTAGTTTTACGTGGTGTGAACATAGCCTAAAGGAGAACTTTAGGCTGGGGTGATTTTCGTCAGAGTGCTGGGAAGGGGGAGGATGAAGGAAGTAACATGCTCTCACCTCCCTCGTTGCAGCGATAATGCCGGGATTCTGGAGCTCTTGCCCCTCAGTCCTGGTCGTTTCCTGGTGAGACAAGATACGTGGGATGTAACGTGCCAGTCAGCAGCCATATCAGGGTCCTGACTGGATGAGCGGGCCTGAAACAACACGTCCCAGGTCTACACTCAGACCCAGAAGCGTCCGGGATCGGGGGACTGGAACTGTGGGACCCCGGCATCAGTGGGGGGAGGTGATAGCATGTTACTTCTTTCATCCTCCCGCTCCCCAGCATTCTGCCAAAAATCACTCCAGCCCCGAATTCTCCTTTAAGGGGTCAACTGAATAGATTGAGATACAGAGTACTTCTCGAGGTGTCATAGTGTTCATAGTGGTCTCCAGTCTGGGCAAACCATTGATTTATAACATAACCTTCTGCCTGCCCCGCAGCCTCCACATTACTCCATGACTACTATTACTAAAGTTGGGTCAGAAAACTGTGCGCTAACAATTATAAGGACACGTAAGGAAATTATTTTAGAATTCCGGACCTGGAGCCGAGGATTTTAGTCCATTGTCGAGCAGTGAATGGGTTAACGGAAGTCACTCCGCAACATCTGTCTTCCACGGCTTTTCTCATAACCCAGTTGCACGATCACGTATGAAAATTCTGTTCCGTGTATGTATGTCTCTGCTTTTCATTTGATTCTCTCAGTGGAAATGTTTTATGATGGAATTACTGGCACGGTGCTGGAGTGACTGCTCTGTCAGGGGGCCAAGTAAAACAGGCAGCAGAAGATGAGAGGAGGAGGAGGGAGGCAAAAAAAACACACAAAAAGACCTCATCCTAATAAGAGCAGATACACATGTACAATAATCACATCAATCAGGATCACAAAGTAATGAGCTGTAAAAGTCAAGGTCTGGTGAGATTATAGTCTTGTCCCGTCTCTCCTCTATGGGCTGTATCTGGTATTGCAGTTCAGCCTCATTCATTAAAATGTGGCTAAGCTGCAATACCAGAGATAGCCTATGATCAAGGGAGGCGCTGTTTCTGGCCCAAAACCAGTGGGACTGTAGTGTATGCAGCTTAGTGTTGATGGTAGTAGTGTATGCAGGTTAGTGTTGCTGGTAGTAGTGTATGCAGCTGAGTGTAGCTGGTAGTGTGGTGCTCGAAAGGTGACATACTAAGATGTTGTTGGTGACGCCACTTCTGTGATGGTTGGTTGGTTTTGTTGTACAGCTCAGCACACAGGTGTGATGTTGGTACCTGCTTTGTGTTGTGGCTGGTTGTATTCCCCAAAACAGTCGGTGACCTGCCGGGTTGTGATTGGTCCCTTGGGCTCTTGTCATGGTAGTCCTAAGTGGCAATTGACCCACCCGGACTAACGGAAGAGAAGGATGTAAAAACAACCCATGTAAAAATATAACAGCTTTACTGTAAAGTCTCTCAGTAGTACAAAACACTTTGGCGGGAAATAGATAAATCTTTACATGGACTATAGTGCTTGAACTGGTTTGTGCGGAGGAGATACTTGAAGAAGTAGAGTACAGGTAGTTGTAGCGGTGCTTGAAGGGTTGGAAGTAGAGTAGCATAGTGTAGAGGAGTTTGTCAAGGGAGTCCTAACCCTATATAGCAATATACTCTGCCAGAACTTGAGAGTATACTTTAGAGTAAAAAGTTACTTGTACCCGTGTATAGACTATAGTCTGACCACCTTCTGCCCTACAGTGTTGAGTGACTTGTCCTAATAGGGTGATACAAGCCCCAGTTGTGGTTACCTTGGTGAAGCTAAGTTCCCTGGGATGTGCCAGTTGCCTGCACTGCGTGATAGGATACATAGACCTTATGGTAGCTTTGTCCTATCCAGGCTAGTTGCTCTTGTGTCTCAGGATACTGCCCTGCACCTTTTAGACTGGTTCACGGCGTGGGCTAGGTTGTTCCCAGACTCTTCTCCCTCTTGTAGTGTTTAGCACTGCATAGTAGATATAGGATAAGTACTAAAAGAACTTAGTGTCTCTAGTTGCATCTGACCTCACTCGTGTTTTATACTCGACTCAGACTTGTCCCAGACAAGGGTCCTGGCAGAGCCAGGCCCTGGCTTGGCTACATCAGGGATGTCTGCTCTGTGTTTCCTTCTCCAACGAGAATCTTGATCAGAACTGACACTAAGCCTCCTACATGGGCTAAGTAAGGTACCCTGTGAGTGGTGGAAAGGAACGTGTGCAAAGAAACGTGTGCTAGAGGTAAAGAGCATCTCCTGTAGGTTAGCAAAACACGTGGTACACACAAAACAGTAAGCCATTGTTAACTTCAGCTGTGCAATACATAAGAGAACACATATAAACTACTGACAACTTGTGGTAAAACTCTAAAGTGCGCTACATCACCACTTAATCTAGAGTGAGAAACTTTTGCGACAAGAGAGAGAAAAGAACACCCGTGGTGGGACACCACAGTAGTAGTGTATACAGGTTAGTGTTGCTAGTACCGGAAACTGTCTAGGCCTAAGACTTCATAAGAGGTCCAACAGGAGGATACGTGGAGAGATGCTCTCACTCCCCTGGTCACTCCAGGACTAACTAGAAAATCCCAGTCTTCCAGGGAGGGGGGCTGGACTTATTTTTGCAGGGATTGTATCTAACCTCCCTCACAACTAATTTTACTTTGAAGCTGACTGAGTGTCATGTGACCAGAATCTTTACTTCCTTTACATGTGAATAGACAGCAGTTTTAACCCTTGCACCTCAGTATATGCTGTTTAACAGTATGACGGTACATACCATACACTTAAACCATTTTGTAATAGATCCCTTAGCCACATGACAACTTTAGGTTCATGGTAGCTGGGATGTGGGTACTAGGACACTGCATGAATTATCGACTTAGTTTAAACAATGTATATTCTATACTCTGTGCTGTCTGGATAAGGTGTATTACTCACATTTCTCCTGTATTATGTCTGGTTGCGCAGCGGTGGATGTTACATTTCTATGCACCTTTTGTGAGGAGCTTTTGTTGGGAGTCTATATATTCTTGTGTGGTCTTCTCTGACTCGCGGTATAGTGTATTGTTACTTCTTGAAAACAACACTTGACTCTTCACAGAATTTATCATCCATATAAGCTTTTGTCTCAGTTACAAGAACATTCTGGGTACAAAAGCCAATCGTTCCAATACTCCAGCATCAAGTTGGAGCAGGCGGCTGTATACAGACAGATATGTAGACAGGCAAGGCAAGGAATAAACTTCACTTTTAAAGGAGAAAACTTTGCAGCCATTGATGTCTTTAAATCAACAGATGTCAGAAAGTTATACAGATCTGTGAACTACTTCTATTTGAAAACAAATAAAGTCTTCCAGTACTTATCAGCTACTGTATGTCCTGCAGGAGGGGGTGTATTCACAGTCTGACACAGTGTTATCTGCTGCCACCTCTGTCCATGTCAGGAACTGTCCAGAACAGTAGTAAATCCCCATAGAAAACCTCTCCTGCTCTGGACAGTTCCTGACATGGACAGAAGTGGCAGCAGAGAGCACTGTGTCAGACTGGAAAGAATACACTACTTCCTGCAGGACATACAGCAGATACATACAGCAGTGGCATACATTGCTCTATGGTAATAAATCTCATAGGAGACATAGAAGCTTTGTGATCCCACAGGACTTATGAGCCCATATTGGGTAATTTATCATTTTCCCCATAAAATGACTGCAGTACCGGCCGGATAATCTTTTGGCCGCAGGGTTCTGATGCGCGCATCAGAACACTCCACAGCAGCCGGAGCCGCTCGCTTCATTGTGTGAACTGACAGGTCTTTCTGCGGCCGCAATTCACTGACATGTCAGTAATTTGCGGGTCTGCACGGGATCCCGGCTGGAGCGTATACGATGTGTATACGCTCCAGCCGGGATCCCAAGATAGGCTATGTTACTCACCGCACGAAGTACGGCCACAACAACGGCCGTACTTTTACGTAGTGTGAACATAGCCTTAAGGTGTAAGGCCGGTTGTACCCTTTTCCCCTGTGATTGGTGTCCTGTTGGTTGCTACCGGGCCCCTTGGGATAGCGTAGTCACAGGTGGTCAGAGCGGTGTAGTAACCCTCCCAGATAGTAGGCCCCGCCACCCACAGAAAGGGGAGATGTCCCAAGGTTGCGGTGTAAATGCAGTGCAGACGGTAGTGAATATTCACAGACTCCGTAGATAACGTTGACTCGATTTACTATTGGCAAATGTGAAACAGGTAATACAGAGGTGCTTCGATATACACTTGACAAAGTCCCAATAAATACTAAGACGTAAAACCACCAGATCTGCTTGATAAGTGCTGAGTAGGATGTAGTAGAGTTGATAAGGTTGTACTGAGGTAGTGTAGTAGAGAGGAGGGTGCCGTGAGAGTCTCAACCCAAGTAGTAATTTGCTTTGCCAGGATGTTGGAGTGTATAGAAGAATACTTGTAGAAGAAGAAGACAATCTGTGTCCATGTATTGACCTTTCTAGTCTTCACACCACCTTATGCCCATTAGCTTTGGCTGAACCGTACTGATGGGTGACACAGGCCCCAGACCTTGTTACCTGGGATGAGCAGAGTGCTGAGGGTTCCCTGGCTGACACACATGCTGCGAGATGGAGTTCCTAGACTTTTACAGTAACTTTGCTCCACCCGGATCAGTTCGTAGCTCTTTGGCTCTTTAGTGGATACTGTTCTGCACTATTACTCCTAGTCCAGGGTTGAGATGATCTGTTGGCTAGTCCTCTCCTGAGGGGTTTAACACTGCATTATGCAAGGTATAGGCACTTAAAGAAAAAAGTTTGTAAGAGCGCACTGTTCTGCGTCCTACCCATGCGGGGCACTTACTAAGACTACTACTTTTTAGGGGGGACCTGGCAGAGGGCCAGGGCCCAGATAGAACCACTGTGGAGAGCTATCTGGTCTGCATCCTTTCTTCACAGAATCTCAATTAAGATTCCTCCTTCGCCCAAGAGACTAACTTCCTATCCAGCATGTAAGGTGCGCTGTGGTTGGGTGGAAAGAGTGCAAGAGAAGAGCAGAAAGGTGATAGGACAGAAGAAAGTAAAGATCCTACTGGTTCACAGATTCTGGCACACATAAATACAATAACCCTTTGAGATACTTCAGCTGTGCAGCTTTCATACTTCAATACATAACATAGCGACATCTAGTGGTCATCCCTTAATACTAATTTGGCTGCAATAAGACCACAAAAAGTACAGACTTTTGTGAAGGGTGTGAACAGCAGTAACACCCCTAGTGGGACACCACAATATAGTGGTAGATACCAGCTGAACTGGGCAATGACTTTTCTCAGAAGAATCTGCCAGAGAAACATTTTAGGATCTTTGCTTCAGTATTAGGCCCCTCTAGGTGCCCATATTGGAGTTTGGTCCCCCTGGGCCCCATTTAGTATTAAAACCCTTCTGTAGACCCTATGTAGTAGTTAGGTGTGCTTTGTGCCCCCATATACTAGGTAGGCCGACTGTGTGTCCCTATATAGTAGTTAGGCCTCCTTTGTTCATCCATATGGTAGTTAGGCTTCTCTGTGCAGGTAGTAGGTAGTATCCCCTAAGTATCTATCTCCCGTATAGATAGTCCTCCACCCAGTAGGGACCCCTGCTCTGTAACTTGCTGTAGATACATAGAATATGTCCTTGTTGCATCCCCATCCACATTATGACTGGGACTATGAGTATCCAAAGCAGTGTTAGGTTTTGCCTAACATCTTATTCAAATCTACAGGTCGGTATTTCCGTATTCAAGTTAGAACACTCGAATACGGCTATTCATTTGATCAGTAGATTACAAGGAAGCAAAGACGTGTTCTAGTGCGGTCCAAGTTTTTTTTTTACGGATCCTCTCATAGAAAACCTGTTTGGCATTTGTATTTCTGTAAAAAAAAAATACAGATGAATTATAACTGACATGTTGAAAAAAAAAAGGATTTACAGAAATATGGATGCACTACGGACGCATTAAATATGCCCGATCAATAATGTAAACGATTGCAATCTGCTGGATCGGTGCTTGTTTACTGAGCCTATTATACGGTTCAATTGTTTAGCAAGGGCTGCACGGACATCGTTAGCGATGTCTGTGCAGCCCTTGCCCTAAACTGTTATACTTCACCTCTCCTGTTCTTCTCCTGTTCTCTGCTTCCTCCCCAGCCCTGCGGCTGCAGCTTTAGAGCAGTCTCTGAGCTGACAGGCCTCTCAGCCAATCACTGTCCAGGAACACCGTGGCTGAGCGGCCTGTCTGAGCTGAAGCTGCAGCCGCAGTATCGGGGAGGAAGCAGAGAACAGGAGGAGACCGGGAGCGTGGAGAGGTGACGTATAAGAGTTTATTTAATCGTTAGCCGTCACCGTCGCATCGCTATTACACGTAGCTATTACAAGTAGCGATGTGCGGTCGGCGACTGATGATTTTAGGTTCAAACGTAAAGACATGGTCAGGTGATGACAGGATTATGGGCTGATTGTTGTCTCTATTACACGGAGCAATAATTGTCCTATTCAGCCGATTATCGCTCCATGTAATTGGGCCCTAACATTAGGTGCCACGTTTGTGTTGCATGACCAAACTCCTCATGTAGCCCTGGCCTTATGTTACCCAGCGGATGCAGACGTCTGCCTGCTCCCGACACACACTGTACTTATAGACCCTTACAAATTAGGATCCCATCCCCCATCATGTTGATTAACAATCTGCAAAAATATTTCTGTGTTCTGCCGAAGTCCTTGACTCTCTCAGCTCGGCTGCACGGCTATCGGCCACTTCCGCTAGAGTCTCTCCCCAGAATGTTACAGCTCGGTCCCTATTATCATAGCTATTTATATCATAACAAACAATTACTGGAGGAGAAGCCGGACGTCCCGAGTGACCTCGTGTGAAGATACCGCCCCCGGCCAGCCCTATGGTGGAATGCTCCATCCACATCTTTTCTGCATTAAGGAATTGTGTTCCTGCCGCCTGTGAAAACAAGGCCTTGAAGCCTGGTCCTCAGGTGAGTCTGACAGCGCAATGCATGCTGGGTCTCACACAGTGTACACAGGGTCCAGGACAGTGATGGATTATATCAAGGATGGGTAACCTTTGACTTTCCAGTTGCTTCAAAACTACAACTCCCATTATACGGGACAGCCAAAGTTAAAGCTTTGGGCATGATGGGAATTGTAGTTTTGTAACAGCTGGAGGGTCAATGGTTCCCTATCTCTGGATTAAAGGGGTTGTTCACTAAAAAAATAAAAATCTTTCAAATCAACTGGTGCCAGAAAGTGTCAGAGATATGTAAATTAATTTATTAAAATTATTAAAAGCTGCTGTATATCCTACTGGAAGTGGTGTATTCTTTCCAGTCTGACACAGTGCTCTCTGCTGCCACCTCTGTCCATGTCAGGAACTGTCCAGAGCAGTAGCAAATCCCCATAGAAAACATCTTCTGCTCTCCAGACTGGAAAGAATACACCACTTCCTGCAGGACATACAGCAGCTTATAAGTACAGAAAGACAAGATTTTTTAATCAGTAAATTACCACTCCCTGACACTTTCTGGCACCAGTCAATTAATTATTATTTTTTTCTGGTGAACAACCCCTTTAAAGACTTTGCAGAATTGGAGTACAGCAGGAAGACTCATCATATACAATTTTAGAAACTCCTGTTTTCTTAGCAAATATTAGCAGAACCCGACATTGTGTCAAATAATATTCCGCACTGTTCTCCTGAAAGTTTTATGTCTTTTGGACATTGAACATCATGTGCTCATTTCTAAGAAAGTAATAGAGCTCAGAGTGGCCGTCACTTTCCTTTCCCTACTCTTGGCGATTTAGCACAGTCCAGCAGGGGGTGACACTGAGCACAGAACAAAGCTCCTCCCACTAAGAATCTAGGGGGTGTGCTAATGTTACAGGAGACCTGGGTACACCAGCTTAAATAAAGGACCCAGAGTAGACACTTTCCTTTCCCCCCTCATACAGCAGAAACTGTTAAGCAGGGGGTGACAATGAGCACAAGACAAAGCTCCTCCCACAGACAGAGAATTAAGGAATCATGGGGATCTGCTGAGGTTATCATACATGCTTGTAATGTAGTAAAGAAGACTGGGGACCCGACAGCACCACCATAAGTAAGGGACTTTTCTTCACCCACTTGTGCCGATACAGCAGACACTGTGCAGCAGGAGGTGACAATAAGCACAGGGCAAAGCTTCTTCCACAGAGAATAAGAGAATCTAGAGAATATGCTGATGTCATCTTACAGGCTTTTAGATAGAAAAGACTCAGAGGGACCTGACCACCAACATAATAAAGTAATCGACTGGTTGTCACTTTCCTTCTGCCACCCCTGCTGATACTGCAGAAACTGTACAGCAGGGGGTGACAATGGGTATAGACGCAGTCTATCCTGCCACCTCTGTCCAGAACAGGAGATGTTTTCTATGGGGATTTGCTGCTGCTCTGGACAGTTCCTGATATGGACAGAGGTGGCAGCAGAGAGCACTGTGTCAGACTGGAAAGAATACCCCACTTCCTGTAGGACATACAGCCACTGATAAGTACTGGAAGACTGGAGATTTTTAAATAGAAGTAGTTAACAATTCTATATAAATTTATGACACCAGTTGATTTGAAAACAATTTCTTTCCTCTGGAGTACCCCTTTAAAGTCTATGGGGGAGATTTATCAAACATGGTGTAAAGTGAAATTGGCTCAGTTGCCCCTAGCAACCAATCAGATTCCACCTTTTATTTTCAAAAAAGTCTCTGAGGAATGAAAGGTGGAATCTGATTGGTTGCTAGGGGCAACTGGGCCAGTTTCACTTTACACCATGTTTGTCTCAGATTACCCTTAGTAATAGGTAAGCCAGAAAGAGAAAGAGATCAGTGGAGAAGTAGGCATTTTTCTCTGATAAGATTTATTATATGTTTTGTTTTTTATATTTGCTTGTACTATTTATGCAGAATTGTTTGTAATGACGCTACACTTTAACTGATAGGTCACATGTCTGATGGAAAGGTGGAGCTAAACTACTTGTAAAGTAGTCACATGACCACTAAAGATGAGCGAACCTCAAGCATGTTTAGGTTTGTCTGAACTTGAGCGTGTGCCATTCAATTACCGGTGGCTGGAGAAGTTTGATGCGGCCCTAGGGAGTCCTGGAAAACATGGATACAGGCTATGGCCTATGGCCTTTGCCTGTATCCATGTTTTCCAGGCAGCAATCCCTTCCTGACATTTACACAGCAAGGAGGGGGAGAAAAAAGAAAATGCCATCTCCGAACATTGCTGCGGTGGGAAGGGGTTACGCCGACTCTCTAAGATTTCAAAAACATGTGTGCTTTCTTTTAGAAACAGCGCCACACCTGTCCACTGGTTGTGTGTAGTATTGCAGCTGTAATCAGGGTCGGCGTCAGCACAAGGCTTACCTGGGCAAGTGTCAGGGCCCACAGCATCTCTAGGGGCCCAGAGAGGGAGAAGGGCCCTGTTTTCTGATGTTCAGCCCCCTCACTGTAGTGCAGGGTGAAAACTGAACATCAGAAGACACAGGAGACAGAACAGGACCTGCACAGAGAGAAAAATGGGATAAGGACCTTATCACATGACCTAAAGGTCCTCTACCTTACAGTGTGGAGAGCAGCCTGACAGAGAGGATGAGGGAGAAGACTGAGCTGCAACTGCTGTGTGTCACTGTCTGAGTGTGTCAGTCAGTGTCTATGTCAATAATGTATGTTTGTACATGTTAGTGGTGTCTTATGTTATTGTGCATAGTGTGTAAATGAGGGGCCCACTGAGGCTCTGTCGCCCAAGAGCCCGCAAAAACCTGGAGCCGACCCTGGCTGTAATACCACATACAACCTCTGATGAGGAGTGGCGCCGTTTTCTTAAGAAAACATCCGTATTTTTCTAATTCTAAGCAATCCCTTTACATTTGGAATTGTCTTTTTAAGAAACCCCACCTGGTCGCCACATATGGATGAGGTGGAAGAATTGTATAATCTGGCTGGGTTTAAGGATCTTCAGAATATTGATGCCAGGTGGGGTGCATGCAGTGACAGGCATGTGTGGGGGTGTATGTATGGAGGACGAGCCCTTGGCACCCGCTTCACCTTTTATTAGTGTCAGTGCTTGTATCTCTCCGTCTTTGTGTTTTTGCCTCGGGCCGGCAGGGAATGGGACATTGATTGAAAAAGGCTGCAAATTCACAAGTGAGAGCCAAATGTAACACTTTTCCCTTCTCCTCTCCAGGCGGACTGTGCAGCGTGTCTGAGGGAATCTCTGGCAGTCCTAAATTCCTGGAGAAACTTCAGACCTCGAGCAGCAGCCGGGAGAAGAAGCTGAGGAAGAAGAGGTAAGAGTAGGAGACCGCAGGGTGGGGGATATCCTCGTAGTCACTTCAGGCATTTGCACAAGCTGCAATTTTTGTTATTCCCCTCCAAACCGCCACCAAGGGTGGAGTCCTAAAATCTGACAATGTCTTTTGTTAGGAACTAGGCAAACTCCAAACACAACACGGATCAGTTCATGAAAACAACTGAGGTTTCCAGACCGTAAGTTATAATTATTATTATTATTACCATCAGCTCGTAAAAAGTTCAGATCTTCCTATACAGCCTCTCAGCTTTGTTATACTTAGTTTTTTCTTGTATTTGTTGTTTTTTTGCTCTTTTTATGTTTCCGAAAGCAAGTTTCTTAACCCTCTGATGTGATCAGGGTTTGTTATATAGCGCGTCCCTGTCCTGTTTTTACTAGTATGTATAGCCAAGTTCAAAAAGTCCCTTTGGGAAATTTAAAGGGGTGTTTCCTGACCCCAGACTCGCAACCCTTTTCTCAGCTCCTCCACTGCTTCCGTGCCGACAGTTTCCTAGTTGCTGAGCTTTAAACCCAAATTCTAGGAATACCCACAAAATTTCACAGCTCCGCCTACTTTGGGGTATATTTGCATAAGCCCTTCCCTCTTTAAAGCTGAATCCTACAAAGACAATGCAGTTATAAGGTATGGCTGAGGTCGCGAGTTGCGCCCAGTGGGAAACCAAGGCATAATAGCGACTGGGGATTTGTGGGAATGGACTGCTGATTCTGCGATTCTAAAACTTTTGAATTTCCTTCGCTATATAACCACCGCTACTACCTGCCCCAAACAGGACTTTTCCGGGCAATAGAGGCCAGTTCAATTTGGACTGAATGTATTCCAACTGAAATGAATGTGACAGCTAATTCTAAAGAATTGGACCCGAAACAAATAGTGTTGAGTGAACTTGCCGAAAGTTCGGGTTTGAGAGCGTTTGTCTGAACCCGAATGCTCCACATGAACATTGCCAAACCCAAACTTTCGGCTAGTTTGCTCAACAACAGAAACAATTTTTTTTTTTTTAATTTGTTCATTTTTAGTGGGGATCATACAGAAGAGATTTAAGGTGTTAGTGTCAGATAAATGAACTTTTGTCTCCCACTGCCATCCTAAGATATAGCCAGGTGAAACACATGGCCGGACTCCACTCCTTGGTAAGCTCGGAGATCCGACTCATTCCCTCCATTGAAGCAAATAAATAAAATTTGATTGACATCCAGGTAACAATTTGTGCTGCTGCACACCACATCTGCCATATGTCAGAGGAGCATGGTGCCATCTTCATCTTGACGTCCACTTTAGGTGGTAGGGTGGGCATCTCTACCCTTAACAAACATGGATGAGCAAACTTGCCAAAAGTTCGGGCTCACACGAACCCAAACGATCATCGTTTGAATGTTTTACAGGTAGTTCTTGGGGCTGCATCCACCTTCTCCAAGCAGTGGAACGCAAATGCTGATCGTTTGGGTTTCAGGAAGTTTGCTCAACTCTAATTTTCAGCTTTGTGTGTAGAGTCAAAGATTATATGACATGGTTGATATGATGCCAGGGGTAGGACATTTATCATGTGTCATATATAGAGATGAGCAAACCTGGAGCATGCTGGAGTCCATCCGAACCCGAACGTTCGGCATTTGATTAGCGGTGGCTGCTGAAGTTGGATAAAGCCCTAAGGCTATGTGGAAATCATGGATATAGGCTGTATCCATGTTTTCCAGACAACCTTAGAGCTTTATCCAAGTTCAGCAGCCCCCACTAATCAAATACCGAACGTTCGGGTTCGGATCGACTCGAACCTGAACCTGGTTCGCTCATCTCTAGTCATATACAATCCATCCATCTTAAGGCTTAAAGGAGAAGTCCAGCGTCAGGCACTTTTTTCAAAAGAGTCGGGAAGGAGTTGGCTCAATATAACATGCACCTACCTCCCCGGCTTACCCCCCCCCCACATCCAGTTCCCGGTCCTCCGGCTGCTTCCTGGCCTGGGACCTGGGTGGTGACGTGCTAGCCCTGCTTAGCCATTCAGTGGCTTTAGTGGGCTCCTACCTTGGCCGCTGACTGGCTGAGAGAGGCTGACACGTCACCACCCAGGTCCCCGATCAGACCAGGAGGCATCCGGGGGACTGGGAATCGGAGGGGAGGGGACATCAGACCCCAGCCCTGGAGCCTCTTTTGAAAAAATGCCCGACTTCGGACTTCCCCTTTAATGCACTCTATGTCACCAATATTGAGCATGAAAAACTTGTGAAAACTGGTAAAAGTCACTAATATTTTTTTTACCTCATGTATTTAACACGTCGTTGATAAACCCTGCGCCATGCATGTTTTTTTGATGCCACTTGTAATTACTGCGTTGGTACCAATGGTCATCACCTCTACGGCTCTCCTTGGCATCATCTGGCTCTCCTTGGCATCATAGGGTTAAGTCTTATACAACTGCACTGAGCGGTCTGTTTTACATTACGGTTTTCAGCACACGTTATATGAAGCAGTAGTCGATCTCTTTGAAGAACGTGTACAAGAAATTCTTTCCAGCTACAGCTAGGAGTGTTTTTATCTTAAGAGTATAAAGAGTAATGAGTGGCGGGCGCGGTGTCCATGGTTGCCGGCTATAGATTAGCAGCTGCGAGGAGACAAGCCCATAGATACAGCCATGAGCCCTCTGGCTAAAACAGCAATCTCCAACCTGTGACGCTGCAGCTGTTGTTAAACTACAGACTCCAGTGTGCGGCAGCAGCCTCGGGCTGTCAGGACATGCCGCCAGCTGTATGTAAACAGGGTCGTGTCCCTTCAAGATGCTGGTTTAAGACTTTCAATGTAACTTGAAGCTCCTATACTTGGGAAAAACTAAAATCAGCCCCCCCCCACCTCGATATCACAATGCATCATGTTGGGGTGCAACAACAACATCTGACCCTACCTTATACTGTAATGGCCGTATCCATTATACATTCCTCACTACTGACCGACATACCATTATGAGCCTCTGTGCTTGATGTGGGATGGACTGGGATTTTTTATGCAATAGTAATTTTATCGAATTGTCACCCTCGGGACTCTTGTGCATTGGAATGCCCAGTACAGTGGCAAACTGGTGCACCATATGGGGCTTCTGCAAGGATGACTCCATAATACTGTATGCAGTGTGGCAGGCGACAATTTCTGATTTTCATACAGTCATTAAAAAGATTTCCTTAATCCATCCATTGAAGGAGAACATTTCTTTCGGCGTAGTTCTGCATGAGCTACTATTAAATATGATTACAAGTAGTTGCCATGAGCAGATGTCTGAGTTTGTATTCACTTCTCAGCTTTTCTCCAGAGCTTCATGACCTACCAAGATTGCTCATCTCCTCTCATGAGCTCAGAGGACTGCTCAGCTCCTTCTATTAGTTTCCAGGATTGCTCATCTCTTCCCATGAGCCTCTAGGATTGCTCAGGTTCTTCTGTTAATGTCCAAAATTGCTCATCTCCTCCCATGAGCAGAAAGGATTACTTAGCTCCTCCCATGAGCAGAGCAGATTACTTAGCTCCTCCCATGAGCAGAAAGGATTACTTAGCTCCTCCCATGAGCAGCGCAGATTACTGAGCTCCTCCCATGAGCTTACAGGATTGCTCGGCTCCTTCTGTTAGTGTTCAGAATTGCTCATCTCCTCTCATGAGCTTCCAGGATTTTCCGGCTCCCCTCCCCCTGTGTTTCCAGGATTGCTCAGAAGCATCTTTTAATGTGCAGGATTGCTCATCAGCACCCATGAGCTTTCAGGATTGCTCATTTCCTCCCATGAGCTTCCAAAATTGCTCATCTCCTCCCATGAACAGAAAGGATTACTTAGCTCCTCCCATGAGCAGAAATGATTATATAGCTCCTCCCATGAGCAGCAAGGATTACTTAGCTCCTCTCATAAGCAGAAAGGATTATAAAGCTCCTCCCATGAGCATTCAGAATTGCTTGGCTCCTTCTGTTATTGTTAAGAATTGCTCATCTCCACCCATGAGCTACTAGGATTTCTCTGCTACTCATATGAGCTTCCAGGATTGCTCAACTCCTTCTTTAAGTGTCCAGGACTGCTCAGCTCCTCCCATAAGCTCCCAGAATTGCTCAGCTCCTCCCATGAGCTCCTGTCTGTTAAGCTCCTCCCCTGAGATTCTAGTCCTACAGGATCCCTCTCACCTGATGTCTCCTATCAACCTTTCTCAGTGCCCAGTGTATCTAATAACTACTCCACTTATTCAAAGAACATGGGTAAGTTGAGTCTAATGGTTGCCAGCACATTGGCTAGTTCTGTATGGGTTAGGTCTTTTAGCAACCACAAAATCTACGAAATGCATTGTCTAGGCCCTTTTGCATAGTCTAGTGACAAATACTAGTACTGTATATTATTTCTTTTTACATTGATACTTGCAGGCAGTGCTGCTTGGGGAAGGTATATGCAAATTAACTCTCTTCAAGAGGGAAGAAAAGTATCTGTAGCACCACCCAAAAGGCAAAAATTGCATAAAAATGTCAAATCCATATAACAATCGACACTATTGACTTATGTAGTCATGAAGTCTTATCTATGGATGAATGTGCTTAGGGGCAAATGTTGGACCAGTAACACCAGGGGTATAGCTATACGGGTGAAGGTGCATAGGTCGTAGTTCCACCTATGTCCTAGTCTTTGAGAAGGTTCAAAGGCCGCTCCTCCACATGGTGTTCACAAGAGGACACCAGTATTGTAAATGGCATATGGTAATGGGGACCAGGTTTTATATTGGGGACCAGGTTCTACCTTCTGAATTATTAACCCAGCCCTTTATTAAGCCTACAGAGCCATGTGGACTGGGAAAATAATCCAGACTTGGAGTGTGGCTGTATGCGAGTCTAATTGTTGGTGTTTTCCCATATATCTCCACCCTCCATGACCAATTGGCCAGTTTCCCAACCCTTGGGAGTAATACAGAAGATGAAGTGACTTCCAGGAGAGGTGTGAGAACAATTACAGCCATCGACACCTCTGATCTTCCTAACTTGTTCTAAGATTCTGCTAAGAAGTGTTATTTCCTCTGTATTTAGCAGCTTCCAGCCAAAAGGACAACACATAGTAGTATCTGGCCAGCAAATAGGGACATAAAACAAGCTACAAAAATAGGAGAAAAGACCTTCTCTACTCAACTAGATGCAATCGTGGGCAACCAAAGACGTGACAATTCCCGTGATAAACGTTATGTCAGCTTCAATATGGCGGCAATCTGCAATGTCACTGGTTCCCTTTCATTGTTTTGTAAATACACTATGTAACATGTCATTGATGCAGATGGTGGTTATGAAATCTTGGCACCACATGAGGTATCTCTAGGGTATATTTTGGGTGGATCGTAGATCGTATCAAGTTAATAAATAACTTGGTCTTCAGAATTATTGCCGTATTATGTCTTTCTCCTAGGTACAAGCATGGGGTTACATGTTGCTGTTCCTTGAGTATTTACAGATGGTGTAAAGAGAGGGAAAGTGGATTTCATTTTTCTGTTGATAGGTAAAGTTTAGGCTATAGTTATAGTGAAGTTTTAGACTCAGTCCTTGTATTTATTCCTATTTTGTCATCTACTTCATCCCTGACTTCTATCATTTGTTTGGATTACTACCCATTTCATCATATCCGGTTCCTTTTGTCTATTCTTGTTACCTACTGATATACTGTAATCTTTGTACGCTTGTCTTGCAAATCTCTGCTTGTCATATTCATACTGTCATACTATTCAGCCCTAGGGGAATCTGAGTACTTAAAGCTACAGATAGGTGCCAAGTAAGGTGACAGCTATAGATGAAGCCAGTTCTGCCATCTAGTGTCGAGCTGGTGTCATTGCACAGACATCCCTAGGATAAGACTTAGACAACAGTACATTTTTTTTAAATTAAACAATACACTTGTACTTGGAACATGTTATGGCTTTAGCAGCGTTCTTGATGATCTATTCATGAGTAGAATGTGAAGGTTCTCTATGAAGGATTTTTCCATACTGCAAAATAACTATAACCAACTATGTGAAGCCATTGACCTCGGGTTCAGAAAACAAGGTCCGGTCTTCGTCCCTCTGTAATTAACTCTCCCTAAGGAATGGTATTTCATCATCTCAGCTGCTTGTAAAGACATCCGCGCCCTTCTCATTTCTTCAAAATGAAAATAATAGTTTTTCAACCTTTTGGTATTTAAAGGGATTGTCCTTATAGGCAATTGTGATTAAATGGGTCCCTGATGATGAGCTGATCGGAGTGTCCTGATGCTGAGACCCCCAGTATTCGACCATTAGTTCTCTCTATATCTTTTTATAGAGACTGCTCAAAATAGCTGTCATGACTCAGGTCACAGAGAGATGCAGGAGAGACACGGACAGTGTAGCCTAAGCTCAGCCCCGCCCACTCTCCCTGCCTACTTGCCGCTATCTGCCCTAAAATGGCAGCCTGCAACTGAGTGGCGGAGCCTGGCCTGGATATGTCAAACAAAAAGACAAGGCGAACAAACACAACAAGAATAGTCAGGAATCCGGGTCACAATGGTGGGGCAGCAAAAGTACAAAATTAGGATCAAATAGGCGCAGTAAGAAAACAGGCAATAAGGTCAGGGGCAGGCAGCAAGCAGGGATGGTCAGAGATACAAAGCAGAAATTAGGAGATACAAAGAAACAGAATCCACAAGCAGACAGAGACTAAGGGCCCTATTCCTCCGGACGATTATTGTTCAGATTATCGTTAAATCATTCGAATCTAACGATAATCATTCGTTTGAATAGCAGTTAACGACTAACGACCGAAAAAGAAATCGTTGATCGTTTAATAAGACCTGGACCTATTTTTATCGTTGCTTGTTTGCAAATCGTTCGCATTGAATAAGAAGTCGTTCGGTCGTTCGCAGTAGTGACGAATGCAATAACGACGACAAGACGACATTACATAAGTAACGATTATCTTTCCCTGTAAATGGGTGAACGATTTCAGGTCTTTCGTAATAGCAGTCGTTTGGATCATTTTTCGTTAACGATTATGCGTACGATAATCGCCCCGTGGAATAACCGGCAAGACAAAGGTACAATCAGAGATCTTAAATAGGAGACCAGGAACTGAGTCCAGAAGGTGATTGGAGGAACCAGCTGTCAATCACAGAGGCAAAACCAGGTTAACCATTAACTGACCAGATGAAACTAGCAGAACAGATACGGGTGGGGCAGGGAAAACAATTAGCAGACCAGAAGACATAAGACAGAGTTCAGACTGGGCACAGACAAAGACAAACAAAACACAGAATAAGTGGAAGGTTATGGCCAAAAATGCAGTCACGGTTGTACCTTACGCACCGAGGACTGCGCCGAAGTTCCATCATGTGCATTCAACAATAGCCCATTCAGTTAGTCCCAGTGGTGGCATCTGCATCAGGTGGAATCTGCATCTTTTAGACATTCATGGCATATCCATAACCGAGAGATACATTTCTGCCTGCTTACAGCCACCACTAGAGGGAGCTCAGCAGCCAACTGAAGACAGATTCATTATTAAGGGGTAATCTGGTGGGAGAAAACTATTGCCATAGATGTCACCATGGGTCTGCATTGCCTGCCATCTCCTGAGCATATCAGTCTCACTGGCATGACGTGTTGTCAGCAAGATAAGTAACAAATTCGGCCCTTGAATCCTAAACTTCCAGGCAAATCGTGGGCTGTAAGTTCCTAAAGTGAAACACGACCACATTAGTAAGCAACAAAATTGCACAGCCCCTACATTATCGTAATAAAACATATGTTTGTTGCACCGGATGATCTCTCTAAGTTCAATGGAAGCTCTATGAATTTGTATGCAATGAGCTCCCCCTAGTGGTGGCTACAAGTAGCCAGAATTTTATTTTGTAACTCTGCAAAGATCTACCTTGTAGGCAATCCGGCAATGAATTTTCATGCCTATGTGAATAAACATGGTGGGGATCAGGAGGACATTGACCTTGCTCTGCTAGATTCCTGTGTCAGAAGCAGAAAGTTCTGCAGACTCACAGGCATCTCATGAATTTCTTGCCTGTTTCTTTAAGCAGCTTGTGCATTATTCCAGTCTTATCCTGCCTGTCTCCAGTAACTTGATACCACATCAAAGCTTTTGCTATCTGTATACACGTATTAGAAATTCAGCAAATGGAATCGGGGAACAGCAGGCACAAGGAACAACCTGTTCATCATCCCCTCATTTGTTTTATTCTCACGCAGCCGGCGTGTCCTCAGCCAGCGGAAACGGGTCCCAAAGTTTATTTTCTCAAAATTATTTCTTTCTCTAAGAAAGCTCAAACTTTTGTTTTTTTGTGATAACTTTGAACAGGAGAAATCCACATGCCGTACCAAAGCGGAGAGGATTATGTCCTGGACCATGGTGGCGCTCATGCCCTAGAGGGCTCCGGCAACAGTGCATGATGTGCCGGCTGGTTTCAAAGGCCGCAATCAATAGCAGATGGGATCTGAGGAAACTTGTCCTCCAGCTATATGGTTTGGATGGTGTTTGAGCTCACACAGATTGCTCTTGTTAGTGAGCGCACAGCAGCCCGGGGGAAGTAGTGGGCTGACTTATATAGACAACGTGAGATTCTAATATGAAAGGGTATTGTTATCTGGGACAGGTGGGATGTTAAGTATTTATCTCCTGGAACCCCGACATTGATTGATGAACGTCATCATGGGAGCGGCACTGTGCTCCGCAACATCAGCACATCGTGCCAGACCTCATGAAGTTTTTGGCTTCTCGACCACCGCCGGCGGCTGGTTTCAGGGCAGAACGGGACGGAGAGTAGAGTTGGCTCTATCCATGTAGAGTTGGCTGTATTCATGCTTTCCAGGTAGCCTTAGGGCTTCATCCAACTTCAGCAGCCACCGCTAATCAAATGCCTCATGTTCAGGTTTGGAGGAACTCAAGCAAGCTCAAAGTCCATGCAACTCTACCGTAGCGTTCTGAAGATAGGTGGAACCCATATCCTATGGTTATGCTATTAGTATCCCAGATGGGTATACCTCTTTAATACTGCTGAGCTGGTTCTGAATGCATGCTCGCCAGAGTATGAATATGTCGGCATCCCATATTGAAAGGGTGCTGATGTATTTATGTTTCAGATGCCTAAAAGATGGGGTGAACATTCCTTGACTCTCATGGTGGTGGTGGTGATGGTGGGGATCTCTCTTCTCAAACTGGCGGGGGTGGGGTTGGGGGGGATGCTTGTGGCCCATGGATGTGGTTGTAAAATGAGCCTCCCATAACACAATGACTACCACTAGTCTATAGTCTATCCAGATCATATAGGAAAGCGAACAAATAAAGTGTGAGTAAGTGTGGGTGGTAAAGATGCCCCAGAGCGAAGACGTTCTGCTATTAAAGGAAACCTGTCACCCCCCGTGCCGGGTGAAGGCCGCCCAACCCCCCGCTACAACCCCGGATACTTACCCCATCTCTACAAGTCCCGTTCCTGGAGCCGGTCCTGGAGATCCCCGTCTCGAGCCATCATTCTTTATGGGCGTCGGACCCATCTCAGCAGCGCAAGCGCCGGGCTTCAGTATCCGATATCTCCGTCCTGGGACCGGCTCTAGGAACGGGACTTGGCGAGATGGGGTAAGTATCAGGGGCTCTAGCGGGGGGTCGGGCGGCCTTCACCCCGGCACGGGGGTGACAGGTTCCCTTTAAGTCTAAAGGGTAAAGCTATTCTGAGGTTTTGATGATTTTAGTGGTATGAAAAAGTTATGGTTTCCCTTTAAGGGTGGACTGATCTCCATAGTACTAATAGATCTACAAAAGTCTTTATCTACAAAGAAAATTTCTGTTTTTAATTTGTTTATTTTTTTCATGCTCAAAATAAACGACGACTAAAAGAGAACAGGAAAAAATTCTTGCTCGGCATCTGGATCGTGTGTTCCGTAAATAGATACAAGTTGTATGTTTGAGGTCGAATTTTTCCACGGTCCTTGTAAAAAATGAATTACAGTCACGTCTGCACGAAATCTTTGTATAAAATGGACAAATGTTATGCTGTTTCTTAATGCACCTGTCTCCGACCTTCATACGTGACGAAACTGGAACAAAACCTTAAGCAGAGCTCAGAGATAGTCTCTTTAAGATGCTAAAAAGATTTCTAAGAACATTCAATGGGGTAGATTTATCAAACATGGTGTAAAGTGAAACTGGCTCAGTTGCCCCTAGCAACCAATCAGATTCCACCTTTCATTCCTGACAGACTCTTTGGAAAATGAAAGGTGGACTCTGATTGGTTGTTAGGGGCTACTGAGCCAGTTACACTTTACACCATGTTTGATAAATCTACCCCATTGTTTTCCGGTAGACGTCGCCTAACAACAAAGTTGACAGGGTACATGTGCGGCACATAGAAAAAAATTTAAGTTGATGGGCGACATTCATTTAAAATACAAAACAAACAAAATGAATGTTAGTAAAGCAACAATGCCTCCTGTGCCATCATACAGCAACAATGCCCCCTGTGCCATCATACAGCAACAATGCCTCCTGTGCCATCATACAGCAACAATGCCTCCTGTGCCATCATACAGCAACAATGCCTCCTGTGCCATCATACAGCAACAATGCCCCCTGTGCCCCTATGCAGTAATAATGCCCCCTGTGCCTCTTTGTAGTAATAAAGCCTTCTGTGCCCCCATGCAGTAATAATAGTCACTGTGCCCCTATGCAGTAATAATGCCCACTGTGCCATCATACAGTACTAATGCTCCCTGTACCCCCCAAATGCCCCCAATGGCATAATCTGCCTGTGCCTCCATGCTGTAATGGTGCCCCCTTATAGTAATAATGCTCCGTGTGCCCCCATACTGTAATAGTCCCCCTGTGTCCTCATAGATTAATAGTCCACCCTGAGCCCTCATACTGTAATGCCCAATGGCTAAACAGAAAAACTAACACATAATCCTGCCCACTTGTTGACTACAGCTGCTGCTCCTCTGTTACGTGATGCGCGGGCAGGCACCATGATGGCATCGATCAGTATGGGGATTTCATCGTGGCAGCTCACAGGCTGCAGGTATGAACTGTATACAACCTGTGAGAGTAAATTGTGGAGCAGATAGCATATAGCTCATGCGTCACCATGCTACTTTACTGCATCTGCATCTGGAGGATCCAGTAAAGGGAGGCAATTGACCAGAGATCTGGGTCACCAGGCTAAAAATCACAGACCTGTGCCCTGGATTCCCTGTATTAGAGACACCCCTGTTAGGAGCTTCCGAGTCCCACGGCCACAGATGACAGTCTTAGGGACCACGTTTAGCTTTCTGTTATAAACACCTGGATACTTGGATTTCATAAGCAACCATATCCCTGCCTTGTATTATGCTTCCTAGGAATGGAACAAACGCCTGACTGCCAATGGCTTACCTTTCAAATGGAAAAATATTCCGGCCACCACATTTATCAACAGTCGGCACTTGTGGTTTGCATTTTCTTACATAGTCACCTTGCTGTTCCGTTTGTTCCATCTGTTAGTGAATGCATGTTGGTAGCAGAGATTTTATAGTGTTGTGTACTAAATGTATTAAACTATAGGAGAAGACGACCTAAAGTGACTTGATTACAATTTGTATTTCAGTGACGCCAAAAGGACCTGTGATGCATTTCCTGGTGGCCGTCATCTTGGCGTCTCTTGTGTCTGTTGATGCTGCCACGCCAAGAACGTTCTTATGGCAGGAAGTTGGGAACCCCTCATGCGTCCGATGCTGCTCAGCCTCCGAGGAGCCTGCGGTACCTCCCAAGAAGAGCCGAGTGAAGGAATATGTTGTCTACCCGATGCCGAGAGTCCAGCCTCATATCGATATGACTATTCTCAAAGGTGAGTTGTGATTGAGTTGCAGTGTGAGGTCTAAGGGATATGGTAGTGGTGCCATTGATGGGTCGATAAATGATAACTGGTTTTCCTAAAAGAGTTCTTTCAGTCGATCATTGCCTTGTGTAAGCATGGTAGATATAGTATTACTTACTAGGCTAACTATGTAATACATGGTCTAGCAGATCAAGAGCTAACAGAAGCCTGCTCCACCCTCTAAGATGCCTCTAACCCCTACCAGGCCATTATGGGAAAGGGTTGTCTTTGTGAGGTCTTAAGGTCCTATTAGACGTGCCGATTGGGCCCGATAATAACTGTAAACGAGCGCCGATCTGCTAGATCGGCGCTCGTTTACTGGGCCTATTACACAGCCCGATAATCATTTAACAAGGGCTGCATGGACATCATTACCGATGTTCTTGCAGCCCTTGCTTAAACTCTATACATTACCTATCCATGCTGCAGGGCTCCTCTTGTGCTCTGCTTTTCACCGGGTGATTGGCTGAGCGGCCTGTCAGCTGAGACAGGCCGCTCTGAAACTGCAGCGCGCGGGACCTCAGGAGAAGCAGAGCGCAAGAGGAGCCCTGCAGCATGGACAGGTAATCTATACGGTTTGGAAATCGTCAGCCGCCGGCCGCGCACCGCTGTTACACGTAGCGATGCAAGGTCGGCGCCCGACAATTATAGGTCCAAACCTATATTAATTATTAGCCGATGATTGTTGTGTTTATTACACAGAGCGATAATCAGCCGGAAAGGCCCGATTTGGCCGATTATCGTTCCATGTAATAAGGCCCTTAAACTTCTTTTAAATTGACTTTGTGTAACAGTAGAAATTTCAAAAACTTCTTCGACAATCTTTGTCCTCATCTATGAGAGACCAATAATACAATTTATCATTCATTATGTCTGAATTCAATCAACCTCATTTTTCCAGGTGACAAGGGTGAAATGGGTGGCAAAGGACCTCCGGGAGTCTCAGGAAAAGAAGGTGAACGAGGACTTCAAGGACCACCAGGAATGAAGGGCCAAAAGGGTCAAACGGGTCCTCCGGGGAATTCCTGCAAAATCCAATATGCAGCATTTTCCGTGGCTCGTCGTAAATCCTTACACAGTACCGAGTACTTCCAAACTGTTGTATTTGACACAGAGTTTGTGAACCTGTACGAACACTTCAACATGTTCTCAGGAACCTTCGTCTGCTACGTTCCTGGGATCTACTACTTTAACCTCAATGTACATACCTGGAATTTAAAGGAGACTTATCTACATATCATGAAGAACAGTGAGGAGACAGCCATTTTGTATGCACAACCTAGTGACCGTAGCATCATGCAAAGTCAGAGTCTTATGCTCCACTTAAAGGAAAAGGATGAAGTCTGGGTGAGGATGTTCAAGAGAGAACGTGAAAATGCATTATATAATGACGAGAGTGACGTCTATATTATCTTCAATGGTTATTTGGTCAAGGCAATGGATGAGTGACGTCTATATTATCTTCAATGGTTATCTGGTCAAGGCAATGGATGACTGAGTATATACAGAGCCACCAAAGCACCAATGACCTCCATGTTGGCGGAATCCAAAGACCAAAATTGTACCCAAAGTCTACAGCATCAGTACTATTGGCTGCAGATGAAATGTTCTTCTTGGGGCATTTGTAAATAAAAAAAATATTATTTTATCAAAGTTATTCAGATTTGGCAGATTTATAATTTCAGGTCATCAGTGATAAAGAAGAACAAGGTTTCAAAAATATCCAGGTTTAACTTGTTTTGGTGAATTTATTTATTTTTCATTTCCTCAAACAACAGTATTATAGTAGTTATATGGCCAGAAGATATATAGCCGCACACTGGGAACATCAGACTATACTGACACTTCAATGGATTTAACAAATTCAAAACAACACAATTCGCACAACACAATGTTAGAGGTGCCCAGAAAGCAAGAAGCCGTCCAATAGAAGATATAAGGTAAATAATGCGGCACTCACAGCAGAGTCACGACAATCATCATTTTATTGCAGACATTGGGTAACAGGCAAGGAAGGGGGAAGGTGGTAAGCGGGCACATCTCAGGAGACAACCTTTTTGCAGGGAATGCCCTTTGTCAAGCCAGGAGCAAAAGGCTTGACAAAGTTTGTTCTGCACGAAACAGTTGCGTCCTGAGACACTTACCACCTTCCCCCTTCCTTGCCTGTTACCCGATGTCTGCAATAAATTGATGATTGACGTGACTCTGCTGTGAGTGCCGGATTATTTATTTCATATGTTCTATGACAGGTAGTTATATTCTTGTATACAGGAGCAGTATTATAGTAGTTATATTCTTGTATATAGGAGCAGTATTATAGTAGTTATAATAGAAAGGTAGAGTGCAGTCAGCACTGCCGGCAACGCTATCGATATCGGACGTATGGAAAACCCAACCTGTGCGTGCTTGTACTTGGGGTGCTCCCAGGGATGAAAAGGCAGGATATGCAATGTCGCATGGTAGAAAACAGAAACTGGGGCACTCACCAACGATTCCAAGCTTCTATATCTTTATTCCGTCAGACTACAATCCATAGGTGAGGGAGGACAGATGGACTGGCGGGCGCCTACACCCCCGGAACGACGTTTCACGCCCACTCGCGCTTCTTCCTGCCGGGAAGGAAGAAGTGCCGAGTGGGCGTGAAACATCGTTCCGAGGGTGTAGGCGCCCGCCAGTCCATCTGTCCTCCCTCACCTATGGATTGTAGTCTGACGGAATAAAGATATAGAAGCTTGGAATCGTTGGTGAGTGCCCCAGTTTCTGTTTTCTACCTTGCGACATTATAGTAGTTATATTCTTGTATATAGGAGCAGTATTATAGTAGTTATATTCTTTTGCATCGACTTTTACTCTCTTTATTTTGGATTAAAAATGTTTTCATTAAACTTTTTCTAAGCAAAGTTTTTTTGAGGATTCAATGCATATAGATGCATTCAGTGAAGAAAAACTATGGTAACAAAAACCTGCTTTGCTTAGTTTTTTGGTCTTCAACCCCTTCCCTCCTGGACATATTTTCGTTTTTGCGATTTCGTTTTTTCCTCCTCGGGTTTAAAAGGCCATAGCAGTTGCATTTTTTCACCTGCAGACCCACATGAGCCCTTATTTTTTGTGCAACTAATTGTACTTTGCAATGGCAGACTTAATTTTTGCATAAAATATATTGCGAAACCAGAAAAAAATTATATGCACAGTGAAATTGAAAATAAAACGCAATTTCTAGTTATGCCCCTGGGAGTCACATTGTTCGCAGCTGTGACCGGGCCCACAAATCGAGGCAGCCCAAGGGTACACTTCTAAATTCGAATTGATTACTTATGCCTTACCTGCTAAAATTCAGCAAAATACTCAGCAGTATATGGAGGTCTGTGCAGCAGCACTGACAGGAGTCACACAGGTTAGAAGTCAGAGAAATAAAATGGTGAACCTTTAGCTATGCCACTGCCCTCATATGGCACATGGAGACTGGGTTCATGAGGTTGTACACATGATGGTGCAGATTCCTGTGGTTAGACGCACATCTCCCAAACAGTGAAATCCATGGAATTATCCATTCATTGACTATGGGACTCTTAGAGATAGCCAAATACAGCACTCGATAATGGAGACTCTAGACCAGGAATGTGGAACCTTCAGCCCTCCAGCTGTTGAAAAACTACAATTCCCATCACGCCTGGACAGCCAAAGCCGAAGGCTTTGGTTGTCCATGCATGATGGGAATTGTAGTTCTGCAACAGCTGGAGGGCTGAAGGTTCCCCATCCCTGCTGTAGACCTAGTTCTTTAGATTGCTAAATTCCAATGGCTCGGTCCCGCAGCACTCATAAGCTTTGGACAGGGTTAAGTGTTGTTGGTGGACCCCTTTAAATCTCCAGTTGGTCACAATCTCATCATACCATGAAGAGCGTTATTTTTTTTTTTTTTAGAGCTCGTGTTTGTTTTTATCAATGCAGAAAAATAATACAATGTCTTTATCAGAACTCTTGGGACACAATAACCTACTTCTAAATTGTTCCGAGAACCTGAAATTGCTTATTTTAGACAATGAGATGGATGATTGCATTATTCCTCCATTCAGTGTGGGTAAATCTATATAAATACTATTGTTCAATGCAAATGGGTTTAAAAAATAATTGCATCTTTAGCTCAAAGGTGGCGGCAATTTTACATTTACAGAGAAGAAATTACTTCAGGCGAAAACGTTCACAGACAAGAGAAGAATGAGGAATTGTCTACTGTTAAAGGGCCATGAAGCCCGGAAATGAAGGAGCTGCTTCTCTATGTTATGTCCGTCTAAGAAAGCTCGGTCACCAACAATATGCGACCTGTAAGTCCCATGCGTGAACAGAAAGTTAAATAATAAAATGATGGATGCACGTCGTTGCCTATAGGGGGAGCTTAGGAGCATACTGCATACTGCGCTTATATTAAGTCTAATTTATTAACCAACCTATGACTGTCAGGCATCTGTCTCCTTGACCTTTTCCTTGCCTGCTGCCTTGTAAGCCACTGTATCTGCAGTTTATGACCTTGGCCCATCCCTTACTAAAGAACCTGTGCTGCCCACTCTGACCTCTTTGCCCACCTTTGCCCGGCCATACAACATATGTGGTGTGTGCTACCGGGTGATCCGGTGCTCAACCACCTAGATGATGTTATGTCGGTGGTTGGAATATGGCTCAGCCGGTTAGGATGTAGTCGTGACGCCAGTGCTAGTTCAGCACACAGGTGTGATGGTATACTTGCTTTTAGTTTTTGTGGTTGGCTATATTGATCGCCAATGGTCGGTGACCTGTCGAGCTGTGATGGGTCCCTTGGGCTCTTATCACGGTAGGGAGATTACACACCTGGACTGTAGGTACCGTCACCCACATAAGGGCAAAATGTCCCAAGGATGGTGTGGAGTGTGTGTAGAGGTGCTGGTGCAATTACCATTGAGTCCCAGTAGAACAAATAAATTGATCTTTACTGACAAGTCTCTTGCAATACAGGATAATAAAGTAACGAGTGACCTCTTGAGTTTACTGAATCTGTGTTGAGAGATGTTGACATGCTGAGGTAGGATAAAAGAGTTCAGAGGAGTGGAGAGGAGTTTGTCGGGAGAGCCCCAACCCAATTTAGTAATGTGCTCTGCCGGAACTTGTGAGAAGAAACACATGAGAAGATATTGAGAAGAAGAGAATACTTGTGCCGTGTTTCGACCTGAGTGTCGCTAAACCACCTTCTGCCCTGCAGTGTCGGGTTACCCGCCCTACGAGGGTGACACAAGCCCCAGTCCTGGTTACCTGAAATGAGCTAAGTGTCCGAGTGTGTCCCGTTGTCACCTGCACTGCGAGATAGAGTACGTAGGCCTTGGATACCGCTGCTTTTCTCTATCCGGGTCAGTTCCTCTGTCTAGGATACCGTCCTGCACTGTAAAGAGAGGTTCACTGCGTGGGTTAAGGTGTTCTCTGACTTAGTGCTTAGCACTGCATCTTTAGTGCAAGTGTAGTTGTTAGGAAAAGATTCCCTGCGTTCTCCATATACGTGTGTCCACTATCACCACTAGACTACACACTGCACTGTCCCCTAGGGGTAGTGTTGTGTAAAGAGTGCAGGGATAGGTAGAAGAAGAACAGCATCTCTCATTGGCTGGCACAGACCATGTGGTACAAAAACAGTAACCCTTGAGTGACTACAGCTATGTAACATATAACGAAGGTGAAATATAACACTGGCACCTTGTGGTAAAAATAGAGAATGCAACTTCATTACCACTGAAGGGATAAGTGCTTTAGGCTCGGGTCAGAAAGTTAACTGTGGGACACCACACATATGCTGCCAGTCCAGACCTTGGCTACTATCCTGCCTGACCCCTCAGTGTTTCAAAGTGGTTTTCCTGTCCCAGGGTTGGCCACAGCCTATAGTATACCAGGACCACTTATACAAGGGTTAAAGGGTTAAAACCAGGGACTTACGCAATGCCCTCAGGAGTGATCCTAAATAAACCAGCTAGGTGGCACAGTGAGTCTACACTGCTGATCATTTCTGGGTGTTAGATGGACCTGAGTATTTTTTTCAAAGAGACTTGGACCATCCTAATGACAACATTTCCATTGATAACCCCAGTAGCCAAATAACATTTCCATAAAGTGCCCATATATCAATTCTTTTTCAGCCCCTACTCCGTTTCTTCGGGGACCTAATTAACAAGAAAATTCCCTAGTTTCCCAATCCCAAAATTCAGACTGCATCACTCTAGTTTGAGTGATCACATAGTGGTGTGAGTTTCTTTGTGACGACTCCAGATGACAACTAGGCTGGTCGCAAATGTTCTAGAGACGCGTCAACATTTTTGATCAGTGGGGTCTGGGTATTCAGGCTCCTACCGATCATAAGATAGAGCTGGTAGAAGCATTTGGCTAATGGCCATATTACAGTAAGTGAGTGCTGATCTAATAGATCAGTGCTTGTTTATTGAGCCTCGGTGCTTGTTTATCACGCTGTTCGATTATCGTGCAGCAAGGGCTGTATATATATATCATTACTAGCAATGTCTGTGCAGCCCTTGCTACTAATATAGAAAATAATAACATTTTACTTACCTCTCCACTCTCCCTGGTGTCCTCCTGGCTTTCTCACGCTCATTGCAGTGGCTGATGAAGCTTCCAAACCCATCTTTGCAGTGAGAGGCCGCTCAGCCAATCACCAGCTGAGATGGGGCAACAACCCGGCCAGTGATTGACTGAGCTTCACAGACAGCTGCTATGCTTCTATTGACTCTATCTAATGATTGGTGGGGGTCTGAACACCCAGACCCCAACCAATCAAAACTTTTCACATGTCTCCAGGATGTGTCAGAAATTCTTTAAAGTGACAGTGCCCCTGCAAATAGGTATTCAATGGTGTTGAACTAACTTACCAAGTGTTCGGGCTTGGCCGAACGCGACCGCTTGTCATTTGACTCCCGGTGGAGAAGTTGGATGCCACCCCAGGGAGTCGTGGAGAACATGGGTACAGCCATAGTCTATATCCATGTTTTTCTGGCAGCCTTAGGGTGGCATCCAACGTCTTCAGCTGCTGGGAGTCAAATGCCAAGAGACTGGGATCGGCCGAGCCTGAACGTTCAACATTTTTGTACAACACGAGTATTTGAAAGTCTGATTTAGGGCCAAGTAAGGTGGAGATGGTGGATATATGGCCCTGTGCTTTAAGAATCTACTTTCTACCTCGACATTCATGATGTAGATCACAGGTGTCAAACTCAGGCCCACCAGCAGTTACAAAACTACAATTTCCATCGTGCCTGGACAGCCAAAGCTAAACAGAGTTCCATCATGCCTGGATAACCAGAGCTAAAAAAATTTTTTATTAAAGAATTGTATTGACCCCCAAAAGTTAAACAAATCACCAATAGACACTTAATACGGGAAATTATAAGGTGCTTTTTTCCCTGCACTTACTACTGCATCAAGGCTTCACTTCCTGGATAACATGGTGATGTCACTTCCTGGATAACAGGGTGAGGTCACTTCCGGGATAAAATGGTGATATCACGACCCGACTCCCAGAGCTGTGCGGGCTGTGGCTACTGGAGAGGATGATGGCAGGGGGACACTGAGGGACACAGGGCACTGGGGGGACACTGAGCATCCCCTGCCATCATCCTCTCCTCTGGGAGCTGGGTCGTGACATCACCATGTTATCCAGGAAGTGACATCACCATGTTATCCAGGAAGTGACATCACCATTTTTCCCAGGAAGTGACATCACCATTTTATCCAGGAAGTGAAGCCTTTATGCAGTAGTAAGTGCAGGGAAAAGGCACTTTATGTGCATTTCCAGTAATAAGTGTATATTGGGGATTTGTATAACTTTTTGGGGGCAATACAATACTTCACCAGACTTCTCCTTTAATGAATCTGCCCCATTGTCTATATTTCACATTGTTAACAGTCGTCATTGACAAGCTTGATCCAAACAAAAAAAAAAAACAACAACCTGTCTGTTCTTTACCTAGTACTGAGCACTGTAACACAATCCAGGATCACGATGTTCCGATTCATGGTCATTCAAGGACACAATAGACACAAAAGTCAGATACAGTTCTGTTCCACGAGACAATGGACCCCAAGGTGAGCTACGTTATACAACATCCACCACTATAGGAAAGAATTCTTTACTGCTACCTAATAAAAGTAGGAACATTCATACGACTCAGGGTGGGGAACAATACGGGTGGGGGACAATAAGAAAAATGCTAATATTAATTTAAAGGGATGGTAACCTTAAAGGGAGCCTGTCACCCTCGGTGCCGGGGTGAAGGCCGCCCTCTCTATGGGCGTCAGACTAGTGTGTGCGCCTAGCTTTCGACAGGGATATCTCCGTCCCGTGACCGGCTCCAGGCAGGGGTCTTGGAGAGAAAGGGTAAGTATAAGGGTCTCTAGCGGGGGGTCGGGCAGCCTTCACCCCAGCACCGCAACATTTTTCTATGTTGTGGGAGGAAACCTGAGGCAGAATTATTACCAGGTTCAGATGGGTCATGGGTCCCTGGTAGTCTTAGAAGAAGAGGCTTGACTATTTTCCTATCTCATTTCATCTCACCTCAACCAAATCTTTTCCTGGAGCGTAACGCACGTTGTATTCTGTACGGAGCTCCATAATGATTTTTCCACATCACAACAGAAAACTAGACTATTTTTGTGTAATAGACATGACTTACCACTGATACCAGCAAAGACTTTCTACCTTTAACTACAAATTACAAAAATATCCAAAATTTAAAAATAATGTTTTTATACTCTTGATTGAGAGTCACAAAGAAAGACACCAAAAAACTTATTAGGAACCCTTTATTCCTCATTTGCTTACACTGTGTTGCCTTTTGCCAGTGGGTGGCGCTATTAGGAGCCATCCTAATCTGGGGTTACACCCTACTCTAAGGATCCCATGGCCGTGTCCTAAAATTATGTACGGCTTGTTGTATTGTGCTATACTAAGTGCATCTATGTTGATTGGGATTTTTCCCAGCTTCCCCCTGTTGTTACTCCCTGCTGACAAGAATAGAAGAACATCTTGCAGGATGGACCATCGATTTGGTACAAGTCAACCACAAACCCCTTCTGGGAAAACCCTTGGCCTAATTTTGCAGGAAGGCATGGTATATGAAGTTACGTCAGTGTACACCACTGCCAACCAGACACCACACAACACTGAGGTAGCTGTCTCTATAAGGGGGGCAATCTCGTATGGTATGGTGTGTCCCTTTAATACAGAACGCAGCAGATACAGTGGAACCCTATACCATGTACAGTCCACAATGTAGAAAAAAATGATAGATTCATGTAATATCATTACTAGGTCTCTGCAGATTTTCTTAGGAATAGAGAGTCGAAGCATTTCATGATATCCATAACACCCTGGAAATTTCCATTTACAAACCTGTCACCTCGTGCTGGGCCGGTGAGTGTACATCGGGTTCTCAGCGCGTGCCTCTTTACATTGCCGGTAGGAATGAAATTGATGCCATTTATATCCCAGCTGTTTGTATCCTCTGTTGTAAAGGGAAAATCCAACCTCTTCTTTTCTTTGTCAGCCATTGGCGCGGTTGTTGTGAAAATCCGGTTAATTGCTTTAATCTTTCAGGCCTAAGGGCCCTATTCCACCGGACGATTAACGTTCAGATTATCGTTAAATCGTTCGAATCTAAACGATAATCGTTCGGTTGAAATGCAGTTAACGATTAACGACCGAACGCGAAATCGTCAATCGCTTTATAAGACCTGGACCTATTTTTATCGTTGCTCGTTCGCAAATCGTTCGCATTGAATAAGACATCATAATAGATACGAACGCAATAGCGAATAAATAGCGAAGAAAAACGATCGCCATTACGATCATAAGTAACGATTATCATTCCATGGAAATGAGTGAACGTTTTCAGGTCTTTCGCAATAGCGGTCGTTTGAGATCGTTAATCGTTAACGATTATGCAAACGATAATCGTCCGGTGGAATAGGGCCCTTACAGTCCACCATGTCAAATAAGCCAATTGGACAATGTTAAGGAGTGAGATCACCTCTCGTGATGAGAGAAGGATCTCCTGTTGGCCTCCTGAGATGACCTTTCATGATGATAAGTGTTGAGCGAGCACTTAAATGCTTAAGTCCAGCAATTTTCAATGCTCGAGTAATGAACCCCATTAAAATGAATGTGTCATGAGCCCCCGGATGATGTTGAAGCGGTGGGACGGCCGGTCAATTGCTAGATGGAAGTGTGACGCCACTCGTGGTGGATGGCCTAGATACAACCGGACCTTTGGGTTTTGTTACGTGGCGCCAGTGCCTGGTGGGCACACAGGTGTGTTGGCACGCCCGCTTTTATAGTGTAAGGCCAGTTGTACCCTTCTCCCCTGTGGTCGATGTCCTGATGGGTTGCTGCCTGGTCCCTTGGGATAGTGTAGTCACAGGTGGCCAGAGCGGTGTAATGACCCTCCCGAATAGAGGTAGGACCCACCACCCACAGGAAGGGGAGATGTCCCAAGGTTACGGTGTAGGTACTGTGCAGGTGGTAATAAATAATCACAGACTCAGTGGATAATGTTGACTTGGTTTACTACTTGTAAAGGTGCAGCAGGGAATACAACGGATCCAGAAATACACTTGATACAGTTCCAATAAATACTCAAACATAAAACCACCAGATCTGTGTGATAAGTGCTGAGTAGGATGTAGTAGAGTTGATAAGGTTGCACTGAGGTAGCGTAGTAGAGAGGGGGGTGCCGTGAGAGTCTCAACTCAAGTAGTAATGTGCTCTGCCGGGATGTTGGAGTGTGTAGAAGGATACTTGTAGAAGAAGAAGAAACCTGTGCCCATGTGTTGACCTTTCCTATAGTCTTCACACTGCCTTATGCCCACTAGCTTTGGCTGAACCATACTGATGGGTGACACAGGCCCTAGACCTTGTTACCTGGGATGAGCAGAGTGCTAAGGGTTTCCTGGCTGACATTCGTACTGCAAGATGGAGTTCATAGGCTGTCCAGTAACTTTGCTCCACCCGGATCAGTTCCTAGCTCTTTAGCTCTTTTATGGATACTGTCCTGCACTGTGGTTACTCGTAGTCCACAGAGTAGTTTGAGATGATTTGTTGGCTATTCCTCTCCTGAACGGCTTATCACTGCATCACAAAGCATGTGGGTGCTTCAGGAAAGAAGTTGGTAAGCGATGTCTGTCCTGCGTCCTACTTATGCGGGGCACTGACTAAGACTGCGACTTGTCTGTTGAGGGGACCTGACAGAGGGCCAGGGCCCAGGTAGAACCATTGTGGAGAGCTATCTGAGCTGCATCCTTTCTCCACAAAATCTCCACTAAGACTCCTCCCTCACCCAAGGGACTAACTTCCTAACCAGGCTCAGGCTCAGGTCACACTGTCTCGTCTTGTCCTTACCTCCCCGTCCTGACATGCTTACTGTGAAAGCGGAAGACAAACGACTGCTATTGAAGGTGTATGGCCACATTTTCCCAAGCACCCCGATGCTTTATCGAGCACTATGCTTGACTGAGAATGCTTAACACTAATGATGAGGGAAGGATCCATGTTGGCAACCTCCATAGATTGGCTTTCACAATAAGGGAGGGATCCATGTTGGCAACCTCCTGACATCACCTTTCACAATTAGGGTGCTCAATTTTCATAGAATATGATAAGTGTTACATATCTTATTACTCAACTCTTTGGGTTGGGTTGGGCTGGGCTGGTGGGCTATAGTTATGCTACTGAAGGTCATAGAGTAAAAGGGGTCAAAATTAGCTTAGAAAATTCATCCGGACTAGAGATGAGTGCAACTCAAGCATGCTCCAGTTATTTGGAATTTGACTCCTGATGGCTGAAGAAGTTGGATGCAGTCCTAGGGAGTCTGGTAAACATGTATACTGTCTTTGCCCATGTTTTCAAGGACTTCCAGGGCTGCATCCAACTTCTTCAGTCAGCAGTATGCAAATGCAGAACGATCGGACTCGAGCATGATTGAGTTGCTTTCATCTCTAATCCAGACCCTAAAATGTGACACCAAATACACATCCTATATTCCATTGCTTTCCGTCACTGTTAGAATCCAGATTCCTAATTTTTGAGGTTTTGTTTCCGAACAATGAATTATGGAGGATCTGGAGAACATGCCGTACCTTGTATCGTGCTATGTGACTGAGGTTTTGAGCCCATCAGAAGACTTGAGAGCCATTACATGAAGGTAATACAGCTTGATAATCCATTTACGACCTGTATCAATTAACACAATGCAAAAAAAGCAGCTGCCTTAGAAGCATAAGGTCATACCGCCGTTTGCAGATTTCTCTTGCGTGTGAAACAAAAAGCGGTTTTAATAATACCGTCATAAAATACTTCAAGGAAACAGTGCAGAGTATTCAGCTGTATTATGAGCTTGTCATACCTTAACAAAAAGCTTCTGATGCAGGGTCAAACAGAGTGGAGCAGCAATATGTGTACAAGCCCTTCCAAGTTTCCATCAGCCTCCAGTGGACAAAAGCTTTTCTTCTACCGCAAGGATGCGGGATGAATTCAGACAGGTATTGTCAGCGGGCAGACCGTGAAGGCCGGAACAGCTGGCGGACGGGCTGACGTCCTGGTCATGTGTCTACAAATAATTGATAATATGATCAACCAAATTTCTCTAAACAACAACTCCCAATATGCCTGACAGTGACAGGACTAACCAATCACTTTGGACATCTTCAGGATTTGCATATGTCTTCTAGAAGTCAAAGATAGTTGTGTGAACAAAGGGCATTTCTTATACACTGCCCAGCCACAGATGACTCCATATGTAGTGTCCCAGCCACAGATGACTCCATATGTAGTGTCCCAGCCACAGATGACTCCATATGTAGTGTCCCAGCCACAGATGACTCCATATGTAGTGTCCCAGCCACAGATGACTCCATATGTAGTGTCCCAGCCACAGATGACTCCATATGTAGTGTCCCAGCCAGAAACGACTCTATATAAAGTGTCCCAGCCAGAAACGACTCTATATAAAGTGTCCCAGCCAGAGATTACTCCATATGTAGTGTCCCAGCCAGACGACTTTATATGTTGTGTCCCAGCCAGAGATGACTCTATATAATAAAGTGTCCCAGCCAGAGATGACTCCATATGAGTGCAAAAGCCAGACCGTGCTCCCACAAATAGTGCTCCAACCAGACTGTGCTCCCACAAATAGTGCTCCAACCAGACTGTGCTCCCATAAATAGTGCCCCAACCAGACTGTGCCCCATAAAGTGCCCCAACCAGACTGTGCCCCATAAATAGCTTCCCAACCAGATTGTGCCTCATAAATAGTGCCCCAACCAGACTGTGCCTCTATAAATAGTTCCCCAACCAGACTATGCCTCCATAAATAGTGCCCCAAACAGACTGTGCCTCCAAAAATAGTGCTCCAACCAGACTGTGCCTCTATAAATAGTTCCCCAACCAGACTATGCCTCCATAAATAGTTCCCCAACCAGACTATGCCTCCATAAATAGTGCCCCAAACAGACTGTGCCTCCAAAAATAGTGCTCCAACCAGACTGTGCCTCCAAAAATAGTGCTCCAACCAGACTGTGCCTCCAAAAATAGTGCTCCAACCAGACTGTGCCTCCATAAATAGTTCCCCAACCAGACTATGCCTCCATAAATAGTGCTCCAACCAGACTGTGCCTCCATAAATAGTGCCCCAACCGGACTGTGCTCCCATAAATAGTGCCCCAACCAGACTGTGCCTCCATAAATAGTGCTCCAACCAGACTGTGCCTCCATAAATAGTGCCCCAACCAGACTATGCCTCCATAAATAGTGCCTCAACCAGACTGTGCTCCCATAAATAGTGCCCCAACCAGACTGTGCTCCCATAAATAGTGCCCCAACCAGACTGTGCTCCCATAAATAGTGCCCCAACCAGACTGTGCTCCTATAAATAGTGCTCCAGCTAGAGAATGCCCCCATAAATAACAGGCCAGCCACAGAGTGCCCTATAACTAGTATCTCAGACACAGTAGGTCCTTATTTGCGGTCAGCCCTATTGGGCAGAGTTCTTCCTGTGAGGTCTTGTTTATGGATATGAGGGGTCAGCCATGTGTTCTAGTCTTATATAACCCTCCAAACCCTAAAAGTTCAGTTTAACTACATTTATTTTTTTAAGGATAATCATACAAAAAAAGGTATAATAGGTTTCCAAGCATTTTAATTGGCTTCTGTATTCTCCTTTTTCCTTTGTTTACATGGCATTGGATAAATTAAGGTTGGTTGTGACCCTGTGGATGCCGAGAGCTTCTCCTGACTCCCACTCATACAGGCAGCTCCTTCTCCATCTCCCGACATGTAAACATGTCATTTGTACGCTAATGAGACCAGATGACCTGTTATTCCATATACCCTGACCTGATCTATATACACAAATCCCAAAGGGAAAGCTCCAGATTCTGATGGGCACAAGATCAAAAATTCTTGAATTTAATTAAAATTAAGCACTTTAGGTCTCATGTTGTATCTAATGCACATAGATTCACCAGGTCGTGCACATAGGAGACAGGGGGTTCTATAGCAACGATAAAAAAATGAGGCCCTTTCCAGCAGCCGCCTGACACCACCCTTATCCAGTTTCCATAGTTCAAGCACCTTTCCTACTTCCTTGTAGGCTGCGAATAATAAGACGTGTATTTCAATGCATTCCGTCTTTTATTTGGAGATCGGTTCAGACACTTGTAGACGACTCATTTGAGAAAACACAATTTATTTCTCTATGGCAACCGAGAGAAATAAATCACCAACTGCAATGGTTAAGCTTCATCGAGCGAGCGCAGAGTCTAGCGGAGCTGATAAGAGTCCATTGGAGTCCTTTTACCTAAGAAATAAGCCGTGCCGTTCTTCCTCCTAATCTGCCCTGGCTATCTCATGGAGGAGATTGGGTGATTCGTCACCTTAGTAAACATTGCTATTGGGATCATAGGTGACACCACAAATACGCAGTTTTGAGTAATTGCCTTTATTTTTTTTTGTGGCTTTGTGATAGCAGAAAAACAAAATAAGAAATGTAATCTGTGGTAGAAATGACATGTTATCTATGTTCCTCAGGTCAGTACGATTACTATAGCCAATTTATATAACTAAAAAAAAAAATTGCAAATTCATTTTTTTTCTTCAACTTAAGAATAAAAAAAATAAAAAAATGTTTTGTTCTGATCCTTATAACGTTTTTATTTTTTTTATTACGAGGCCATTTTTTGAGCCATGATCTGCTGTTTTTATTGGTACCTCACTTGCATATATTCAACTTTTTGATTACTTTTTATCTGGATGTGATGTGAACAAAAATGTGCAATTTGGCACTTTGTCTGTTTTACCATGCAGGGTCAGGAATGGTATAAATTTTTTTTTTTTTTTTTTTTTTTTATATATTTTATGTTTGTTTTTTTTGTTTATATTTTTTTATTTAGAAAATGGGAAAAGGGGGGGGGGGGTGATTTGAACTTTTATTATGGCATGGGATTTTTCATATATTAAAAAAACTTTATTTATTTTTAGATTTATTTGTAGTCCCCCTAGGAGACTTCTATGAGCAACACCATGATTGCACATAGAGACCAATGCAGTACATAGGTACTGTATTGGTTGATCTTATCTACACTTGATTGCTACAGGCCGCTGAAGGCACAGAAGAGGATCTGGGCTGTGAGTATAACGGAATGAGTTTCCGGTGATTGCATTGCAGGAAGTCGATTCCCCCACTGGATGCCCAATAAGTGTTGACAACGGCATCCAAATGGTTAATTAGCAGGCACAGTCCATTGACTTTCAAGAGAGGCAAGGTCCAGAGATGGCTCACGTTGTGTACCCTTTTTTCGATGGCATAACGAGTATAACCTTCATTCGTTGTGAAGAGGTTTAATTTTTATTGTTTTTGTTATTATTGTTTTTACATATTTCTTCCTTTGTTTGTTTTTCCTTGTTTAGAATGTTTTTTGTTTACATTATTTATTTTTTTAGCTGACAGTTAAATTAAGTCAGTGTGCTTACCGAGAAGTTTACATCTGCTGTAATTTGTCTCATTGTTTTATTGTGTGTCTATCATTTACTATATTGAACCAGGCAGGATGACAGTTCTGCTCAGGGGTACGAATAAATTGCTTTTCTGCAGTACAACTATGTAGGAGAGCCCATTTATAAAACGATAACATTGGAAGCCTATAGGATATGTTTTGACAAGTTCCATTTTTGATTGACCCATATGTCCTGCCAGATGTCAGCCGTCCAGCATGGTCCATGACAGCAAGATGAAATGTTACAGGCTTGCAAAGCATTGCAGTTAGTTTAGGCCGGAGCTATGGACAGTGTTCTAAACCAGCACACTTATTATTGGCTGTAGGCTTCATACACGGATCCATATTGATCATGATGTGTGAAAGATCAGCTAAACTCTTCTCTCCAAGTCTCTCTTCTCGTTGCAGAACATGAGCTCTATAGACTTACTATAGAATTTGCCTCCTGCAACAGAGAGACAGGCTAGCTGAGCAGATCCTTTGCTTCTCGCGATCAGTGGGGGCTCAGTACCCAATGGAGAGTGATCTTTGGATACGTCTCTATGATAGCACAACTTATATTTATCTTCAGCAAATAATATGCAAAACCTCTAAACCCCATTGGTGTGCATGCCCTTAAAACGCATGAGACACATGAGGTAACTTGCTGAAAAGTATTCTTGAATTATATCTTTTGTGCTGGAAAAAACATTTTCACAGTGTTTTTTGTGACGTACTTGAGGACATGAATTCCTATTTGAATATTGTGATGTAATTTTTGAAACTGGTGTAGGATTTTATGGTTCCTTTTTCTCTGATTCACCTCCATTTAACCTGCTCTGGGTTTTAAAGGGGGTGTCTGGGGATTTAATAATTGTATGTGTGGAAGGGTAAAAATAAAGAACCTATACTCACCTGCCCTGAGCCCCTCCCCCAAGCTGCTATGCTACTGGTCCCCTGTCCTCTCAGCTACATACTGGTTTCTGGAACTGCCCCACTCAGCCAGTCATTGGCCACAATGGTGTCCCACCTCAGCCAGCGGTAGTTCCTGAAGGCATGACACAGCATTAGCGACCAGGAAGTAGCCGAAAGGACTGCAAACATGACCATGGTAGTTGCGGGGGCTCAGGGCAGGTGAGTATAGGTTCTTTACCCGATCCTCAGACACATATATGTTTTTTTAACCCTTAACCCCTTAAATGTGTAATAGGCCCACCACCATTAATGATTTCTTAGTGATCACTGTTTTCACAGGAAATGGGAGGAATCTACAGAAGATGCTCAAGAGGGCAACAGAAAAGCTATCAGCCATTTGCGTAAACCACGGCTCTAGGACATACACAATTAATGTGGTCAGAAGTCATGCGACTTTTACTGTGTACTGGTGGGTTTCTGGCGATTTTCTTGAGGATAGAAAACCAATGTATAATGGCCATAAATATCAGTGAACTGAGGTTTCTTGGAGATGCCATTGAGTTGATTGATTTTACAGGCCCACAGACATGAACGCTTGGGGAATAAGCTGCTGTCAAACGCCTTTAGGCTGGGTTCACACTATGTATATTTGAGGCTGTATTTGGTCCTCATGTCAGGTCCTCATAGCAACCAAAACCAGGAGTGGATTGAAAACACAGAAAGGCTCTGTTCACATAATGTTGAAATTGAGTGGATGGCCGCCATATAACGGTAAATAATATCCATTATTTCAATACAACAGCCGTTGATTTAAAATAACAGCAAATATTTGCCATTAAATGACGGCCATCCACTCAATTACAACATTATGTGAACAGAGCCTTTCTGTGTTTTCAATCCACTCCTTGTTTTGGTTGCTATACAGCCTCAAACATACAGCCTCAAATATACATAGTGTGAACCTAGCCTTAGTGGCAGATTATCTGCCCCAGAACAAAAGTATTGGGTACTTGAAATCCAACATATCCAATTAGAGATGGAAGTAACTAATGCATGCTCCAGTCCAATCATTCAACATTTGATTACCGGTGGCTGAAGAAGTTAGATGCAGTCCTAGGGAGTCCTGAAAAACATGGACACAGCCATTGGACAAAGGCTGTATCCATGTTTTCCCGGACTGCCTAGGACTGCATCAAATTTTTTCAGCCACCGGTAATCAAACGTCTGAGCAAGCTCAAGGTGCGTGCGTTCATCTTTAACCAATCCTTCTCCCCATGACATCTACAGTAAGAGAAGAGTTGAGTGGCCACCATATACAATCAATGGTTAGAATTGGTGGCTAGAATCCTGACTTCACTGTCAATGACTCATTTCATAGGTCAAGTTTGCCTTTTGTTTTTCTTCTATGATTTCTAACTTTTTATCAAAGATGCTCTATGACCCAGTTAATGTCAATGTCAACAATGGTCAACGTCAACATCGCCTCCTCGTCCACGGGATATGGTGCCTTTAAAACCCCCCACACATCTGAAGGGCAAGAACGCTGTTCTCTGTCGTATCACGTTCATTGGGAGCTCCATGTATTCTTTACCATATGTAATTAGCCTCGATGGCCACTTGAGAACACGATGATGAATCTATGTTAGTCTTTTCAGCAATGTGGAATTTAATTATACAATCAATGCTTGAGATGGAATTACTCATAGGAAGTCACTTACCCGACCACAATATTGATGTATAGAAAGAGAGGGGTACACGACCAGGATGTGCGCTAATAAAAATTCCACCCTCCACCTTTTTGTTATAATTGGCAATCAATAGTAATTACGCTCTGATGTGATGGTATTATGGTGCGATAAAGACTACAATGAATGACTCAATCAGCGTGGAGGGTTCTGATACGTTTACTTAGAATCTTAGACTATTGGCGCCAGCTATAGCTGTTCACTGTGGCAGTCCCGCATCCTGACCTACAGTCACATGATGACCACTATCTTCTCATATCCTCTTAGTACTAGCCAAGGCCCAGCTTGACTCCAGCAGGGACTGTCTTATCTTGTGTCCTCTCTCTACAGGAACCTAACTAAGACTGATTTACACTTCCTCTCCCCGTTTGACAACTTCCTACAGGGTGTCTAACAGCTCCTGTGAGTGGCGGAGAAGAGAGTGCAAGAAGAAAGAAGGATAGAGATAGGTAGAAGAGTATCTCTCATTGGTGTGCAGAACCATGTGGTACAGAAATAACAGTAACCCATTAGTAACTACAGCTGTGAATTACTCACACATATGAAATACTGACATCTAGTGGGGAACAATAAAATAACTTCTGAACACTTCAGCACCACTTAAGCTAACGAAAGAACTTTTTGGACAGGTGAATGAGATACAAAAAGAAAAGAAAAAAAACCACAGTGATGGGACACCACACATGTAATATCCCTGATCTCTGGATATTTCTACATCTATCAATGCCAGAACAGTAACACTAGAAATAGTAACACTAGAGAACAGAAGCCATCAGCTGGGGTGCCCCATCACTGTGATCTGAGTCCCACGCAATTCCCGTCCACCGTGACGGCACAAAACGTTGCTGCTATAAAAAGAAGCTTAAACCAAGTCTTTCATTCAGCGTGAAAAGAAAATGTGCTTTTCAATTTATTTCATCTTAACCGATTCTCATCATTTTGCTGGAGATTACTTCTCAATCTGATGTTGTAATAGATGAAAGGTGGAGGACTAAAAGCTGCCCGGTCCTCCGTAATAAAGAGTCTCCGGCCTCAAGGGTTACACTTCATCACACACAATTGTTTCTTATACTACAGAAACTGAGGAATAATAGATAGGGGGCATATAGATAGATAGATAGATAGATAGATGATAGATAGATAGATAGATAGATAGATAGATAGATAGATAGATAGATAGATAGATAGATATGTAGTGTCCCACTACAAGTTTTTTTTTCTTCTTACACCTTTGTAAATGTTTATCTCTCTAGTGTCCCAGGTTAGGACAGGATGCCGCTGTTCCTTACTCCAACCACTAGATGTCACTCTCACAGCACAGCTGCAGATAACTCTAGGTCTAGCTACACACACACACACACTTCCCTTAATTGTAACGACTTCCCTTTAGCAGTTAGGCTTCAGACCAGGCAGGACGTGTTATTCCTGTTCTCCAGTATTCTGTTTCAGAGGGAGAAGAGAGCATACCTGTTTCTCAAAGCTAGTTACCCAATCACTATGGGTTGCCAGACAAGACCCCTAGGGAAACCAGAGACAAGGGAGTCCTCGCCCTTGCTTACGCTGAGGACAGGGGTGGGGGAGATTGGATCCGGGAGCAGGGGACAGCCGCGGGGGAGATAGGAACCAGGAGCTGGGGACAGTGGCAGGAGAGATTTGAGCCGGGAGCAGGGGACAGCGGTGGGGGAGAAAGGAGCCAGGAGCGGGGGACAGCGGCGGGGGAGAAAGGAGCCAGGAGCGGGGGACAGCGGCGGGGAGATTGGATCTGGGAGCAGGGGGACAGCGGTGGGGGAGATTGGAGCCAAGAGCAGGAGACAGCGGCAGGGGAGATAGGAGCCAAGAGCGCTGGACAGCCACGGGGGAGATTGGAGCCGGGAGCAGGGGGACAGCCACGGGGGAGATTGGAGCCGGGAGCAGGGGGACAGCGGACGCGAGGAAGATAGAAGGCAGAAGCGGGGGAGATTGGAGCCGGGAGCAGGGGGACAGCGGTCGGCGAGGAAGATAGAAGGCAGAAGCGGGGGAGATGAGAGCGAGGAGCAGTGACAGAAGTGAGGGAGGCATCAGTGCCGCCATCCGCACGATGACCTGTCCTATTTTTTCACAGCAAGGATCAAGGCACGGATGCGGCACGGATGCTGTGAATGCCCACATAGGATTTCATGGACCCTAAAATTGTCCGTGGTCGCGGATCTGTGACCACGGACAAGTTTACGGGACGTGCGAATAAGCCCTAATGCTCTTTACATGTTCTTTACTGTAAAAGCAGTGATAATATAAGTCTCTATATAGATGCTGGACTGTGAGAACCATGAGACTATGGAGCTCTCTATAGATTCTTTAATGTGAGTGCAGTGAGACAATGGAGCTCTCTGGGGCCTGGATGCATTTCTGGAGTGTAATAATATTACAGGTTATAAGTAATATATTTCATAGACTGTTGATCCAGGGATTAATACTGATTTGGAGTCAGGGAGGATTTTTTTCTCCTAAAATGAAGAAAATTGGCTTCTACCTTATATTTATATATATTTTTTTGCCTATACACACTATAACAGGCTGAGCTGGATGGACCTGGGTGTTTCATCAGCCTTATATACCATGTTATTATATATGTTACTCTCCTGACGATCAGAGGTTGGACCCCGGTGGCCTCTGTTATACAATGAGCTATGCTGTGGATTTAGGAAAACACTGGCTGAAGAAACAAGGATGGGGGTCCGACGCCTCATATACAAACGTGCAATTCACCAACTAGAACAATGAGATAAAAGGGTCGCAAGGTTGACTTGACCCTTCTGTAAAAGCAAAGATACGAAGCACAAAGCCAAGATTGAGATGTCATCACCAGACAACAAAGCATGGAGCAGGACATGCTCTCGAGCTAATATTTACCTGGGGCTGCTGGAAAGGTGCAGGATAAATCAATGTATCATTGAGAAAAAGCTGGAAAAGTACAACGGTGGTGGCCGATATATGGCGAGGCTAACAAAGCTGTGTATGCTTGGTCAATACAAGTGATTGAAGTGTGGAAATGTATCTATAGCTTAAATATTGGCTTTCCTAAAGGGACAATAAACCTAGAAATGAATAATATAAGTCAAAAGAAGAAAAAATCTGTATAATCCCAGTGGTCACCACATGTTAGCGTAGCATACTGTATGCATTTTCTCATTTTTTTAATAGAAATATAAAAAAACAAAACAACACTACATATATACCACAAGATGTCACTATTATCTGTATATGCACTTGTATATTGTACAGCTGTAGTGAACAAGGGGTTATTGTTTGTTGTAATCTGCGCAACAATGAAATTCCTCTTCTCTTCTTCCCCTATCTCTATTCTCCTTTTCTCTTTACACTTTCTTCTCCACCACTCACAGGGGACATTACACCTCCTGTAGGAAGTCATCACATGGGGAGAGGAAGTACACCCCTACACTGTCCAGTGTAGTCTAGTGTTTGGTAGTGGATAGATGCACATGGGAGACACAAAGACATTTTCTTTAAAAGATACACCTATTTCTACTATGCAGTGCTAAGCCACTCAGGAGTCAGAGAATACCCCAACCCACGCCGTGAACACTTCAAAAAGGGCAATACAGTATCCTGAAACAAGAGGAACTGATCCGGATAGAGCAAAGTTGCTACAAGGCTACGTACTCTAGCGCAGATTGTAACTAGGTAAACCTGGCCACCTTGCTCCACATAGGTAACAAGGACTGGGGCTTGTGTCACCTGATACTGTAGGGCAACAGGTGGTATCACTACAGCAAAGGTCGAAACATGGGCATAAGTAATCCGCACATATGGAATCCGGAAGCAGAGAGTGCCTTCTCTCAACTAAAATCCGCTTTCTCTTCGGCCAAAATACTCCATTGCCCTGACACTAAGAAACCATTCTATCTGGAGGTGAATGTCTCTGCCGTTGGGGCTGGAGCAGTTCTGTTCCAGAAAGATGAAATTCTGGAGGCGACATGAATAGGCATCTCATTTCCCTGGTCAAGTCAGGACTAACCAGAAAATTCCAACTCTTAGGCCAAATTCCCAAGTCCGTTGTTCTGTCCGCAATTTCAGACAGAACAGAAAACCAATGTTAATCAATGGCCTCTAGAGATGAGCGAACCTGGAGCATGCTCGAGTCCATCCGAACCCGAACTTTCGGCATTTGATTAGCGGTGGCTGCTGAAGTTTGATAAAGCCCTAAGGCTATGTGGAAAACATGGATATAGTCATTGGCTGTATCCATGTTTTCCAGACAACCTTAGAGCTTTATCCAAGTTCAGCAGCCGAGACTAATCAAATGCCGATCGTTCGGGTTCGGATGGCCCCGTTCACATGTCCGTACATGTATACTGGGCTGCAATCCGTGCCGCAGAAAAAACGGACATGTAATGTAGACCTTTTTCTTGCGGCACGGATCGCTGGGGTAATAATGTGTGAACATACTGCTCTGTGAAGCACGGAGCACTACGGATGTACTACGAATGTGTCAATGAGACCTTAGAGGATAGACTTGGACATAGCTCTGCAGGGACTGGTTCTCACCTGAAAATAGGTGGACCTGGGAGACTCCTTTCTCATTAAAGCTGCCTGTGGAAGTGTCATGTGACCAGAATCTTTACTTTCTTGACATGTGCCACTACGAACAATTAACCCTTGCATGTTCACTTTCTTATACCTCAGTATATGCAGTTGAGCAGTGTTCAGACCCAGCATAAGACACTTAGCAAGACATTCCTCCCACATGACAACTTTATACTGATAGTGGCTAGGATACGGGTGCTGGGACACTGCAGTAAGGATAAAAATGAGATGACAATAATTGAATCTAATGTCCAATGTAATGGTGCGTTTACACGTAATGATTATCGTGCGAAATTGCGCAATAACGATCGAATTCGAAAAATAATCATACGTGTAAACGCAGCAAACGATCAAGCGACGAGTGAGAAATCGTTCATTTTGATCTTACAACATGTTCTCAAATCGTCGTTCGCAAAAAATTCGCAGATCGTTCCGTGTAAACAGTCGTTCGCCGATTTAACCAATGTGTGAGATAGGCTTAAGCGATCGCAAAACGATTTTCTGTACAATATAATGTACCGTCTAAACGCTGATCGTTATGAAAAAAAAATCGTTACTCCGACATCGTTAATCGTACGATCGGGCCAATTATCGTTTCGTGTAAACGCAGCATAAGGGGAAAAAATTTAAAGCTACTACTAAAATTCATCATAGTCTATAGGTGAACACACCTGGATGATACAGGGCTCATCCCTTTAATAGACACTTCAAAGTAACTTCACCTTTAAGAAGTACTAAGTCATTACTGTTCTGACTACTAACTTTACAAGGGGCAGCACCATATCCTGGAGCCTGGTTCGTCCTAGCAATTAAAGTCTTTATGATTGTTACATATATCCTTTTTTATGTGTATTTCCCTTTAAATGTGACTAGCTGTTGTTTCATGCCGGCTCCTGACTATAGTAACTGGGAGTGGAGGGAAGCTGTTATATAGATGTTTGCTCCATCTGCTTTGGCTTTTGTCTGTTTTGTTCTGTAGAAATCACAGTGTGCACATATAAAACAAGCTGGTTTTCTGACAGCCCAGACGTTAGAGGCCTGGGATATAATAACTGAGCTGCCAGCTTCCCTCTACAGAGTCTATGCAGATAATAGCACAGGACAAAGGTGACGTGTTTGTTGTCAATGTGATCATTACTCGCCTGACGCTAGTCTGGAGAAAGGTTTCCTCTATTGTTATCTATTGGCGGCGCACTAAGCTTCTCCGCAACGTCTAACAATGGAAGGAAAAATACCACCCCATGGCCTTGGTTTTCTCAATAGGCAGATATGGCTATCGGAGCAACCCAGCAGATAGGAGACTGGCACTGCCACAACAATAACAACACCATACAAACACCCACCTCATAACACCACGAAAACAGGAACCGCATCCTACAAAGGAAAATATATCCACCCAGCCAGTCAACGTACAAAGTACATACAGTATGAGATAGCCTAGAACCAAGTATCTCCCAAATCACTAAAGCATCATCACCACATCGGCCGGTCTTAGGGTGGATGTAATCTGTGCATTATTCCACTGTTGGGACATCACTGTGTGTAGTATCCCTGTACTGTGACATCACTATGTGTAGTATCCCTGTACTGTGACATCACTGTGTGTATTATCCCTGAACTGTGACATCACTGTGTGTATTATCCCTGTACTGTGACATCACTGTGTGTATTATCCCTGTACTGTGACATCACTATGTGTAGTATCCCTGTACTGTGACATCACTATGTGTAGTATCCCTGTACTGTGACATCACTGTGTGTAGTATCCCTGTACTGTGACATCACTGTGTGTAGTATCCCTGTACTGTGACCTCACTATGTGTATTATCCCTGTACTGTGACATCACTATGTGTATTATTCCTGTACTGTGACATCACTGTGTGTATTATCCCTGTACTGTGACATCACTGTGTGTATTATCCCTGTACTGTGACATCACTGTGTATTATCCCTGTACTGTGACATCACTGTGTATTATCCCTGTACTGTGACATCACTGTGTGTATTATCACTGTACTGTGACATCACTGTGTATTATCCCTGTACTGTGACATCACTGTGTGTATTATCACTGTACTGTGACATCACTGTGTGTATTATCCCTGTACTGTGACGTCACTGTGTGTAGTATCCCTGTACTGTGACATCACTGTGTGTATTATCCCTGTACTGTGACATCACTGTGTATTATCCCTGTACTGTGACATCACTGTGTGTATTATCCCTGTACTGTGACCTCACTATGTGTATTATCCCTGTACTGTGACATCACTGTGTGTATTATCCCTGTACTGTGACGTCACTGTGTGTAGTATCCCTGTACTGTGACATCACTGTGTATTATCCCTGTACTGTGACATCACTGTGTGTATTATCCCTGTACTGTGACATCACTGTGTGTATTATCCCTGTACTGTGACATCAGTGTGTGTATTATCCCTGTACTGTGACATCACTGTGTGTATTATCCCTGTACTGTGACATCACTGTGTGTATTATCCCTGTACTGTGACATCACTGTGTATTATCCTTGTACTGTGACATCACTGTGTGTATTATCCCTGTACTGTGACATCACTGTGTGTATTATCCCTGTACTGTGACGTCACTGTGTGTATTATCCCTGTACTGTGATATCACTATGTGTAATATCACGAAAGAAAAAGAGCGCTGCACCTCACACCTATGGCAGATACTAGTGCCGCTAGGCTAAATAAAAAACACATCAGAATTTTGTGTATGAATTGATCAAGCCATACTGCCCCATGTACCTCGTGCCGGTATCTGATACACATGGGTCCCTACACTAAGTCCACACCGTGCCAGTCAGTGGCCACCAACCCCGCAGGCGTGCACAGTCAGGGAAGGGAGGCCATGGAACGGCCCTGCGACTATGTGTAGTATCCCTGTACTGTGACATCACTGTGTGTATTATCCCTGTACTGTGACATCACTGTGTATAATCCCTGTACTGTGACATCACTGTGTATTATCCCTGTACTGTGACATCACTGTGTATAATCCCTGTACTGTGACATCACTGTGTATTATCCCTCCTGTACTGTGACATCACTGTGTATTATCCCTGTACTGTGACATCACTGTGTGTAGTATCCCTGTACTGTGACATCACTGTGTGTATTATCCCTGTACTGTGACCTCACTATGTGTATTATCCCTGTACTGTGACATCACTGTGTGTATTATCCCTGTACTGTGACATCACTGTGTGTATTATCCCTGAACTGTGACATCACTGTGTGTATTATCCCTGTACTGTGACATCACTGTGTGTATTATCCCTGTACTGTGACATCACTATGTGTAGTATCCCTGTACTGTGACATCACTATGTGTAGTATCCCTGTACTGTGACATCACTGTGTGTAGTATCCCTGTACTGTGACATCACTGTGTGTAGTATCCCTGTACTGTGACCTCACTATGTGTATTATCCCTGTACTGTGACATCACTATGTGTATTATTCCTGTACTGTGACATCACTGTGTGTATTATCCCTGTACTGTGACATCACTGTGTGTATTATCCCTGTACTGTGACATCACTGTGTCTTATCCCTGTACTGTGACATCACTGTGTATTATCCCTGTACTGTGACATCACTGTGTGTATTATCACTGTACTGTGACATCACTGTGTATTATCCCTGTACTGTGACATCACTGTGTGTATTATCACTGTACTGTGACATCACTGTGTGTATTATCCCTGTACGGTGACGTCACTGTGTGTAGTATCCCTGTACTGTGACATCACTGTGTGTATTATCCCTGTACTGTGACATCACTGTGTATTATCCCTGTACTGTGACATCACTGTGTGTATTATCCCTGTACTGTGACCTCACTATGTGTAGTATCCCTGTACTGTGACATCACTGTGTGTATTATCCCTGTACGGTGACGTCACTGTGTGTAGTATCCCTGTACTGTGACATCACTGTGTATTATCCCTGTACTGTGACATCACTGTGTGTATTATCCCTGTACTGTGACATCACTGTGTGTATTATCCCTGTACTGTGACATCAGTGTGTGTATTATCCCTGTACTGTGACATCACTGTGTGTATTATCCCTGTACTGTGACATCACTGTGTGTATTATCCCTGTACTGTGACATCACTGTGTATTATCCTTGTACTGTGACATCACTGTGTGTATTATCCCTGTACTGTGACATCACTGTGTGTATTATCCCTGTACTGTGACGTCACTGTGTGTATTATCCCTGTACTGTGATATCACTATGTGTAATATCACGAAAGAAAAAGAGCGCTGCACCTCACACCTATGGCAGATACTAGTGCCGCTAGGCTAAATAAAAAACACATCAGAATTTTGTGTATGAATTGATCAAGCCATACTGCCCCATGTACCTCGTGCCGGTATCTGATACACATGGGTCCCTACACTAAGTCCACACCGTGCCAGTCAGTGGCCACCAACCCCGCAGGCGTGCACAGTCAGGGAAGGGAGGCCATGGAACGGCCCTGCGACTATGTGTAGTATCCCTGTACTGTGACATCACTGTGTGTATTATCCCTGTACTGTGACATCACTGTGTATAATCCCTGTACTGTGACATCACTGTGTATTATCCCTGTACTGTGACATCACTGTGTATAATCCCTGTACTGTGACATCACTGTGTATTATCCCTCCTGTACTGTGACATCACTGTGTATTATCCCTGTACTGTGACATCACTGTGTGTAGTATCCCTGTACTGTGACATCACTGTGTGTATTATCCCTGTACTGTGACCTCACTATGTGTATTATCCCTGTACTGTGACATCACTGTGTGTATTATCCCTGTACTGTGACATCACTGTGTGTATTATCCCTGTACTGTGACATCACTGTGTGTATTATCCCTGTACTGTGACATCACTATGTGTATTATTCCTGTACTGTGACATCACTGTGTGTATTATCCCTGTACTGTAACATCACTGTGTGTATTATCCCTGTACTGTGACATCACTGTGTGTATTATCCCTGTACTGTGACATCACTGTGTATTATCCCTGTACTGTGACATCACTGTGTATATTATCCCTGTACTGTGACATCACTGTGTGTATTACCCCTGTACTGTGACATCACTGTGTGTATAATCCTTGTACTGTGACATCACTGTGTGTATTATCCCTGTACTGTGACATCACTCTGTGTACTATCCCTGTACTGTGACATCACTGTGTGTATTATCCCTGTACTGTGACATCACTGTTTGTATTATCCCTGTACTGTGACATCACTCTGTGTACTATCCCTGTACTGTGACATCACTGTGTGTATTATCCCTGTACTGTGACATCACTGTGTATTATCCCTGTACTGTGACATCACTGTGTATTATCCCTGTACTGTGACATCACTGTGTGTATTATCCCTGTACTGTGACATCACTGTGTATTATCCCTGTACTGTGACATCACTGTGTGTATTATCCCTGTACTGTGACATCACTGTGTGTATTATCCCTGTACTGTGACATCACTGTGTGTATTATCCCTGTACTGTGACATCACTGGGTGTATTATCCCTGTACTGTGACATCACTGGGTGTATTATATACAGTGGTACCTCGGTTTAAGAGTAACTTTGATTAAGAGCATTTTGCAAGAAGAGTTTTTCAAAATAGCGACTTGGATTAAGAGCAATGCTTTGGTGTAAGAGCTCCCTCTACTGGGTGGGAGGGGGGGAGGGGCATGGTCTGCATAGCGGGGTCTACAGCACTGTACTCTGACCCAGGAAGTCTCCCTCACCTTCCAAATCATAGCAGATCCACTTCAGGCTGGGGCTTACATCAGGGGACAGGACTGTGGAGGTAATCTCTCCATAGCTGTAACCCCTCTCTCCCCGGACAGAGAGTGCTGCATGTATGTGCCCACATCTGCCCTGCTCCTTCCTTCATGCTCCCTGCAGTCTCTGTCAGTCCTTGTGTTTCCCATCCTCTCCATTCCTGCTATAATATACCTGCACCTACACTCAGCTATACACACTGCTGTTATAATGTGCCTGCACTCACACTCAGCCGCTCACACTGCTGTATAGAAAAGTTTCTGTCACTGTCCTCCTGCACAGCTCTGTGATTCTCACTTCCTGATTGGTCCATGCTGAACACACCCCCTTCCCCATTGCTGTCATGTGACCACACAGACCTCTGACAGCAGCCCTGCTTCTCTATTCTAGCCTGTTGTACTACGCTACTGCATTATGTGGATCTGCAGTTCCATCCTGTATTTACAAACTGCTGCTGTGTTATCATGGTTATGCTCTTACTATACATTATACACCACATGCTGATAACTATACTGTACAGTAACTTATAATATCACATATTCTGCTGTTTCTAAATGTTTCATCTGTTCAATATGTTATTTTAAAAAAAATCATTATTTTTGGGGTGTGGAACCAATTCTCTGCATCTCAATGATTTCTTATGGGAAAATTTGCTTTGGTTTAAGAGTGGATTTGGATTACATGTGTGGTCCCGGAACGACTTATGCTCGTAATCTAAGGCACCACTGTATATATATATATATATATATATATATATATATATATATATATATATAGATATATACGATTTACCTTCCAAATTACTATATGGGACTAAATATAGCAGGAATGTGATGCTACCCTGTCCTGACCTGCAGTTACTGTATGGATTGTGGATTCACTGAAATCTGATTCTTCTCCTTAGTTTTTCATAGGAAAATAAGAAACAAGATGCAATCAAAGCAGCAGCGTCTCCCCCCTCCCCCAGCTACATTTACATTTTTATATACCATTTTACCATCTCTCTTGATGGCTTCCCCGTCCATCCCCAACTCCCTATACCCAGGGCTGGCCAGTCACTGAATGGCTTAGGGGGCAATTCATCGGCTGGGTCAGGTACTTTTCCCACAGGTTGTGCCGACAGCAAAACCAAGGGGAAAATAAGTTCATGCTGCCCTTCACCACAGGCAGCATGGAACATATTCCTGGACTGGACTGAAGGTTGACAGGTTCGCTCGTCTCTAGCTGTAATCTATTGGGAAAATCAGCAGAAATTGTTCTCATTATATCATACAGCGCCCCCACAGGAGAAAAGAAGCATTACATACGCCGCCGAAGGGTGCTCCATACTCCTCTTTCATTAACTCAAATTTCCTTAAAAAGTATTTGTAATCAGGTTTAATATACTGGACACCCCCTTTAAGTATTTTCCAGTCAGTTACAGGTTCTGTGACTCACTGGATACAGATGTGTGAGCGGAGCAGGGGAGAACATTAATGTGAGAGCAGGAGGTGAATCTAGAGAACAAAGTCTGGGGCTCCGCACGCATCATTGCCTCCTCTTCCTCCAGGAAGACTCATTTATTCCATCTGATGAACAGCGATTACAAAGAGCAGAGCATGGCGGCCTCCCTGCCCTCCCCCCTACTGCCATACTGCATCACTATGTGTCTCCTGTAGTCGTTATGTTAGAGGAATATGATCAACCAATGTGTCCTGTATAGGGGTATATTGCCTGGAGTCATTATAAGGATGAGCGAAGAATAGCCGCCCAGAGTAGACAGGCTTGCGCCTTCACCCCCTTTACCGCAGCCTCATCACCTTTAGGCACTAGCCGGACATGACTACAAGAGATGAGCGAACTTTTCAAAAGTTCGTTCTGACCGGACTTCCGGATTTTTTTTTAAAAGTTCGGTTTGACCAAATTTCGGATTTCATAGTTTAAAGCATCTATATGATACGGGGGTGGTGTATTTGGTTGACATTAGGGCTCTACATGTCAGTAACATCATTATCTTTTCAATATCTCAAAGTCAATTTTTTTTTTTTAGACTTCAATATTCACCATTACAGGGTCTATGCAGGAAACTCACCATTACAGGGTCTATGCAGGAAACTCACCATTACAGGGTCTATGCAGGAAACTCACCATTACAGGGTCTATGCAGGAAACTCACCATTACAGGGTCTATGCAGGAAACTCACCATTACAGGCAGGGTCGGCGTCAGCACCTGGCATACTCGGGCAAGGGCCAGGGCCCACGGCCGCCCAAGGGGCCCCCGACACTTGTCCAAGCAGTGAGACAGACGCCCACCGCATCACCGACCCCCGGGGGAGGGCTGGAGGGGCTGGGGAAGGACCTGCCGTGTTTGCTGCACTGGAAAAGGACCTGTGGTGACGTCATAAGGGGCGGGACTGAAAACGGGAGAGGCTACATATGGATGAAGGACCTGTGGTGACGTCATAAGGGGGCGGGGCTGAGAACGGGAGAGGCTGTATATGGATGAAGGACCTGTGATCATTGTCATGTGACATGAGGAGGCGGGGCTCACTAATACCTTCCCTCTGTATGCTGTGAGTTTTAGTCCTTCTCTCATATCTCCTCCTGTAATGGCCTCTGATCTCCCATAATAACAGGCTGTCCATGCTGGGAGTTGTAGTTCTCCTCATATCTCCTCCTGTAATGGCCTCTGATCTCCCATAATAACAGGCTGTCCATGCTGGGAGTTGTAGTTCTCCTCATATCTCCTCCTGTAATGGCCTCTGATCTCCCATAATAACTGGCTGTCCATGGTGGGAGTTGTAGTCCTATTATATCTCCTCCTGTAATGTCCTTTGATATCCCATAATAACAGGCTGGACACGCTGGGAGTTGTAGTCCTATTATATCTCCTCCTGTAATGTCCTCTGATATCCCATAATAACAGGCTGGACATGCTGGGAGTTGTAGTTCCCCCTGGTATACCTCATGTAATGTCTCTTACTGTAACTCCATTCTAGCCTGCTCTATGGTGAAGAAGCTAGAATACAGACTCCAGGGGGACGACCTCCTTCTAGCACCTCCATTCTAGTCCATTCTAGCATGGATGTGATCTCACCCACAGGCGCAGAGCGATGACGTCATCACGCTTGCTGGTGGATCCACAAGGTGCACACAAGGGAGAAGAGGACCCGTCCCCCGGATTAGTGAGTATGGTTTTATTTTTTTATTTTCTTGTGCTGAGGGAGATCAGGGGGCATTTCTATGGGGCAGAGCAGGGGGCATTACTATGGGGCAGAGCAGGGGGCATTACTATGGGGCAGAGCAGGGGGCATTACTATGGGGAGCAGGGGACATTACTATGGGGGCAGGGGACATTACTATGGGGCAGAGCAGGGGGCATTACTATGGGGAGCAGGGGGCATTACTATGGGGAGCAGGGGACATTACTATGGGGGCAGGGGACATTACTATGGGGCAGAGCAGGGGGCATTACTATGGGGCAGAGCAGGGGACATTACTATGGGGCAGAGCAGGGGGCATTACTATGGGGAGCAGGGGACATTACTATGGGGGCAGGGGACATTACTATGGGGCAGAGCAGGGGGCATTACTATGGAGAGCAGGGGACATTACTATGGGGCAGAGCAGGGGGCATTACTATGGAGAGCAGGGGACATTACTATGGGGCAGAGCAGGGGGCATTACTATGGAGAGCAGGGGACATTACTATGGGGCAGAGCAGGGGGCATTACTATGGAGAGCAGGGGACATTACTATGGGGACAGAGCAGGGGGCATTACTATGGGGAGCAGGGGACATTACTATGGGGGCAGGGGACATTACTATGGGGCAGAGCAGGGGGCATTACTATGGAGAGCAGGGGACATTACTATGGGGGCAGGGGGCATTACTATGGGGACAGAGCAGGGGGCATTACTATGGGGACAGAGGGCATTATTACTATATGGGGGGCACAGCACGGGACCCACAAACCTCTTTACTTTACTGCACATGACACCAAACAGTGGAGTTACTACTGTATAGGAGCCTATGGGTGGGAAAAAGGGAAGGAAGTTGCTGGAAAAGTGTGGAGCCTAACATGTTTGTCTGACAGGTCCCGAAGAGATGAATTGTAGCTGGAAGAAATCATCATGGAGGTCTGGGCCAGATGGAGAGGAAACGGAGAGCGATCGCCTCAGATCAAAGAAGACGTCACCTGTGAGTTACTGAATTACGTTTTTTTTTCGATATTTTGTCAAACTTTATTTGGTAGGTGTGCCCCGAGGTGTGCTATACAAAGGGGCCCGCTGAGGCTCTCTCGCCCAAGGCCCCACAAAAACCTGGAGCCGGCCCTGATTACAGGGTCTATGCAGGGAACTCACCATTACAGGGTCTATGCAGGAAACTCACTATTACAGGGTCTATGCAGGGAACTCACCATTACAGGGTCTATGCAGGAAACTCACCATTACAGGGTCTATGCAGGAAAAAGGTCCCAAATGCAGTGAAGGAGCAGCAGTAGTCATTGGAGGCCAGTGGAGGTCCAGCAATAGTCATTTGAGGCCAGTACAGGAGCAGCAGTAGTCATTGGAGGCCACTGGAGGTCCAGCAATAGTTTTTAGAGTTTTATTCTACACACACACATGCACAAGGTATATATTTGTGCCTCAGGAAAACACCTACAGTATGTCATATACACTCTTCCAAGGGTCCAACTATAGTACTTGTATATCTGTATAGCACGTTTTTGTTCTGTGCACCCTTTGCTCTCCTATGCCTAATCCATCTACCTATCTATCTTTCGCCCTCTCTATTTTTCTCTCTCAATCACTATATGTTTCTCCTCTCCGCTTTCCTAATAATCTTTTTGTCTTTGCTTTTGTACAATATCTTCTCAGTAGTCAGTACAGCAGCAGCGTTTTGTCACTGACGAGCTCTGTGCACTGCTAACAGTCTCCTTCCTCTCTCTCTGCAGACTGCGTAGTGCGGTCATGTGACCGCTCCTCTTAACCCCTTCGTGCTGCAGCTAGTTTGGGCCTTAATGACCAGGCTAATTTTTCAAAATCTGACCTGTCTCACTTTATGCTCTTATAGCTCAGTGATGCTTTAACGTATGCTAGCGATTCTGAGATTGTTTTTTTGTGACATATGGCACTTTATGTTAGTGGCAAAATTTGGTCACTATTTTGTGTGTTTTTTGTGAAAAACATCAAAATATCATGAAAAATTGAAAAAATTTGCATTTTATGAACTTTGAAATTCTCTGCTTCTAAAAAAAGGAAGTCATAGCACATAAATTAGTTACTAAGTCACATTACCAATATGTCTTCTTTATTCTGGCATAATTTGGTAAACATATTTTACTTTTTTAGGGTGTTATGGGGCTTAGAAATTTATCAGCAAATTATCACATTTTCGTGAAACTGATTTTTTTAGGGACCAGTTATTTTTTTAAATGGATTTAGAAGTCTGGTATCCTGAAAACCCCCATAAGTGACCCCATTTTGGAAACTACACACCTTAAAGAATTAATCTAGGGGTATAATGAGCATTTTAACCCTACAGGGGCTGGAGGAAAGTATTCACAATTAGGCAGTAAAAAAATTGAAAATTTTAATTTTCCAATAATATATAAGTTTAGATTAAAGTTTCTCATTTTCAAAAGGAATATGAGACAAAAAGCACCCCAAAATTTGTAATGCAGGTTCTCTTGAGTACAACGGTACCCCATATGTGGGCGTAAACCACTGTATGGGCACACAGCAGGGCTCAGAAGGAAGGGAGCGCCAATTAGCTTTTCCAATGCAGATTTTGCTGAAGAAGTTTCTGAGCGCCAGGTGCGTTTGTAGTGCCCCTGTAGTGTCAGCAGAGAGAAAAACCCCCATAAGTCACCCCATTTTGGAAAGTACACCCCTCAAAGTATTCATCTTGGTGTGTGGTGACCATTTTGACCCCACAGGTATTAGAGGAAAGTATTCAAAAGTAGACAGTAAAAATGAAAAACTCAAATTTTTCCAATATTATGTTATTTTAGTTTGAAATTTCTCAATTTCACGAGGAACAAGAGGAAAAAAGTACCACAAAATTTGTAACGCAGGTTCTCCTGAGTACAATGGTACCCCATATGTGGGCGTAAACCACTGCATGGGCACACAGGAGGGCTCAAAAGGGAAGGAGCGCCAATTAGCTTTTTCAATGCAGATTTTGCTGAAGAAGTTTCTGAGCGCCAGGTGCGTTTGCAGTGCCCCTGTAGTGCTAGCGGAGTAAAATCTCGCCATAAGTCACTCCATTTTGGAAAGTGCACCCCTCATAGAATTTATTTTGGGGTGTGGTGAGCTTTTTGACCCCACAGGTATTTGAGGAAAGTATTCAAAAGTAGACAGTAAAAATGAAAAACTCGAATTTTTCCAATAATATGTTCCTTTAGTTTGAAATTTCTCAATTTCACGAGGAACAGGAGAGAAATGTCACCCCAATATATGTAAAGCAGGTTCTCCTGAGTAGAACGGTACCCCATATGTGGGCATAAACCACTGCATGGGCACACAGCCGGGCTCAGAAGGGAAGGAGCGCCAATTAGCATTTTCAGTGCAGATTTTTCTGAAGAAGTTTCTGAGCGCCAGGTGCGTTTGCTGAGCCCCTGTAGTGTCAGCAGAATAGATTCCCCCCAAAAGTCACCACATCTTGGAAAGAGCACCCCTCAAAGAATTCATCTTGGGGTGTGGTGACCATTTTTACCCCACAGGTATTAGAGGAAAGTATTCAAAATTGGCCAGTAAAAATGAAAAACTCGAATTTTTCCAATAATATGTTGGTTTAGTTTGAAATTTCTCAATTTGACGAGGAACAGGAGAGAAAACGTACCACAAAATCTGTAACGCAGGTTCTCCTGAGTACAACGGTACCCCATATGTGGGCATAAACCACTGTATGGGCACACAGCAGGGCTCAGAAGGGAAGGAGCGCCGATTTACAGGAGCAAAACCGCAGCTAGTAATGGTTATTAGAATAGCGCAGTTACTAAAATAAGATAAAAAAAATGAGATTACAGGTAATGTGGGGTGGTTACGGGCAACCAGGGGTGGTTATGGGCAACCTGAGGTGGTTACAGGTAATCTGGGGTGGTTACGGACAACATGGGGTGGTCACGGGCAACCTGCTGTGGTTACAGGCAACGTGGGGTGGTTACAGGCAACGCGGGGTGGTTACGGGCAACGTGTGGTGGTTATGGGCAACGTGTGGTGGTCACGGGCAACCTGCTGTGGTTACGGCAACGTGGGGTGGTTACAGGCAACGTGGGGTGGTTACAGGCAACGTGGGCTGGTTACAGGCAACGTGGGCTGGTAACGGGCAACGTGGGCTGGTTACGGGCAACCTGCTGTGCTTACAGACAATCTGGGATGGTTACGGGAAACGTGGGGTGGTTACGGGCAACCTGCAGTGCTTACAGACAATCTGGGGTGGTTACAGGCAACGTTGGCTAGTTACGGGCAACCTGCAGTGCTTACAGACAATCTGAGGTGGATACGGGCAACGTGGGGTGGTTACGCGCAACCTGCAGTGCTTACTGACAATCTGGGGTGGTTACGGGCAACGTGGGGTGGTTACGGGCAATGTGGGGTGGTTACGGATAAACTGAAGTTCTTATAGGCAATCTGGGGTGGGTACCTGTAATCTGACATGGGCACCGCAATCTGGAGGGGGTCATTGGCAATTTGGGGTGGTCAGAGGCAAGGTGCGGTGGTCAGAGGCAAGGTGCGGTGGTCAGAGGCGACGTGCGGTGGTCAGAGGCGACGTGCGGTGGTCAGAGGCGACGTGCGGTGGTCAGAGGCGACGTGCGGTGGTCAGAGGCGACGTGCGGTGGTCAGAGGCATTGTGGCGTGGTCAGAGGCATCGTGGCGTGGTCAGAGGCATCGTGGCGTGGTCAGAGGCAACGCGCAGTGGTTACGTGCAATCTGGGGGGGTTACATGTAATCTGGCATGATTACGGGGAACCTGGGGGGGTTATGTGCAACCTGGAAGGGTTACAGACAATCTGGGGTGGTTACTGATAAACTGAAGTGCTTATAGGTAATCTGGGGTGGGTACATGTAATTTGGGGTGGTTACGGGCAATCTGGAGGGGGTCACTGGCAATTTGCGGTGGTTACGGGCAACGTGCGGTGGTTACGGGCAACGTGCGGTGGTTACGGGCAACGTGCGGTGGTTACGGACAACGTGCGGTGGTTACGGGCAACGTGCGGTGGTTACGGACAACGTGCGGTGGTTACGGGCAACGTGCGGTGGTTACGGGTAATCTGGGGAGGGGTTAGGGGTAATTTTGGAGTAAACTGCAATTATTACTATAATAAAAAGTGTGTGTTTTATTTTTTTGTATGTTTGTCACTTTTTGTACTTTACATATTCATTTTCACTGTATTACTATGATTACTGTGATATTTTCTATCTCAGTAATCATAGTTCAGTGACAGAGACCAAATTGGTCTCTGTCACTTTAAATTTTCAGAGTTGGCTGGTTGTGAAGCGCATGCGCACTTCATAACCAGCCAGGACGTCGAGGAGGAAGGAGCTCCGTCGATCCGGTGAGTATATGGGGAAGGGGGGGGTGACTGGGGGACGGGGGTGACAGGGGGGGGTGGGGGGGCGACTTGGGGGGTGGGGGGACATCACTTTTTATCCCCTGTCACCAATCATTTATGGTGACAGGGGATAAAAAGTGCCGGGAGCACATGGCACAAGCGATCAGCGGTATATAGTATATACCGCTGATCGCTTGTACCGGGACCCCACAGGGGGGTCCCCGATGACTGCCCCATGCTCTCCGCTACCTCCGGTGGCGGAGAGCATGAGGCTTTCATTCATTTTAACCTTTTAATCGCTGTGAACCGACGTTAGTCGGTTCACAGCGATAGCGGCGGCCATCTTGGAAATGATGGCCGCCGGGGGAGGGGGGTTAGTTATTGGGGCACTAGGGGGGGCTGATCTGAGGTCTGGGGGACACTTATTTCATCTCCCCCCGCCGTAGATTCACGGCGGGGGGAGATGAAAGGCGGCGGCGGCACCGGTAATCCCCTTTACCGACGGTCGCCGCTATAACGTTAATAGCGGCGATCGTCGGTAAGGGGGGGGGGGCCGGGACGGACCTCACACACTGCCCCAACCCCTCAGCTACCTCCGGTAGCCGGGGGGATGGGGTGGGGGCCGTCCCGGCCCCGCAGCCTTATTCTCTGCCATCGCCGTAAAAAGCTGATGGCAGCAGAATAAGGCCCATTAGTGACCGCCGTAGAAAGCCGTATCGGCGGTCACTAAGGGGTTAAAGCAATACCGACGTCACACAGGGGGTGGGCTAGTGCAACATCCCTGCTGATTGGATGTTTTCCGGGCAACATGGGAAAGCGCTTTTCCCGCCCAGAACACTTCCTACTTTCTAAAATGGCGGCTGCTATTTTAGAAAGCAAGAAAAAATAAATTTGGAGCAGACTTCCAAAAATCCGAATCTGACCGGACTCGGACTTTTGGAAACATGCAAACCGGATCCCATACCGTCTGAACCGGTTCGCTTATCTCTAATGACTACGAGGATAAGGCTTGTAGGAAGAAAGATAATCTTTTGCATAAAGTCTCACAAATGGCTCCTGGCCTTAGGCCTTAGGGTAGTGACCTCTGAGGTAGCTAGCTCAGGGATTAGTTAGATATAAGAAAGTGGCATGATATACACACAATCAATACAAACATCCGTTAACCCTTTTCACAGTTTCTCCCTCAGTCATGCAATATAAGGTGCAAGACACAGTGACACCTGGTGGTGGAAGCAGCAAACTACAGCTTCAGTCTGTGAACATATAGACAAAGTACCGACCTATACCAGTAGAAATAAAGCAGTGGATTCCCAATCTAGGACACTAAAGATAGATAGATAGAAGAAGCCGCGGCACTCCAAGTCAGTTAAAATACTACAAAGGTATTTATCCCATATACAAAATTACAGATGCAACGTCTCTTTTTCACCTGGAGTCTTTCTCAAACTTGCTTGAGAAAGGCTCCAGGTGGAGCAGAAACGTTGCATCTGTAATTTTGTATATGGAATAAATACCGTTGTAGTATTTTAACTGACTTGGAGTGCCGCTGCCTTTTCTGTTTTCCTATTTAAAAGGGGATAGATAGATAGATAGATAGATAGATAGATAGATAGATAGATAGATAGATAGATAGAAAGATAGATAGATAGATAGATAGATAGATAGATAGATAGATAGGAGATAGATAGATAGATAGATAGATAGATAGATAGATAGATAGAGAGGTAGATAGATAGGAGATAGATAGATAGATAGATAGATAGATAGATAGAGAGGTAGATAGATAGGAGATACATAGATAGATAGATAGATAGATAGATAGATAGGAGATAGATAGATAGATAGGAGATAGATAGATAGATAATAGATAGATAGATAGATAGATAGATAGATAGATAGATAGATAGATAGATAATAGGTAGATAGAGAGATAGATAGATAGATAGATAGATAGATAGATAGATAGATAGATAGATAGAACATAGATATTAGATAGATAGAGAATAGATAGGAGATAGATAGATAGATAGATAGATAGATAGATAGATAGAGAGGTAGATAGATAGGAGATAGATAGATAGATAGATAGATAGATAGATAGAAGATATTAGATAGATAGATAGATAGATAGATAGATAGATAGATAGATAGGTAGATAGGAGATAGATAGAACATAGATATTAGATAGATAAACAATAGATAGGAGATAGATAGATAGATAGATAGGAAATAGATAGATAGATAGATAGATAGATAGATAGGAAATAGATAGATATATATATATATATAGATAGATAGATAGATAGATAGATAGATCAAAGTTACTATTCTTTGTGTGAGTATATACACCTCTGATTTGGGGATAGACATGACTCCTGCTCTTCTCCTCCTGGCACAGTATACACCGCCATAATATCCCCGGCAGATAATACCCACTAGGTGTGATTTATCTCCTCCGTCATGCTGAGCTGGGTCTTCTACATTCTCAGTGACTGAGTGCCCCGGTACAGCAGATAGAGGAGCGTCTGGGTCGTGATGTTTTCACAGTCTATGGATTCTCTTCATACAAGTCACTGTGACATTCTCTGGAGTCACTGCAGGCATCCACCACATAGAGGATAAGCAATCACATGGAGGACACCAGAGTCTCAGCTTTAAGTGGGAGCTGTGAATTTAGGTTTTTTTTAATATCTTTTGTCTTGTTAGTATTACTGCAGTGTCCCAGAGTGGATGTGCCAATGCTTTTACTAGCACACCTATAGGTCGGTACTTTTGTCTGATATGCTCTGGGCTGAAGGACTGTACTTTGCACCTCCACCCCTAGGTGTCACTGTGGTGTCCCACTGCTAGTGTTTCATTTATTCACCTGTCCAAAAGTTCTCAGGTTAAAACAAGTGGTGGATGAAGTATGCAGTTTCCACACTAGGTGTCAGTATTTCTTGTATTTATATGTATTGTTGCACAGCTGAAGGAAGTAATGGGTTAAGTTTTTTATGTCATGTGCTTTATGCTGACTTATCTCAGGTGCTTCTTCTGTCTGTCCTATCCTCTCTAGCCTCTTTCTTACCCACACTCATCCCCACCACTCACAGGCACGCACACAAAGTCCCCTGTAGGAGGATGTACTGGTGGAGGAAGTGCAGTTAGACTTGGTCAGTTTCTCAGAGAAAGAGGACACAAACAAAACAGTTCCTGCTGTGGTTAGGTCAGGGCCAGGCTTTTGCCAGGACCCCTATCAGGGACACCAAGTGAGTCAGTTTAGACCAGAGACTGAGTGTGAACAGATGCAGTTAGAGACCAAGAGTTTTTCTCAAGCAACTACTTACACTATACAGTGCTAAGCAACTAGTGAGGGAAAGTAGCCACCAAGGAACACCCTAGCCCATGTCAGGAACATGTCTACAAAGTGCAGGACAGACTCCTGATACAAGAGGAGCTGAACCCAGTAGGACAAAGCTACCGTAAAGAAAAGGTCTACATATCCTACTGCGCAGTGCAGGTAACTGGGAAGTCTCAGACACCTCGCTACACCCAGATATCCACAGCTGTGCTACCCAGAAGGCGGTCAGATATCGTCTAAACGTGAGTACGAGTGGAAGTACAATCACTTTACTAAAGATATCTACTAAAGTTCCGGCAGAGTACAAGGCTAGACTGGGCTTAGGTCTCCTTTGGCAAACTCCTCTCCTCTTCTCTCTACCTTCTACAAAACTACTTCTACTCTTCACAATCATCTACCTCAAGCTCTAAGTCAAGTACTCAAGTGTGTATCAAGATTATTATGTCACGACAATAACATTACTAGCCGTACACCAGAGAATTGGCGTCAGGAGCCATCTCAACAAGTGGCCGAGAACCACACAATTGGCGTCACAAGCTATCTTAATATCTTCAGTATATTCACGTTGTCTTTTACATCAGTCAATGGCATTAAAGTTTCTTTGGCGACCATCAGTAAGATTGTTATTCCATAATTCAGAAAGGTTGTACAAGGAGTATGGTGGCTTTTGTGCCCCTGTAGATTGGGAATCCTCATCTGAGTGGGGTTCTCCGCACCTTGTTGGGATAGTCGCAGTGTCCCCCTGCTGAGAACCCCCAACAATATTGTGTAATCTGTGAGGAACTGGGCAGAAAGTGTTCAATTTCCCTTCAGCGCCTCCACAGGGAAATTAGGCATTACACCGTGTCCATTCATATCAATGTGTTGTCTATGTAATGCAGAACAGGACATGTCATCCAGAGTGAGAGACTTGACTCTCTATTAATTCAGAATTTCTTAATAGGATGTACAAAATGAGTTTCTATACCGTTAAGTAGGCCCAATCTAATGTTCCATGGAGTGTCGAAACCAGCGCACAATTTGTTCTTTTCAAAGAATAGCCCCATCCTGACCCCTGCCACTCAACGGCACAGGCAATAATACATCCTGCCTCCTCCATCTGTTCCATTCCAGAGAGACGGTAAGAGTAAGGGAATAGACCCGCGAGATTTCTTAGCACGCGCTGACTGTTTCCTGATCACACCTATAATTTACAGGAGTGTTTTTTACGTTTGACTTTGTTCTTTTATTTCGCCTTTTACATTGTGCTGTGCTATTTCTTTTTAAAAATCAGAAATAATTACGACCAGTCAAAAATACTAATGATACCGAGCATGAATTCCAATCTATTTATTTTTTAAATTTTTTTTTAGATTTTCAGTTTTATTCTTATGTTTTTGGATTATTTTCTGCCGAGCTCCACTGAGAAAAAAAACAAACAAAAATAAAACACCATTGTTTAGTTGTTCTATTGTTATTTAAAACTAGAGATGGATGTTTTCCGAATTAACGTTCAGCCATTACATGGAGCGATGAGTTTGACGATTATTGCTCCATGTAATACAGACCAGGATCGGCCGATGAAACGATCATCGGTTGTTTGTTTCTTTAGGTCCAGATCTAAAATCATTGGGCGTCGCCCTCTCCTGCCCTCTGCTCTCTTCCCGGAACTGCGCACTGCAGCTTCTCTGAGCTAACAAGCCGCTCAGCCAATCACTGGCCGGAACCACTGCGGCCAGTCAGAGAAGCTGCAGCATGCGGTGTCGGGAAGAGAGAAGAGGGCAGGAGAAGACCAGGAGCATGGAGAGGTAATATGTGAACAGTTTAGAGCAAGGGCTGCGCGGACATCGCTAACGATGTCCCTGTAGCCCTTGCTAAATGATAATGGAGCCCTGTAATAGGCTCAGTAAATGAGCACCGATCTAACAGATCGGTGCTTGTTTGCATTATTGATCAAGCCATCATCGGCCCGCCTAATGGTACTCATACTTTCTAAGCCAAGCTGAGTGTGCATATGTATGGGTGGGGGTGGAAGAGATAGCTGATGACCCAATGACCGGTCAGCCAACAACTATCCACAGTGTATGGCTTAAGAACCCTTACGGTTCTACTGCACTAAACATTGATCACCATAGAACCCTATGGTTATCATCTCAACTAGATTCAGTATTAAGTGTAACAGCTAAAATACAGACACTAAAATAGGATAATACTGGTCTAATGGTATATATGGTTCCTGCCTGATATACTACACAAATTACAGTGTGTAGTTGTAAACACTTCAAAGATGTAATCTCTCTAGCAATACCTGGTGGTTACAAGTGGTATTACAACTTTTTATTTTTTATTGTAAGCCCACTGCCAACAATAATACTCAGCTGATTGTATAGCGACGCACAATATCTGACCCCTGCCACCCAATGGCACTGGTAATAACGTGTCCTGCCAATTGTTCCATTTCAGAGAGACAATAAGAGTAAAAGAATAAAGTCGCACTGTGAACGTTGAGTGTTTTCAGATCATACCTATAATTTACCAAAGTGGTTTTTACATGTCAAAGCCTTTGACTGGGTTCTATACAAAGAGATTTTTATTTTTACGCTGTACAAAGCTATATAAAATCAGGAGAAATTATGACCAGTGAAAAATATAAATTTACTTTTACATTATATTTATTTTATTCTTCTATTTTTTTTATTTTTTTTGCATAATGTTCAGCAGAGCGCCTCTCGGGAAGAAAAAGCACAATTTAATGGAATGCCTTTTTTTTTTGCCATTCTATTGTTATTCAAAACGGCGTTCTTTTTCCATTATGGCTAATGCCTCTATCACGTGCGGAACAATCTACCGAGGAAAAGGACAGATCAATTAGTCCAGCGATGTTAGGGAGCGGAGACGGCAAAATGCGCAACAGTCGATTGTCAGATTTGTTCCGTCAAGCTTTTTATTCTCATTATTTGTTCGGTTAACAATTCAGAATGAGTTCTGCTAAATGGTAACCTGAAAAGGACTCAAATATATCATAGGAAATTATTTAAAACTTGTATTATTTTATATATATTATATTATAAATTTATATATATATATATATATATATTTTTTTTTATTATTATTATTTATTTATTTCTTTTTTTAGATAGATTTGTAAAGTACTTTTATTAAACAAAATCTCCAGTATTCTAGTACTTATCAGCTGCTGTATATCCTGCAGGAAGTGGTGTATTCTTTCCAGTATGACGCAGTGCTCTATGCTGACACCTCTGTCCATGTCAGGAACTGTCCAGAGCAGCAGAAAATCTTCATAGAAAACCTCTCCTGCTCTGGACAGTTCCTGGCATGGACAGAGGTGGCAGCAGAGAGCACTGTTTCAGACTGGAAAGAATACACCACTTCCTGTTAGGCATACAGCAGAGGCTAACCACCTAAATTATCTATTCAATAGAAATAATTTTAGAAAATTGATGACACCAGTTCATTTGAATTTTTTTCCTCCGCAGTACCCCTTTAACTAAAGCTGGTCTTACCCGGGGGATTAGATTTGTTCAAAACTCTCAGTGGCCAACAATAACATTTCATTGGCTTCCTGACGCTGCCCCCTCAATGGATGATATTGCTTGGGCATGAAATTTCAGCATGGCCGATCTCTTTGTTTTTGGGGAGATAAGCCAACACCAGAGGTGTCTCATGTGTACAATACAAATCATGTGTCTCTTTAGCAATACCTGGTGGTCATAGCTGGTATTACATCTTACATCAAGATAGCTTGGGAAAGAGTTCCCCAAACTGTGGCCCTTCAGCTCATGGCTGTGAGGGCTTCACTGGAGTTGTAGTTTTGCGACAGCTGGAGAGCCGCAGGTTCAGGGCCACTGGCTGAGGATGTGGCTGCACTGCTTAACATATGACTTTGGATGCATTCGTGAAGTAGGGAAAGTTATTGCTAGGTGACATTCTTGTTATCGTACAGAATAAATAAGTATGGAAGTAACGGGGTAATCCAAGGATTTCCACTTATACACATAATCAGCAAAGACACCATTTAATTAGCGGAATTACAGCGGCGATCATATAGATTACAAGCTTAAGCCATGGCGTCTTGTCTATTCCCCAGAGGGAGACAGTCACTTAAGTTAATTAACTAGGAAAAATCAAGTTGCGGCTGTGTGTAAACAAGAGTCTCTGGAAGTATTGAACTGTGAACACTTGATTAGATCTTTCCATTGATTGGGAGGGGGGGGGGAGTATACTAAAATAATGCTCTAATAGGGGGTGGGGGTAACCTCTATTCTGATGAGTATCGACTGGTCTGGAGAAGAGGGGGTATTCCAGGACATAGGCGCTCTTTATTATGGACGTGAAACTGGATAGTTAAGAATAATATTTATTAGATTTAAAATAGAAACGTTTAAAAACAGAAGATTAGATGGAGGGACAGAGACCGGAGATGCCCCGCGTCTCAACCATATGCCCTGGATCCCTGGGCTTGGATGTTCAGATGTCGCAATAATGGGTTACACAATTTTAAAGAATTAGCTTTTTGATTAAAAGACCTACAAAAATTTGATTGAAAGTAGATTTTCTTGGAAATTTCTAGGGTTGGGCACTTTGGGCTCATTGACTAAAACTGGTGATGGATGATACATTGTTTGCTTCTTTCTAATTTCTAATTTTTCTTTCAAGTTAGGAAGCTAAAACTCTCAATTTTGGCCGCATGCTCCTTCAGCCTATAGCTGTTTCTCTAGACATACAGGCTCAGCTTGTTTATGTCATTGCCGGGCACCATTGGTGGTGACTAATGTTGAGTGAACCTGTCAAAATGTTTGGGTTTGGCAATGTTATCCAAACCCAACCACTCAGCATTTTATTCCTCCGCCCGAGGGATGCTAGGGAAACATGGATACAGCCTATGGCCTGTGGCTATATCCATGTTTTCCAGGAGTCCCTAGGGTGCCATCAAACGTCTGCAGCCATGTGGAATTCAACAGCAAGTGTTTCGGTTCCGAACAGGTTTGCTCAACACTAGTGGTGGCATTTTTCTCATGGTAACAAAACAACCAGTATGTAAAAACCCAACATGCTGATTCTTCTTACTTCCCGAATTCCACCAACAATAGGCTGTTGTACATTTATGGCCAATCCCACCAAAATTGTGGGATTAGGATGACTTTGATCTTATATGTGTGGTCATTGGGTCTTAAGATCTTCTGGGTTACGAGGAATTAGGCACGGCATCATTGCATCCCGGGGGCTGGTATTAACCCACTGGGTCAACAGAGACTAGTCATGGATCATTAGTTCTAAACACTAACAGGAAATAAAGATTGGACAGGGGAGCCCTACCACCAATGATCGGGGGGAGGGGGGGTTACATAGCTGTGGTTCATAGCTTATTGACCAAATTAAGATAGTTACTTATAACATCTCTAATGGATTTTATCCAGTGATTCTAGCATCTTGTTGTCCCAAGTGGTCACTGAAATTGCCAATGTTTTTAAATTGGTTCAGCCAATATTATGACTCCTAGACCACTAGAGAGCCACAGGTTGGAGACCACTGATATAGATAATAGATTTGTGTCATAGGACAAAGATTAAATAGATTCAATAAATTATTTTAGATCAAAACGTTCTTGGATACCAAGGACAGAGAGCAGATCACCAGACCCTACACAATGAAGCCTACAGTACATTAGACATTCACTTAAGATCATAGTACATAACATCTGACCAAGGTTCAAAGCCCGAACAGAACAAACAGGAAACATAATAAAATAAAGGCTTATTGGTTCCAGGCAATTTTCTGTAAGGGAATTTCAAAGGGATTAGAACTGAAGAAGACGTCACTGACGAGATACAGAGAACGGTGCGAAAGTCCTGAAGAAAAGGATGAATCCGTCTTATCCACTCTAAGACCAAAAGTGTAGGTAATCCTTTATAAGAGCCCTCAGCACACCTATGTGACTGAAATCCACCGAATCACACTGTCAGATGTCTTCATAACTGGGGAACACTGCACAGAGATTTTATAAATGAAGTTAACCGAAGCACAGCGTGAAGACCAACGCACAAGAAACCATCCACTCATCCTTATCCATCACCGTTCTTCTCTGAGACGTGGCATTGAGACAAAGCAGCTTTTTTATATTGTTCATAATGGCTCTACAGCTTAGTGTTGGCTTACCACAATACGGACAGAAAAGGAGCATTCAACTGCAAAAGAGCTACAGGATTTATATGGTAGGGTTGTATAGAGAACCCATTAGGCCCTATTGAGGTGCTGAGTCCTGCCAGCTTTAACTCTCTGAGCAGACGAGCCCAGTTCCCTAATATAGAACAGAAGAACAATATGACCTTCCAGTTGCGGACAACCCCTTCTTACACTGATGCGAGAACTGTTGGGATCAAATAAACCATGACCACATAACACATGGTTGTGTCCAGTACTCCAAAGAGGGGACACTGTTATATCGGGGGTCTTAACTGTGGCCTGTAGAGTGAAAACCCCATCAATGATGTCCATAAAGGTGGCCATACACATTAGACGTCTCATTGGAACCTGCGGATCTTGGCAAGACCAGTCAACCATCTGGTATGTAAAGTGGCCTTCTGACTCTTTCTCAACAGTAGGGGGGTGAAGGATCAGGCATGTTGGATTTCAGCCACCTAATCCTCTAGCTCTTAAAGTGATAAGTCACTGCTAGACTATTCTGGCAGCACCTGTTGCCGCCTCCATTCAAAGTCAAGCATAGTATAGGATAGGGGATCGGAATAGTTGGACGTTGGCTGAACAAACATTTGGCTGACCATTATCGTATATGTATGGCCAGCTTAAGACTAAATACGACACATAGATAGGAGTTTTCTTCTTGGATTTACCCCATTGGGTAAAGCCTATAGCAGTAGTCGTTTCTACTTTAACTACTTCTTCTTGAGTTACAATGTAACCCCATTGTAAACCTTTTGACTATTACTATGTTGAAAATTAGCTTTCGGTGAAGAGTGGACAAGAAGATTATTTTTAAATATTTGAACAACTTGTGTCAAATTTACATGATTAAGCCAAAATTAAAGAGCTAGAAGAAGCCCATCCCTTCATCCCTACATTTTCTTAGCTAGGCCTTCATTCACTCAAGGCAAACAATCCATTCTCTATCCTAGTCACGTATCCACTTGTCCTGGTCGAAGCAGAATGACTTGGTGGTGACCCAGCCCTCTTCGTCCTATGGTGAACACATAAAATACCAGCCCTCTACGGGAATTGTCATAGCTCTCAGCTCTTGTTGTCAACTCACTAGTGCCCCCTAGAGGATGAGATTAGTCTTTGGATAAAGGGTTAATAGAAAGTCGTAAACAGGTAATATATTTTTTTTTTGTTTTGTATTTTATTGAATGTCTTTTCTTTAAAAATTGAATTCTTCTGCATATCATTAACAATCACCAGAGAATGGGGATACAAAGGTCTCTGGCAATTAAACAAGCCCACCACCCGCCTTCTTTATAATACATATAATGATTTGTAGTCTTTTTTAATGGCACGTTACAGAAATCAGGTCACCTCACCGAGACGCCGAGAAGAAAGAGTCAATTGTGTTTTGTAATTAAAACATCCATAGACTATGATGAGGCGACACCGGAGAGCAATGAAAGCAATGACTGCGGCATTATTGGAATGGGAAAATGACTTTCAGTAAGTAAATTAGGTGTCTAACATTTCATTGACTATAACCTGTGCTAAATTTAAGGACCTTATACACGACGTGATGATTGCCCCAGTCACTGCACTAGTTCCCGATCATTGATCGCCGTAAACAAGCACTTCTTCTTTGTGGCTGATTGCATAGTTTGAACATAAATATTAGCGTTTGTCGGCAGCATTTCCGCTTACATGAACAGGAGATGTGCTACCGGCAATGATATAAACTGGTTTCGTTTCGTTTTTTTGTACTTGTATAAAAAAAGGTCTTCAGAAATGGTAAAACACAACATTGCAGAAGAAGCCTATAAGGCAGGCAGTCTGCTCCCACTGGTGTACCATTCATCCCAATGCACAAGACCACCAAGTTACCTTTGAATCAGAGCCTACTGCATTGCCTGCAGTTCCGGACTATGTTCAAAGGGTGCGCGCATGCTCTCTCCCTGCTTTTTAAAAGGCCAGCATGCCCTCAAACCTGTTCCCAGCGCATCCCCACCATTCACCTCATGCATGAAGGGGCTCCACCAATGTGCCTGAACAATAAGGTCCCTAGTGTTAGGCCCACTCAAGAGTAGTGATGTTCGATTTGGATCTCGAACACGAACGTAAAAAAAAATTATTGTGATTAGTTTGTGTTTGCCAAACATTCACGAGCAAATAATGAATGTACAGTAGAAGCATACGTTTTGGTCTACGCACAACTACGGATTATCAGGGGCAAAGGGTAAATTATGCATTTGCGTATGCAGTTGCGTACAGATTGCATACGTTTTGGTCTTGCGTACAGATTGTCAGACGCAAAGCGTAAGTTATGCAGTTGCGTACGTCCGCAAGTTCGAATATGTTTGAAAATTATTGTTATAACCATTCTGGTCATCGAACAAATTGTTTGTGATCGGCAAACAACACCAATTAGCGTCATGTTTGTATGAACATATGAACATGTTTGCTCATCACTACTCCAGAGTAATTGCCATTATAGTGTATGACTCCAGACTTGCCTTGTACTTCATTGTACTCCATTGTATCTCATGTGACTTTCCTGACTATGAACCTGTGTCACCTGCACTGACCTGACCTGTTTGTCATTATTTGACCAGGAAAGAACTCTGCCAGTCCATATCTTGGCTTATACCCAAGTGTTGAGCAAACTTAAGGCCCTATTCCACGGGGCGACTGACAGGAGCAAACGAGCGCTATTAGTCTGGGGGGGGGGGGCGCGGGGAGCTGCGTGGGGGCTGCCCGGGGGATGGCTGATCGTAGAGGTAGCATATGATGAACCACCCAAAAACTTTGCCTGACACAGCATGGCGGTGAGGACACAGAGAACCATTAAAAACAAAGGTAGCATATGAACCACCCCAAAATTTAGCCTGACACAGCATGGGGGTGAGGACAGAGTGACCAAGGTAGAAGCAGTAGCCAGTGAGCCTCCCAAAAATTAGGCCAGACACAGCATGGCAGTAAACACACAGAGAACCATTAAAAGTGAGTGAGGAAGCAAGTGAGCCTCCCAAAAAATTGGAGTGAGGCCAGGGGCTGGAATTTATAGTGGACATGAACCTAGGTGCGGACAGCTAACTGGCTAGGCCATCAAGGGTACACCTGATGCCGATCGACCAGGGGTGGTGAGGCCCTGGCTGCGGCTACACAAAAAAAAAGATAACACAGCTGGCTTGTTGCCGAAGACGCGAATGGCGGGCCCCCAACAACAAGTCCCGCACCTCCGCAGATGTAGTGACGTCAGAGCATGGCAGTCAGGTCACAGAGAAGCATTAAAAGTGAGTGAGGTAGCAAGTGAGCCTCCCAAAAATTAGGCCAGGCACAGCTTGGCGGTGAGGACAAAGAGAACCATTAAAAACAGAGGTAGCATATGAACCACCACAAAATTTAGCCTGACACAGCATGGGGGTGAGGACACAGAGAACCATTAAAAACAGAGGTAGCATATGAACCACCCAAAAACTTAGCCTGACACCACAGACCCAGACCAAGATGGACAATACAATCATCCAATAAAAATAGCCGGATTATGGCTAGATTCAGCCTCAGCCCCTCATGCAGTTGTGCGTGAGAGGCATATCATTGGAGGTAGGGACGAAGAATAACAATACAGTCTACTTAAGAGGCCCCAGAATTTGATTTGATTGAATGAATACACTTTCAATCCTTTAAAGAGTCTCTAAGAGAGGGCAACTGCGGTAACCTGTCTATTAAAAAGACCTGGTCAATCTTGCCTCCAAAATGGCTACAACATCGAAAAAAAGGTAGAAGATACTGGTGAAAGGACAGCAGAGGACACCCGTAAGATGACATCCACAGATAATATGGTTCGAAATGGACAAGACAAGGATGCTAAATTGAATTTGACTGTAGCAGTTGGGGTAACATTCTCTGCATAATGTGACTCCCCACTTCTCCCCCCACTACTGTTTCGACTTTGAATTTGACTGTAGCAGTTGGTGTAATATTCCTTGCATAATGTGACTCCCCACTTCTCCCCCCATCGCTGTTTCGACTTTGAATTTTTCTGTAGCAGTTGGGGTAACTTTCCTTGGTTAACTTGCGGAAATGCTCACAGATGCGGTGCACCTTAGTGAGCAAGTCAGCCAAATTGGGGTAGGTTTTAAGGAACGGCAGCAACACTAGGTTGAAGACGTGGGCCAGGCATGGTACATGTGTGATGCTGCCGAGTTGCAGAGCCGCCACCAGGTTCCGCCCCTTGTCAGACGCAACCATGCTCACTGCTAATTACACAGGGTAATTAGCAGTGAGCTTGGATATGGCTTCAGTAAGACATAAATAAATAAATAACTAATTAACGTCAGCCTTTACACTGTGCAAGCCAAGCAGTAGTGAACTTAGATATGGCTTGAGTATGAAAGACAGAAATCTGGAAATATACTAGTGGTCCCACTAGTTTTTGGTGGGCTGTGAGATACAATCTAATGGTGGCTGCACCTATACACTCTGTGACACCCCCTTTATACTGTGCAAGCCAAGCAGTAGTAAACTTAGATATGCCTTGTGTAAGAAAGACAGAAATCTGGAAATATACAAGTGGTCCCAATAGTTTTTGGGGGGCTGTGAGATACAATCTGGTGGTGGCTGCACCAATACACTCTGTGACACCCCCTTACAATGAGCAGTCAAGTTCTATGCAGGTGTACTACAAATCCCAGCAATACAGTGTACTACAGTAGCACTACCAGCCACAAAATCATAAAAGAGTACTGAGCACTCCTTAGGGGTCTGTATGCAACACCTAATGTCCCCTTTCTGCCAGCAGCCGATCACCACAGTGTGCTGCTGAAATTGTGGTAGCTGCACTGCAAGTCCCAGCCAGTAGTCTGTAGTAATACAATTTAAAAAAGATTTTAAGCCCTTACAAGGGCTGTTTGGTTGTTTCGCTTGTATTCCCTGCCTACTGGAACGCTAATTCCCTCTCTAACGTTCTCCCTGACCAGCAGCAGCTCTGTCCCTGATCTCTCGCAGCATACGTCTGAAGCGAGCACTACCGGACGCGATTTTTATATGGCAGGGTCATCTGATCTGGCCAACCAATCGCTGCTATCGACATGTATGGGTCCCACGTGATCGCAGGATGTACCAAAGAGTCTCCTTCATGTTTATTGGCTGAGAAATAGCGCCCAAACTTGCAGGAAACGGATGATGAAATTTTCTCGGGTATCGCAAGATGCTCGTCCAAGTACCATCGAGTACCCTAATACTCGATCAAGTACCAAGCTTGGACGAGCATGCTCGCTCATCACTATTGCTGAACCCAAACTGTTTTGCATGTTCTCTCAACACTAATTTCCTGCCAGACTCCTTGGTGCCTTTCCCCACCGCCTCATTGGCCCCAAGGCCTGCAGCCACCTGCAGCCATACTGGGACCACTCCTAGAGGCAGCAAAAGCTAAATCTTTATACAAGGGTTAACTTGTGAAAGACAGACGACCACTTAGAAAGCAAAGATGTGAAGTGGTCCAACAGCTCCAAAGGGTAGTTACCAATAATGCCTTAGAGTAGCTTGTATAATGCACGCAGGAGAGTCCACAGTCCCAATGTGGACACCATACTGACTTGAAAAATGGAGACTCTCATAGCATCCTTATTGAAGATGAAGTCCAAGCTTTATTTATAACATCTGGCACAGGAAAAATGGTGATGTGAAAGCCAGATGACTACTTAGACAATGTACTAGACTAATGTATTGCAGAGCCTTCCATCTTTATTCATAGTCTATCTGGAAACAGCAAGCAAGAGGGGTATATGCAAAGCTGAACCCCACCCAGGCACACCTGTTCCTCTAATACTTGTGATTACACAGTGCAAACATAACATTAAAAAATTATGACCCAATATCCAAAAGGCAAATACATAAATGGAAAAAGCCTTATCAATAATGTCATATTAAATCCCAATGTTGGTTTAACCCATTCGGATAAATACCATTGAGCACAAACATCCAATGTGTTCCTTTATTATAGACGCAACTCCACTCTTCTCCCTGGCATGGCTGGTTAACCCCTTACATGCTGCAAAACAAAAGGAGGAAAGATCATCTGAACTGATATTGAAAACACCCTAGAGGTACGAGGAGCTGCAGGATGTCTAGAGTTTCTAAGGCCTCATTCACACGTTAAGTAATTTTTCAGGGCCGCAAAACCTCCCGCTATTTTTACTCCGTGATCTGTGGAAAATCATCCGCATTGGCATCCATTTTTACTTCTGTGTCCGTCTAGTGTGATGGGATGGTCAGGTCTTAGTTTTGGGCAACATATGTCAATTCTTTGGGTGATGGCAGAATCGGCCCGACCATAGAATGAATTCTATGGCACAGGCAGAAATGTGCACAGGCGCGAGCGACGGAGTCCGCAGGGGGTGATCCACCCAGATTCCTCAGTGTGAACCCACCCAAATGGTGTAAAAGCACAGAAATCTGAAAGAAGGTAGTATGTGTCTCCTTACCCTACTAGATCTAATACTGTTAGCAGTTTGTAGTAAGTTTTGCAGTTGACAAAGTCCCTTTAATTCTGCCAGTCTCAATCAGACTCCGTCCCTTGTTAAAAGCTTTGCTGCTGACTCCCTGATGGGGAAGGCCGACATCTAGTCTGCGTTTTGCTCAACACATAAAGAGCCTTCAGGTTTTATCTCTCTAGGTCTCCACTTTCATGGCTCCTTATATTTTGACAAGTGTCTTCCCATGGGCTGCTCCCTGCCTTGTTTTACTTTGAAGCATTTGCTACTTTTCTGGAATGAGTTGTCTCAGTTGAATCCATGCAGAGAGCGATCACACTTTGCTGTAATGATTGCCCCTTCTTGACCCTTTTGATTCTTCGGTTTGTTCTGAGTTGTTAGTTTTGTTTTGCGTTCCGATTTTGGTCGCATAGAGTGTCTAGACATTGTTATTGGTGACTTTCATCAATATTCAGATAAAATTTATTCCTTATTTTCAGTTTTGTTAGCGACAGAGTACATTTTTTATTCGTTGTTTTTTTTTTTTTCTTTTTTCATGGATTATGCCAGTAGGTCAAATATTTCTACTAAAATTGCTGGGATCAAAAAACATTAATGTTTGCGTAGGGAGATGAAGACTGGCCGATCTATTTGGCTGGATCTATTTCAGTAGTATATGAGAGGTTGTTTTGGCAGGAAGACTTCATTCTGGCAGAGCGGTGATGGCTATTTGTTTGTGTGGTTTCGGAATGTTATTGGTTTCTGGGATTGAGAATAGGGTTACAAAGTGTTTGGTCCCATCTCGAGTTTAGTCATCTCGATATTATAAATCAGATCCAAAATTATGTTTTACCAAACCTTAGTTTTTATTACTAGCTTTTACAGTTGTTACTCGGTCATCGGTTGTCATCGGTCTTCGGCAAAGCAGAGGCCTACAGAAAATTGATATATAGAGATGAGTGTAACGCCTGGAGTAGTGGATCCACTGGACCGTCACCAGCGATGGCACTAACCTCACCAGAGAGCGGAGTCTAAGGGGCCGCTGGTTTTCACCAGAGCCCGCCGCAAGGCGGGATGGACTTGCTGCGGCAGGTGACCCCCAGGTCGCTACCCCTGGCTTGGTTGCTAGTGACGGCAGGCGAGGCGTGGCAGGAGCAGTAGGCAGGAGCTAGTGCTGGCAGAGGTCTGTAGGCGTAACCGCAGGTGACAGGCTGAACACAGGAGCAATGGTGTAACAGGGGAGCAGGAACCAGGAACAAGGACTAGGGACCAGGTAGCGGATAGGAATCAGGAACAAGGACTTGGGACCAGGTAGCGGATAGGAAACAGGAACAACAGGGGGCTGGGCCAAACGCTATGGGAAGCATGTAGAGGTTTCAACACAAGGGACAGGGCATGCTGGGATTTATAGGGAGTGATTGGTGCAATTCACCAATTAAGGGCGGACTGGCCCTTCAAATCTGAGACAGCCGGCGCGCGCGCGCCCTAGGAGGTGGGGACGCGCGCGCCGGCCGGCACAGACGGAGACAGGAGCGGAGGAGAGGTGAGGCGCCCCCAGGGGCCGAACTAGCAGCAGCGCCGGGTCCCTGCACAAGGACCCCGGCGGCTGCATGGGGCAGGAGGAGGTCGCGGCGGTGGCCCGGAACACGGGACGCCGCCGCGGCCGTGACAGTACCCCCCCCCCCTTTGGCCTCCCCCTCTTTCTTGCCTGCAGAAGGAGGCATCAGGCAAATCTCGGTATTCCGCCGGTAGGCCGGACAAAGGCTTGGCGGGCTCGGGTGACAACATAGAATGCTTAGGCTGAGGTGACCTCAGACACTGGTTGGAACAGTCCTGACCCCAACTGAGAATCTTCCCGGTTCTCCAGTCCAGTTTAGGGGCATGTAATTGCAGCCAAGGGAGTCCCAGGAGGATAGTGGAAGAAGAATGGGGCAGGACGTAGAAGGAAATCTTTTCCAGATGTGAAGTGCCCACCTGGAGGACTAGAGGTGCGGTCTTGTAGTGCACATGGTCGGTAAGAATCTTGCCCGTGACAGAGGAGATAGACAGGGGTCTGGCTAGTGGGGTCACGGGTAGCCGCCATCTCTGGACCAATGTAGCTGCAATAAAATTGCCTGCTGACCCAGAATCGAGAAAGGCAGTAGTCTGGTGAGTTTGTCCTGAGGGTGTCTGGATGGAAACTGGCACAGACAAACTTGGAGAGGTGGCATTCACACTCAGGGAGACCTCTCCCACCGGACCTAGGTGCTGGAGTTTCCCGGACGCTTGAGGACGTTGGGGACATCTCAGCCGAAAGTGATCCGAACCACCGAAGTAGAGGCAGAGATTCAGCTCCAGACGACGAAGTCTTTCATCAGGCGTCAGGTGAGCCCGTTCCACCTGCATAGGAATCTCAGGAGTCGACTGGGACTCCGGAACGTCAGAATACTGGAAGACCGGCGCCAGCTGGTGATGGCGACGGGACAGGCCTAGTCGCCGTTCATGCCAGACCTCCTCCTCCCTCTCAGAAAAACGAGTATCGACCCTGGTAGCCAGTAGGATGAGTTCGTTCAGGGAGGTAGGTAGGTCTCGGGCGGAAAGCACGTCTCTCACCCGACTGGACAGACCCCTCTTGAAGGTGGCTATTATAGCGGCCTCATTCCATTCTAATTCTGCCGCAAGGGTGCGGAACTGGATGGCGTAGTCACCAACAGAGAAGCTCCCTTGAGAGAGGTTGAGGAGAGCAGTTTCAGCTGAAGAGGCACGGGCAGGTTCCTCAAAGACAGAGCGGAACTCGGCCAGGAAAATTCGGAGATTAGCAGCCACAGGATCATCACGGTCCCACAGTGGTGTGGCCCAGGCCAGAGCTCTTCCTTCCAATAGGCTGATGATGAAAGCCACTTTAGAGCGCTCGGTGGCAAACTGACTACTTAAAAGTTCAATATGCATGGTGCAGTCAGGAATCCTCTGCACAACTTGGAGTCACCAGCGTATTTGCTTGGGAGAACCAGTCGAAGTGTAGAAAAAGCAGCAGGAGGTGGTGTGTGCTGGGCTGTAGTATGCTGCTGTAAGGCGGCAGTGAGTTGCTGGATCTGCTGCGACTGTTGCTGGATTTGTTGCGCCTGTAGGGCGACCACTCGGGCTATGTCACGGATATCAGGCACCTCGCCGGGATCCATGGTTGGAGCCTACTGTAACGCCTGGAGTAGTGGATCCACTGGACCGTCACCAGCGATGGCACTAACCTCACCAGGGAGCGGAGTCTAAGGGGCCGCTGGTTTTCACCAGAGCCCGCCGCAAGGCGGGATGGACTTGCTGCGGCAGGCGACCCCCAGGTCGCTACCCCTGGCTTGGTTGCTAGTGACGGCAGGCGAGGCGTGGCAGGAGCAGTAGGCAGGAGCTAGTGCTGGCAGAGGTCTGTAGGCGTAACCGCAGGTGACAGGCTGAACACAGGAGCAATGGTGTAACAGGGGAGCAGGAACCAGGAACAAGGACTAGGGACCAGGTAGCGGATAGGAATCAGGAACAAGGACTTGGGACCAGGTAGCGGATAGGAAACAGGAACAACAGGGGGCTGGGCCAAACGCTATGGGAAGCATGTAGAGGCTCCAACACAAGGGACAGGGCATGCTGGGATTTATAGGGAGTGATTGGTGCAATTCACCAATTAAGGGCGGACTGGCCCTTCAAATTTGAGACAGCCGGCGCGCGCGCGCCCTAGGAGGCGGGGACGCGCGCGCCGGCCGGCACAGACGGAGACAGGAGCGGAGGAGAGGTGAGGCGCCCCCAGGGGCCGAACTAGCTGCAGCGCCGGGTCCCTGCACAAGGACCCCGGTGGCTGCATGGGGCAGGAGGAGGTCGTGGCGGTGGCCCGGAACACAGGACGCCGCCGCGGCCGTGACAATGAGCAAATCATTGAAAAATTTGTCTTGCAAACCGAACTACCCCAGTGTCCTCTACTGTGTCCTCAGCCGCACATTCAGACAATCACTGGCCGCAGTGCTGTCAGTTCTCAGTCAGTGATTGGCTGAATGGGCTGTCACTCTCTGCTCAGCCAATCACTGACTGAGAACAGACAGCGCTGTGGCCACTGATTGGCTGAGCAGGCTGTCACTCCTGTGTCTTAAGAGTGACAGCCCACTTAGCTAACCACTAGCTGGTGATTGCCTGAGCACCCGACAGAAGACACGGAAGAGGACACAATGGACTGGTAAATAAACTTTATTTTGTTAATTAATTTAGCAAAAATTTGATTTGCTCAATGAATCAAAATTTTTGCTGGATTGGCTTTGCTCATCTCTAATGATAACTTATGGTGGTCTACAAATATGGCAACCACAAGAAGGATGGGTGTCACGTGTAGTTCTGTGGCTGACAAACTCTATGGATCTCCCAGTGGACCTGTGCAACTTTTTGGTCCATGGGGGTCTGTGGAAGCTAAAAAGTCCTTGACACCATTGTACACTAGAGGAAGGTATCTGGGGATGTACCCAAGATGTTGTGTGTGCAATATACACAGTTCATAAACAAAGGTAAACTGAGAGTTTCTGTGAAAAAAACTAAATAACTGTTAAATCTCAGGGCTGCAAGGTTACAGGGCGTGGGATGGATGGTTGTCTTGATACTTGAAAATACTTTAGTCACAGTTAGGTGAGGCACAATACTAGAGCATGGTGTAAGCTAAAGGACGATTGTCACATGACAGTCACATAAAACTAATAATTTTTTTATTCCATTTTGCCATAGAGGGAACATTCAGGATCTGTCCAACCACCACCTATATCAAGGAAACATTCAGGACCTCTGCAACCACCTCCAATGCTGAGGAAAGAATCAGGACCTGTCCAACCACCACCAATACCAAGGGAGTATTTAGGACCTGTCCAACCATAACCTAAACTGATGCAATATAACACAAACACCTGTCCAACCAACACCAATACTGAGGGGATATTTAGGACCTGTCCAATCACCACCAATACAAAGGGAAGAACCATGACCTGTCTAACCACCACCTATACTGAGGGAAGAGTCAACACCTGTCCAACCACCACCTATACCGAGAGAATATTCCGGACCTGTCCAACCAACGCTAATACACCCATACTGAGGGAAGGTTCAACACCTGTCTAACCACCACCTATACTGAAGGAAGAGTCAACACCTGTCCAACCACCACCTATACCGAGAGAATATTTACGACCTGTCCAACCAACACTAAAGCCCCTATTACATGGGTCAACTGAGAGGAGCAAACAAGCCCTGTCATCGCGCGCAGCAATCGGAGGCAGTGAGTGGGTGAGTACAGGGGGACCAAGGGGAGCTGCTGGGGGGGGGGGAGATGCCCGGGTGATCGCTAGATTGTCCGGGCAGCCCATAGCAGATAGTGGCGGTAACATGTTGAAAGACAAACGACTGCAAGGATCAGCCGACATCGATCATGCAAGACTTCTATCACACAAGACGATATTCGGCTAAATACGGCCGATAATCGCTTTGTGTTATAGGGCCTTAATACACCCATACTGAGGGAAGGTTCAAAACCTGTCTAACCACCACCTATACCAAGGGAAGAGTCGACACCTGTCCATCCACCACCTATACCGAGGGAAGAGTCGACACCTGTCCATCCACCACCTATACCGAGGGAAGAGTCGACACCTGTCCATCCACCACCTATACCGAGGGAAGAGTCGACACCTGTCCATCCACCACCTATACCGAGGGAAGAGTCGACACCTGTCCATCCACCACCTATACTGAGGGAAGATTAAGGACCTGTCCAACCACCACCAATACCAAGTTTTTACTCTGTTGAAACCTTTGGGGACGCCCCTGGTGGAAGAAGGTAGACTGGCACCTTCTATTACAATTAAGCAAGTAAAATTATACTTTCTGAAATTAGACTAAAGTCGAGTCTAAAGGAATTCCGCCATATTATAACCTTGAGCTCAGAAACTCCTGATATTATTCCTATGCAGATTGTCAGCTTTATTGGTAAGCCAGGATACATTATAAAGTCTTGTTTCCAAACTCTGCTTAAAAGGGTTATTGTATAATTAAGAGTTATCCCTTATCCATAGTGGAACCCTACCGACCAAACAAACCAAGGTCAATAGTCTTCTGAATGGAGCTTTAGTGCTCACGCTCGGCCTCCTTTCACCCTCTATGGAACCATAGAGTACAGTGCTTATCTACATATCTCATTTTCAATAGATAGTGGATAATTTTTCATCTTGATCTTAATGGTCCGCCTGACCATGTGACTACACAAAAGACGATAAGGAAGATATTTATTTTTAGTTCTTTTTTTGGCTTGGGGTTTGTCAGATAAAACTAATTAGAAGGAACGTTAGGTTAGGGTTTTTTTGTCTTGCATTATCGGCTATTATTCTATAAGATAGACGTGTTGACATTAAATATTGACTCACTGATACATAGTCACTTGTCGCTTTTACCTTATCTCAGCTATAGTGTATCATAGAAACATTTGTTATGTGTTAACGCTTGAGACACCCAGAGGTCTTAGGAGCCTTAGACTTGTTCTTTAAAGGAATGATTTAAGGACCACGGCTGTACTGGGGCAATGTCTAGGGAAACTCATTTACTAGGAATGGAACATGCTCGGATAACATTTTAAGGGTGTAGATGGATAAAAGTCCAATGCAGTGACTAAGGGGTTAACGGGCAGGTTTGATCCATGTATAAACCAGACTGGGGGATAAGCAGATGAAGCAGGCAGGAGAGCAGATAAGCTGACAGGAAAGCTGCTTCACCTGCCTGGACCTTGCGGTGCACAGATGAATTGATACAGGGGATTAGTGGTTAAGTATTTCGGAAAAAAAAATGGGATTGGCTGTACTTAGCAACAAAGTGCCATTTATTAGAGATACCGAGGAAGAGGGAAATGCACTTATACAGAGCGAAACCTGATAAAGCCACCAGCTTAACAGACAGAGCTGCGATTCCACTAGTGAACGCTATAATGGCTGACGTCATTCAGCTGATACAGAGCTCCAGACCTCCTGTACCGGTATGGGGTAAAATGATAATATTCTTGCTGCCTTCAGCCACCACTAGAGGGCGTGGAGGAGCTTACTGTAGACTGATTTTAACCTATTCGACATACTATTACATCATGACATCAGGAACATTATAGAAGCTAAACTACTTCTCTCTATAGTTTATTGGTTTTACATTTAGAGGCAACCAGTCAACCCCGCACCCAGGGCAGAAATAACCCGGACCCCGATAGAGCCCCCCATACTTACCCCATCCAGCCGATCATGCTCCCAATGCCGGTTCCACCATGGAGAAATTGCTGCCCGCTCCAGTGATTTTCTATGGAAATCGGACTCATCTCTTCTTATTTGCATATTTGGCGCGCAGACGAGCAGGCAGCGATTTCTTCGAGGTGGGACTGGCATCGGGAGCGTGTAGCAGGAAGAGGTCGGCACTCCAATGCTAGGTGGTGCCTGGGTCAGGATCTGGAACATCAAAAGGAAAATCCCGGCACTCGCCAACTTCTGCAAAGTGGTTTATTTACAAGTGCATATACAGACAGACGGGTAAGGACGCGTTGAGAAAGTTGAGAAAGGCTCTACGCCGAAACACGTCCTTACCCGTCTATCTGTATATGCACTTGTAAATAAACCACTTTGCAGAAGTTGGCGAGTGCCGGGATTTTCCTTTTGATGGCATCGGGAGCGTGACCGGCAGGAGAGGGTAAGTATGGAGGGCTCTATTGGCGGTCCGGTGGGTTCTGCCCCAGGTGCGGGGATGGCAGGTTCCCTTTAATGGTTGAATTGGTAAGTATTCTAACCCAACCTGGGATCAAAAATAACTAAAATCTTAACCTTTTCACATCCTAGAAGTTGTGATCAATAGTGAATGTGGCATCTAGGTGGTTAGGAGGTGAATTTCTATCCTCTTTGGCATCAAATCCCTCTTATGCCCACAATGTAAGTTGTTAAAGGAGACCTGTCACCCCCTGTGCCGGGGTGACAGGCTCCCGACCCCCAGCCGGTGCGCGCGCTGTGGAGATAGGACCGGCGTCGATAGAGAATGAATGGAGCCGTGCGCACGCTGCAGAGATGAGTCCGGCTCAATTCATTCTCTATGGACGCTGGACCCATCTCCACAGCGTGCGCCGGCTTCTGACTAGGATATCTCCGTCCCAGGACCGGCTCCGGGAGCGGGACTCGGTGGGATGAAGTCAGTATAGGGGGATCTAACTGGGGGTTGGGAGCCTGTCACCCCGACACGGGGGGTGACAGGTCCTCTGGAAAAGTTGTTGATATGGCAACCAGGGCCTAGTGAAGCTAGGCCTGCCCACTTAGTACTTACACAGCTACATGCAGTCATTTGTCCCCTAAATGAACTAAAAATATAAGTAAAAAAAAAAACAACTTAAAATTTCAAAAATAAAAACTCAAGCTACGAAGCTTAATGGGCTGATGGGGTAGGTCCTCAGCTTTGGTCACACAGGAGTGGAGGAGGCCTGTAGAGCGAGGCTATCATTACATATTTGCGTCCTGGAAAACCCCTATAGGACCAGGAAGAACTAGTTATACGTGGACAAGCACCTCATACATAGATGGATGGTGGGTCCTCTACCATCTCCTCAGGTGGGACCATTTGGCCCTTGGCTTCTTTATATTCTACCCTATGTTTTATCTTCTATTAACCTGTTTTATCTCCTATCCTATAACCCACGTTTCTTCTATTTTATCCATTATACCATGTGTTTTCCTTCCCTTTAAAGGGGTACTCCAGCGAAAATCTTATTCTGTCAAATCAACTGGTTTCAGAAAGTTATAATGATTTGTGATTTACTCCTATTTAAAAATCTCCAGTCTTCCATTACTTATCAGCTGTTGTATGCCATGCAGGAAGTGGTGTATTCTCTCCAGTCTGACACAGTGCTCTCTGCTGCCACCTCTGTCCATGTCAGGAACTATTTAGAGCTGTAGTAAATCCCCATAGAAAACTTCTCCTGCTCTGGACAGTTTCTGACATGGACAGAGGTGGCAGCAGAGAGTACTGTGTCAGACTGGAAAGAATACACCACTTCCTGCAGGATATACAGCAGCTGATAAGTACTGGAAAACTGAAGATTTTTAAATAGGAGTAAATAACAAATCTATATGACTTTCTGACATCAGTTCATTTAAAAGAAAAAGAAGATTTTCGCTGGAGTCTCCCTGTAAGTCACACTGAACAGCTCCACAGAACATAATGTCCCTATACAAACAGACATCAATTGATAGAAAATGCATTTACAACCAAGAGGGTTAATCTTTCGCCTCATGACACCGCGCATTTGTAGCTGTTAGTAAAAGCTTCCTATATTGTTCAAACACTGGCGTCACCTTTCTGATCCGTCAGCAACTTAGCACCTAGGTACCGACCATGTGATATGACTAATGTATTAGTTATCGAGAACACAAGATACGGGCTGACACATCTGCAACGTGGAGATACAGAACGTGTGAAGAATGAGCGGTAAATCACAGGCCGCCCATTCTGCCCCATGATGGGTAATGGTCCTCAAAGTGAAGCCACCCCATCCCCACCAGCATAGTGGACGCTCTATGCAACCTTCAGGGTTTTATTGTTTTGGAGAGAAAATAAAATAACTTCTTGATGAGTCAAGAAAAAAAAAAGTCAGTGATGTGGAGGTAATGTGTTAACAGCGCGTTTCACGCTTCGTTTCCCGTAAACACGTTCTGGTGAATGGAGCAGCAAATCGTCTTGTAATGTTTCTCACTTCATATAGCAACAACCTACTTTCACACTGTACTCACCGACTGCTGTATATAGGAGGTAAAGTGGTATATGGAGGGGACTGTGGGAGCACGATGGTGACTAAACAAGAAAGCAGGTATTCCGGTTATATTTACAATATCGGTCAACGGTCAAAAAGAAAGACTATGACCCTAGTAACCAATCAGAGCACGGGTAACAAGGAAACAGAGCTGTGATTGGTTGTCATAGGCAGCTGAGACAGATTCTCTTTTTCAGTTTTGTCCTTCAGGACATCTAACCCACGCGTTTCACTCCTTAGAACGAAAGGTTATTTACTGATGAAGCAGAATTTCTAAGAATTTGTTTCTCTACAGAATATGATTGTGGGATCAATAATCCAAGTGAGTGAAGGTTACGCTGTCAGAACTGCGCGTGGTCAACAGACTGATGTGTTTAACTTTTTATATGCTGATCTATCTGATTATGTTGTTCTGGTGCTGCTATTGCACGTGGTTGGTGCAGAGGTAACAGCACTTCATTCACACACACAAATATACACAAATACACACACGCACATGCACACACATACACACACAAATACATACACATACATACACATAAACGCACACATACACACACAAATACACATAAACACATACACACATAAACACACACGTACACACACATACACATATACACACTCACACAGATAAACACACACACAAATACATACAAACACATAAACTCACACATATAAAGTGATAAACACACACACAAATGCATACACATAAACACACATACACACAAATACACACATGCACATGCAAACACATACACACACAAATTCACACACATACATACACATAAACGCACACATACACAAACACCTACACACACATATATAAACACACAAATACACACACATAAACACACATACACACAAATACATACACACACAAATATACACACATAAACACACACATACAAATACATACACACCAGCATACAAACATACAAATACACACATGTTTTAACCCAGGGCAGCCAGGTGGTATTAGCTAGGGCAGGTAATGTACATGTGCCCACCAGGGTACCAGACACACCCAATAACTAGAACAGTATAGGTGCATGTGTAGTGTAAGGAACTACAGAGTCCAGCAAGTACTTAAACAGGTACAACTTCTTAAAGGCACGGTACACATTATGACAGTTCTTTTTGATAAGGTGCAGAATATACAGTTGAGATCACTGACTGAGATCCCTTGAAGTGAGTTGGGTACTTGGAATACTTCTAGATAATCTCTGCTTATACTGTTTAGAAGACTTTAGACTTGGAATAGGTCACTGCTTAGTTCAGGTATACTTGAATAGACTGGAGGTAAACTTTGAACAGACTTGGCTTTGACTTCAGCTTGATCTAGACTTAACTGACTTTAGGTTTGACTAGTGGTGATGACAGTGGACTGCCTGCAGGAGAGGGAGAGAGGGGGGCCTATCCAGACCCTAAGGTACTCAGATGTGGGGGCTTAAGAGAAGTACCTGCCTCCATGGGTATGGCCTTATGCTGTCCGTGGGCACTGAGTGACACAGACCCAGGAACTCAGGCCCCATCTAGTGGGTAAAACTAGCCACCGGAGAGAGAGTCCTAAGAAAACTTAGCTCTTGCAGCAGAGATCTTGGCTTTAATTGGTCTTTCCTAACTGCTGTCTTGACTCAGGATCAGGATAAGAAGACAACAGTCTCCCAGCGTGGATAGGATTCCTGTTTTCCCTGCCTACAGCAGCCTCACCTCAGGAGATACTAGCCCTACACGGCTAGACTGAGAGGTACTTGATAACTAGAAGTTATGGATGATTCGTTGCTAAAAGTAAAGTTACCTGTCGCACTGTACTCGTCTCCTTTTTCTTGCTATACTTTGCTATACTTTTATTAGCATGGAACCCCAAGTGTTTTGGTGCACCCCCAAAGAATAACAAGGGTCTATCATCAACCACAACAGTGGTGCAGCCCCCCCCCCCCATTACCACTGCTTTGTGTACTGGGAGCCTGCCCCAGGCCAGTGGTCTCACTCTACCTGAGCTTGCTGACCTGAGCCCACTGTGGCGGGGAACTACAAGTCCCAGCTGTCTGTCTGCAATCACATCTGCATGCACCCAGCGACACAATGCTCAAGGATACACAAGCTGTATAAACAAGCTTAGAAGACATAGATAATGTGCTCCTACCTTCTTTTGTCTGCGAGGCCAAGGAGAAATTGAATTATTGAAATCATTTGCTTATGGCGTGTATTATACAATTCACTGCTGGCTGGAAACAACTCGCTTTTAATAAAATAACTTATTAATAGATTAATACTTACACAACAACCCCTTATATAACACATGAAAAACTGGTCACAGACACCTTTTCAGCATATGGAACATAAATTGTTTTACAGAAGCACAATATCACTGCGGTATACAGAGATGCCATCTAACTAAGAAAAATGATATTCCTGATGATTAAAAACAGTAAAGGGGTCGCCCGGCTATAGAAAAGTAATGTTGAAAAAACAAAGTGGTACTCACCTGCCCTTGTCCCCCGCAGCTGCCAGTCCTTGGTGCTCTTGGCTTCTTCCTGGTTCCTGTGACTTGTTGACCCCACAGGAGCTGCCTGCTCATCCAATCACTGGTCGAGATGGGTCATGCTGCTGCCATTGATTGGCCGAGTGGGCAGTTCATGTGAGGTCAACATGTGACAGGAATAAGCGCTTATGGGTGGGGACACAAAACATCAGAATGGCAGGTGCACAGGACTGGGGCAGGTAAGTATAGTTTTTTTTTCTTGGAATGGACAACCCCTTTAAAGTGTACCTGTCAAATAAAATTTAAAAAGCTTTTGACGTGTCCTAGGGAAAAATTTTTACCTGTAGGAAATTGTGTGTTCGGATACATACATATCATAACAAGCTGGGTAAACCATGTTGTTGAACTCTATAGTGTAATCCAGTGTAGAGCTTGAAGAACTGTCTAGATTACTTGGAGGCTTAAAGGAAAACTCTGCCCATTATGTCCGGCGGCTTCTTGATCCTCACCAGACAGATGGTGTCGGAGACGGAAAGGATGTTGGATTCCAATGCCCAACACTTTTGGGTGGAGATAACCAGCAGCCTGAGCAGTGTCGGGAGACTAGCAAGAAACCAGAATGACAGCAGGTGGTGCAAAGAGGTGAACTGCTGCATTGATGGAAGAATGGCATATAGTGATCCTAGGCAGTGGCGTAGCCACCGTGGTCGCAGGGGTCGCCGCTGCGACCCGGCACGGCGTCGAGGGGGGCCCGCACCCCACAACCTATCCCCTGCCACCGGCTGCCCTCTGCCGCTGCCGCGGGTTCCCGTCGCATTGAGCGTAGAGGGTAGAACACGTGCTTGGGAGCTGTGGGTGCCGAGACTGTTACTTCTGGGTCAGGGGAAGTAACATCCCCGGCGCACACAGCTCTCTGGTGTGTGTTCTGCCCGGGAATCCCAGGGACACCCCCAGGGAGCTGAGCATCACCGGCGACCTGTCCAACACCACAGAAGAATACATGAGAAGCGAGTTGCGACGGGGGAGCGAGGTGTTAGGTGAGTTGTTGTTTTTTTTCTTTGTTTTTATCTGCTCTGCGATTGGCAAATATAAGAGGACAACACAGGGGCAATGTATAAGGGGGGCATGTATAAGGGACAACACAGTGGGGGCATCTACAAGGGGGGGATGTATAAGGGGACAACACAGGGGCATGTATAAGGGGGCATGTATAGGGGACAACACAGTGGGGGCATCTACAAGGGGGGATGTATAAGGGGCATGTATAGGGGAAAACAGAGTGAGGGCATCTACAAGGGGGGGATGTATAAGAGGACAACACAGGGGCATGTATAAGGGGGCATGTATAGGGGACAACACAGTGGGGGCATCTACAAGGGGGATGTATAAGGGGGCATGTATAGGGGACAACACAGTGGGGCATCTACAGGGGGGATGTATAAGAGGACAACACGGGGGCAATGTATAAGGGGGCATGTATAGGGGACAACACAGTGGGGCATGTATAAGGGGACAACACGGGGGCATGTATAAGGGGGCATTTACATGGGGGGGGCAACATAATGGGGACAACACAAAGGGGCTATCTATAAGGGGGGGGCATGTATAAGGGGGCAACACAGAGGGGCCATCTATAAGGGGGTCATGTACAAGGGGGCAACACAGAGGGGCCATCTATAAGGGAGGCAACATAAGGGGGATAACAAAGAGGGGCCATCTATAAGGGGAGACAACACGGGGGGAGGGGCATCTATAAGGAACAACACAAGGGGGCCATCTATAAGGGAGGGAGAGCAACATAAGTGGGCCATCTACAAGGGGGCGCAACATAAGGGGGCCATCTCTAAGGGGGACAACACAGGGGGGCATCTATAAGGGAGGGGGGCAACATGAGGGGGCCATCTATAATGGGTAGCAACATAAGGGGGGCATCTATAAGGGGGACAGCACAGGGGGGCAGAGGAGGACAACACAGGGGGCATCTGTAAGGGGGACTACACAGAGGGGGCCATCTATAAGAGGAAATACACAGAAATGGGCAATCTGTAAGGGACACTACACAGAGGGGGTATCTGTAAGGGGGCCATTTGAAAGGGGGACTACACAGAGGCGGGGGCGTATACTATAGGGGATACACAGAGGGGACCATCTACTATAGGGGGACTACACAGAGAAGGGCTCTCAAGGAGATGCACATGGGGCCATCTATATGGAAGACTGAGCAAGGGGCCAGTTACACAGATTGGGGCATATACTATAAGGGGGATCACATAGAGTCAGCCTACCCACTAACTGAGGGTGTAAAGCGGCCATTACAGATGTGCAGTTTGTATAGAGATGAGGATGGTGACAGAGTGAGGAGCCTAATATGTCTGTCTGGCAGATTCTGTGGATTCGTGGCTCGGAGAAGTTCCCCTAATGGCCCAGGGCAGATGGAGAAGAAGATAAAAAGGAAACCATTCTGATCAGAAAAGATGTCCCCTGTGAGTCACCTGATATAACTGCATTGTAATGTATATGGTGTATAGACCCTGTGTGGAGCCGGGGCTACCTCTATGTAACTGTATGAGGTGATTTTAATCATTAGCAGCGGTGGTGTTAGTCAGTATGTGGTGGTATTAGTCAGTATGTGGTGGTAATATTTGTTACTTGTTATCTGGTACTGTGTTTTATTGGTCTTAGTATACTGGATTTGGTCAGTAACAATATGGTGGTGACGGTTGTAGTGTGGTGGTAATATTTCCCCCTTGTATACTGGTATTATTGGCAATATTGGTCTCAGGATACAGGATTTGGTCAGTAACAAAGAGCTAGACAAGAGAGGGTCATTACAAGACAGGAAATGAACTTCATGCAGGTACCTTGTCCACGCACGCCCACATTCTACATGCTGCCTAAAGTCCATAAAAACATTTCTAATCCACCGGGTAGGCCAATTATTTCTGGCATAGGTAGTCTGTGTGAGAAGGCTTGTGTTTTTTTGGATTATTTTCTCCAACCACTAGTCACAACACTTCCCTCCTACCTGAGAGATTCCAGCCATCTCATCCAAATTTTGGATGATACCACACTACCTGATCAAGCTCTAATGGTGACATGTGATGTTGAGTCTTTGTACTCCAATATCTCTCATGATTTAGGAACGGAGGCAGTAAAGTATTTTCTGAGCCTCAGGGTTGGGTCGGAGGAGGGACTGGACTCGTTCTTGTTTTGTCTGCTTAATTTTGTACTTAGGCACAATTTTTTCTTGTTTGATGGACAATTTTTCCTTCAGGTCTCTGGTACGGCGATGGGTGCACGGTGCGCCCCGTCCTACGCCAACCTATTTTTAGGTTGGTGGGAGCGGGAGCACGTGTACCCCTCGCCGTATTTCAGTAAAGTGATACGTTGGTACCGTTTCATCGACGATGTTATATTCTTTTGGTCGGGGACGGTTGAGGAATGTCAAGAATTTATATCTTGCCTTAACAGCAATAATTTGAATATTCACTTGACATCCTGCATCTCTCGATCCACAGTTGATTTCTTGGACCTGGAATTGAGATTACAGGGGAATCGCATTCTGACGAATCTATATCGGAAGAAGACAGCCACGAATAATCTGCTTCATTATACATCTTTCCATCCAAAACACACTCTGAAGGGGATTCCAGTGGGGCAATTCCACCGGGTGAAGAGAAATTGTACGGAATCTGGAGATTTTCGGAAACAAGCCATGGATCTGACTAAGAGATTCAGAGATAGGGGTTATCCCCAAAGAGTGATCTCCACTGCCTTTGAGAAAACAAGAAGGAGATCCAGAAGTGAGCTCCTGCAACCTAATCCGAGAAAAAATGATGATCAACTAAGATTTATTGCCACATATAACAACCAATGGGCGGATGTTCGTAATATATTGACAAGAAACTGGGGGATACTACAAACGGATAACAGAATCTCCACTATGTTACCTGCTAGGCCTCTCCTGGTGGCAAAGAGAGCACCCACGCTAAGGGACAAGCTTACAAGAAGCCATTTCCAGAGACCGACAAGAAAATTAGGGAGGGGACAACCGTACTGTGGTTCTTTCCCTTGTGGCGAGTGTGTCACCTGTCGCCTGATGGTTCCTGCCAGAACATTCTCTAACCCATATACCAATGAGAGCTACAATCTTAGGCAGTATATTAACTGCAAAACGAAAAATGTAGTGTATGCAATTCTCTGCCCATGTTCGAAGGTGTATATTGGGCAGACTACCCAGCAACTGCGAAAGAGGATCCAAAGGCATGCTTCTGATATTGCACTGGCTCGTAGGGATACCAACTTGGGTAAACTTTTGACTTCGGTGGCATCGCATTATCTGAAACAGCATAACGGGAGGATTGACGGTACCAGAGTCTTTGGCTTGGAGAAGCTACAAACAAATATCAGAGGCGGAGAAATCAAGGACTCCCTACTAAGGTTGGAATCAAAGTGGATATTTAATCTGAGATCTGTTGCTCCAAATGGACTAAATGAAGAACTTCAGTTTACGGGATTCCTCGGTGAGTAAATTTGAGGGGATGGGATTCAGGGGAGGAGTAGGGATTGGTGATGTGGCTTTTTATTTTATGTGGTAACACAATGCATTTTGACTGGCCTTACTTCACGACACACACGTTGTTTGTACACTTAATGTTTACACTTACTTATTTTCTAATTTTCATACCATCTAATTTTCATATTAGTTTGTTTCACATCTAACCTGGTGGCATCACTTTGCCAGCCAGCTTCTTATATAATTAATGTTTAAGTATTTCACTTTAGAAAGGAATATGTTTATTTCACATAATTTGCATTTAGAATTTTTACTTAATTCATGATAGATATTTTTTCACTCGTTTTTATGTTCAGATTGGTTTTGTGTGGAAGTGTATTACACGGTTTTTCCCCCCCCCCCCCCCCCCCTTTTTTTTTTTTTTTTTTTTTTTTTTTCTCTTTTTCTTTTTTTTCCCTCCCTTCTCTTTTTTTCCTTCCCCCACCGGTGTGAAACTCGTTCTTGCCTTTTATAAATGGCACTTACCTTTTGTTTTATATCTAGTGTGGGGATTGTTCCGGGATGCTTGGAGGTACTTGTGAATTCTAACTTTGGATGCCTGATTCTTGTACAATGATTACCCGTGGATCCACCAATCATCGCTGGCCCGTCAAGATCGTTTGTTCCGCTATTCTCCGAAAATTAAGGAAATTACTTACCTATTGAGTTGTGATTTCTTCTTAATGGTTCTTGAAGGGACTGAGTCAATTGAACTGGATTTATCTACCTGATCATGCAGACATGGACCTTTTTGATGTCTAAGATAATGGGACTTCCAACTCTGTAGGACCGTATGGTCCTTTGTTGGCCGTATGATGTGTATTTTGGCATGATCCTCCATCTGATGTTTCCGTAATCTAGACATATTGTGGCCAGTTTGGCTCTATGTGTATTTCCTTCCTCTTTCCCTGTGGTTGGTTATGCTCTACCCTTTCTGGTTTAGTTAATCACTTTTGTTTTCACCGGTGGCCAGGTTCTAACTAAACGGGTGAATTTTCAACTTGGTGGGTTATTTACATATGTGTTGTGTCATTTCATCCTAATGTGTCTTTATGTGTTTATTTAATTATGTTTACACTTTTATATTTATATAAATAAATGCCAAATAATAAATCAATGTCTGTGAATAGTGATTTAATTAAATAAGTAATAATCAATAATTTACTACATTTCATATACAGGATACTACTTGCTACCATAAATAAACTATATGGGGATAGCAAATAGGTACAAATTACTAAATAAATCAATAATAAGGGAATAAATGATAAATAATAAATAACATAAAATAATAAATAAAAAATAAAAAATAAAAAATAAAAAATAAATGAATAAACAATATTTAATATAAATAAAAATATATATAAAAATATAAAATAAAAAATTAAGAATAAAAATTAAAAAATAATATAAAATATATACAAAAAATAAAAAATAAAATAAATAATTAAATAACAATAAATATAAAATAGAATAAAATAATAACAGATTATTGAAAACAATATCAATACAAGTACAATTATGGGTAGGTTGGGTGTTCACATTCTATAATACTAATAACTAGTTAAGGTCATGTAATAGCACTTCACATTGGGTGATTTATATATTCATTTATATTTTTTATGTTTACCCGTGCTTTGAACCTGGTCACCAAGGTGCTAATATTGGTGATTTTAAATGAGTTAGCTGTTTCTTTTCTTTTATTTTATTATTTCTTTCTGGCACAAAGTCTTTTTGTAAGCGTGAACTCTACGTTACATATTGGCCGTATTGTCTCTATTATGGGGGTCATTTGACGTTTTGAGTCACGTCATAGCATGACGATAGTTAATTCATTGTATTTCTGTAAACATTGTATCACATGGGAGACACGTGACTTGTCACATGGGAGGTCACGTGATGCCCTGATCCTACAGACTCGGGTCATGTCATGAACACATGACGGACTTGGGTGACGTCATGAACACATGACATTGAGCGCATGGACATGCGCATTAGCCGCCTGAGGACGCCAAGAGCGGCCATGTCTGACGGGTCATCGACACAGCACAACACCACCAGGTAGCCGTGATTATCTAATTTAGCAGCTGTATTGCATATACACTCAGCTTTACTAAAGTATTTAAGGACACTATGACACACAGTATTTACTCCTGACGAAGTCACCGGAGGGTGACGATACGCGTGGGGTTCTTTGCCGGGGGTAGCAGCTCCATGACCCTGTATCCATCCAGGCACCGAAATATATACATTTTCTGCCTGTGTAGCGCTGGGTGACATATATTTTACAAAATTTCTTAGCCTCATACATCTATATATCTTTTATGGTTTGGCATTTTGGTTTGTTGCTTTGCCGATATTTTTGATTTATTTTTGGGTCATGTTGACAATATTATTTGTTTGCTACCCCCCGTAGGTCTGATACCCTTTATTGATTGTGTGGGTAGACCGTAGACTTGCATGTTCCTTATTGGAATTTTTAAATGTTTTTAAGTGTATTGTGTAGTGGTGTTTTTTGTGAGTGTTTTATATGAGTACTTTCAACTAATAAAAATTACATATATATTTTTCTGGACATATATCTTTATGTACTTATTATATGGTGGAGTGCACTTAATATTTGTCTAGCTCTTTGTCTCTTTGTGGGTTAACATTATTGCTATCTAGACATTGAGTGGCACCCCCGTGATTTCACACAGTATTTGGTTGAGCCACCTGTTGTTTCTTATGCTTAATGGATTTGGTCAGTAACAGTATGGCGGTAATATGTATGATGATAATATTTCCTATATACTGGTATTACTGGTAATATCGGTCTCTATCTATCTATCTATCTATCTATCTATCTATCTATCTATCGCATCGCTTGGTCGAGGAAGGGGGGGCCCAAGTTGAACTCTTGCACCAGGGCCCAAGGGACATTAGCTAGGCCCCTGATCCTAGGTCATTGCAGTGTCTACACAAACCATCAGAAGGCATCTGCATGACCCTGGGCTGTGAGTCAGACGTCTAGCTTTTACATCACCGCTCCTATAGGCTATCATGGTGAGGCGCAATAGAGGCCGCAATAGATCTTGCTTCTGTTTCAGATGTAATGAGAGCCAGAGAATGGGCAGCAGACCACTTAGGCAACTGCAAAGGAAGCTGCCAAAAGCAGATCTTAAAGGATATGAGCAGGGCAACAGAAAATATTCATTACATCTAGAGGTAAAATAATTAAGATATACTTACTTGTCCCCATGCCCTCCCAACTTCACATCCCATTCCTGGACCCCCGCCGGGATTGTCCATCTCTCCCCCCCCCCGCTAATGTTGTACTTTGCCACTGTTGTTATTAATGACGCCAGCAGTGTAGTAGTGCACAGGTGTGATGTTTGTACCTGTTTTGTGTGGCCAGTTTGTTGTCCCCAAATGGTTGGCAACCGTCGGGATTGTTGCGGGTCCCGTGGGCTCTTGTCACGGCAACCAGGGGTGGTAGTTGAGTCACCTGGGATGTCGGTACCGCCACCCACAGAGAAGGGGAAAAATAACTCAAGGTAGATGATGGTGTGTGTATAGGTGCAGGTGCAAACAGAGAGAGTCCTGTGTGCTTCGTGCAAAAATAAAACAGTTTACAGTATAACTTTGCAAATAGACAGTATACGCTATGCAAATCTTGGTACAAACTTGAGTCCTGACAATGAAGTAGACTTGGTACTTTTAAGAACAGGTGCTATAAGGTAGTAAGAACTTTGGTAGAAGTAGTAGTGCTTTGTAGAGGTAAAGAGAAGAGGAGAGGAGTTGCCAGAGAAGCCCTTGCCAAGTGTAGATTCTGTAATATGCCAGAACTGTAGTGTAGATATAATATAGGTATATAAGTGATACTCGTACTCACGTTTAGACAATGTCTGACCTCCTTCTGCCCCCTTGTATCGTAAAAACCTGTCCTAAATGTGTAGCACAAGCCCAAGTCTTTGGTTATCTGGATGTAGCAGGTTCCCGAGACTTTACTGCCCTGCCCTGTACAGTAGGATACGTAGACCTTTTTACTCTGGTAGCTTTGTCATCCTGGGGTCGATTCCTCTAGTAACAGGCGATCGCCCTGCGCGTTTTTGAGAGGTTCCTGGGGTGGGCTAGGGTATACCTAAGTGGCTGCTCTCCCCTACTCCCCCTGGACTTAGCACTACATAATAGAAATAGTGGTTACTGCTGAAGAAGCAATCTTTAGCTGAGCTTATCTTTTGCATTTGTTGTCACGGACCTTTCTGCCCTGACAGTAAACCTCAGTAGTGAATTAGATCCATTAGCTGAACTGCATCTGTCCTCAAGACTAAAGGCCCTATTCCACGGAACGATTATTGGCCATATTCAGCCGGTATCGGCCCTTACGGACGATAATCGTCCTGTGTAATAGAAGGCAACAATAAGCCAGCATGAACGATGTCGGCTTATCGTTGCAGTCGTTTGTCGTTCAATCGTTGAAAAACAAACGACTGTGATAGCAGTGATCTGCTTCCGTCACTATAGGAACGGCGGCAGCAGACCGCCACTATCCTTTATGGGCTGCCCGGACGATCTACCGATCACCAGGGCAGCCCCCTGCAGCTCCCAGCTGCCCCTCCTGCACTCACCCACTCGCCGCCACCGCGTGTAATAGCGGCGGCAGCAGCGAGTGGTGAACGAGGAGCAAACAAGCTCTGACAACGCTTGTTTGCTCCTCACAGTCGGCCCGTGGAATAGGGCCTTAACTCCCTGTACTTCCTCCCACACAGAGCTAACTCCTTCTACAGGGGTGAGTGTGTGTAAGAGAAGACAGACAGGATAGGACAGAGAGAAACAGCACCTACTAGTGGCCAAAAAATAAACACATGACAAACAATTATCCCATCACCTTCAGCTGTGTATAGAAATACACATAAATAATAGTGACACCTAGTGGCGAAACTAAGGTATTTTATCCACAACTGTTACCTGAAGACACGACTTACTGGGGTGCATATATAACAACATGCGTGGAGGGACACCACACTGCATCACTGACTGGCTATCTCCTACCAAGAAAAGGAGAGAAGTTGACATTCGGTGGGGTCCGGAAGCCTGGTGATGCAGCTCTGCGAGAGCTGGGGACCAGAAGTATAGGTTCTTTATTTTGTTTCCCCCCACGCCCTGCCGGAAGTGTAATAATCAGTTTGGCGGTGAATAAACTGAATTGTTCTGAATATTTTGTTTCCTTTCTTCACCGTTTCCAGTTCATTACCCTGTCTTTCCATCCAAGGATTTGCATAACTCTATGACTTTTACCTCTTGGTATTGCAAGGAGCGTATATAATTAAACTTTTTATAACTTTTATGCCTACCGTCCTACTATAGATGATATCAGGATTTATTGATCATAAAAAGTTCTGAAAGTTTTGATGTTATGTGTTGCTAAGGAACAGACTCCTCTACTAGAAGTGTGCGTCATTCTGCTTTTATTACTTCTACACCTGTCTTTAGATTCAACCTGCTCGGCCAACCGGCGTTTTTAGCCATCTATAAACCCCCTTGATTCACTCTGTTGGCCAGAACATCTGCAATATAATAAATAATACATGCGGCCACTTGTAGGATGTTGATTTCTTTGATTTGTTGGAAGTAAAACAATCATTATACGTCCCTGTACAGTATGCATCTCTGAGAAGGTCAGCGCAGCGAGAATCACATCTAAAGTGTCAAGAACAAGGCCTATGGCGAGATGAGAAGGGATTAGTCTCCAATTAATCTCCATCTATTCAACTCATGTATTGCTTGTCTATCATCAGTCTAGGAGGGTACCCAGGTGTGCATCATGCCTATAGCTATTTATGTAAAATAGACAAACAGACAAAAAAATGCGGCAGAAGCACACAATGAACAATGTGTAAAAAACAGATTGTGCACTCACCAATGGTAGCCGAGTAACATCTTTATTGTAGCCGCAGTACACTCAGCATGGAAGGGGGAAGGTGGATAGATGCAGTTGCCTATACAACCAGCGTTTTTACGCTCAGGCGCGCTTCGTCAGGTTGAGACACAATGATACCATTGGTGAGTGCGCAATCTGTTTTTTACACATTGTTCATAACTACTATAATACTGCTCCTATATACTAGAATATAACTACTATAATACTGCTCCTATATACAAGAATATAACTACTATAATACAGCTCCTATATACAAGAATATTACTACTATAATGTGTGGACTTAGTGTAGGGACCCATGTGTATCAGATACCGGCACGAGGTACATGGGGCAGTATGGCTTGATCAATTCATACACAAAATTCTGATGTGTTTTTTATTTAGCCTAGGGGCACTAGTATCAGCCATAGGTGTGAGGTGCAGCA